>NC_059073.1:77558983-77877983 GCF_020497125.1 Mauremys mutica
CAGTTCTTTAATAATAAAAGAAAGAAAAAAACATCTTTGACTCACTAGATTTGGTAAGAAAATAAATAAGTTAAACAAATCTACTATGTGGAAATATTATTATTTGCAGCAATTCTAAATTTTGTATGCTACAAATTCATTCAGAGGAAGGCTTTGTGACTAGAACTGATATTTCACGCAGTCCTTTAGCTATTTACCTGAAGGTGAATCCGACTGCTCATCAGACACCTTTAATGGTGTCAAAACAACACGAGGAACAGTCTTGTTTACCATCATTGAGACTCCATTTCTTCTTTTCTGCTGTTGTCTTAAAGCCTATAAAAATAACAAAACATAAAAATGCAACAAAAATACTGCTTTTAAGTGGATTACATGAGACATTTGCCTATCATTAAACTGAACCTCCTAAGATAACTACTTTACATAGTTACTGATTTTTCAGCCTTCACACTAGTCCCCTTTATGTCATTTTCTTTTAAAAGCATAAAATCAGGCTTTTGGTTTAGAGATAAAGAAGATGCACCTTAGATCATTTTCCAATACAGTTTTGACAACAAAGAAGCATATAACCGTTTGCTCTACCTTAGCAGCACAACATGATAACCCATGGAATTTGAAACTAAGACATCCAAATAAAATAAATGTAAAATAAATGTTTTGAAACCAGAATAAAAATGTGTGTGTCTGCACATCTCTTGCAGGTGCATCCTCTCCAGTATACTGCTCAGTCAATCAAGTTAACACAGAGTGTCATCAGTATGTACAGCATGTAAGGACTACAGTATTGATGCACTCACTCAGCCGTGAGTAGTGCTGCACAAAATCACTGAACATGGCAGGAATCATTTATTTCTGTGAAGGGAATCAGTCCTAATCTTGGAAACCTTGCAGCATTTGGCTTCTGTCTGCTTGACTTTGGGCATTAACCTTCAGAACACGAACATGATGGTGTTCTGGCAAATCCAGGGAAAAACGATACAAGAATAAATCTCTACAAATGGGAGTGCTTTGTGTTTCATAGATGGATCAACTACAGGGGTTAATAATGTAATACAAAAATATAAAAAGTTTAGAAACAGTGAATATCTGCCAGATTGTTTTATACAGAAAAAGACGTGAGAGTTAAAGGTCTTAAAAATATATGAATATGAACTTTTGCCAGTTAAGATATTTACAAGAATTGAAAGTTTGGAACAAGTCAGAATGGACTGGACTCAATACTGATCTTCTCTAATCTTCTAATTTTCTGCAGTCTTAATATTGCACTCTTTTTTTTCCCCCTCTCTGATTTGTGTTTTGGTTTTTTAGATGGTACTCAAATAGAGGACATGTTTGTAAGGACTAAAGGGATTATTCATACTAAACATCAGTGCCTGATTTATGAAGTTAATTCTGTAATTCATCTGTAGTACGCTCAAAATACTTCACATAGGTAGAACAATTCCAAAAACCTAAACAATTATCTGTTTAATTTAAATAAAACACTATAAAATACATTCAGCCACATAAAAATATAGTTAAACTATTTCATTAATGAATTTATAGGATGCTTATCCAAAGGCATCTAAGCACTATGCAATCCAAACCAAAATAAAACATCTGGAAATCAAACAAAAGAGAGAAGCTGCTCAGATCCACCTGAGGCTATCCCAAAGGTCAGCGAAAGCAGAAACCAAAACAGTCAAGACCAATCCCAAATTTCACACCTCACCAGCCATACCAGCATGTACACAGTGCCAAAAACTGTCTCAAAACACTTCCCTCAATCCATAGTATTGCCTGGCTAAAATTAAACCCAGATGTCACTTACCCAAATAACAATATCATTTAGATAGTAAATTAAAAAAAAAAGCCAATAAAGGATTAATTGAAAAGGAAGCAAAGTTGTGTGATATCAGTCAGCACACATATGTAACCACAACCATTCTCTCTTTATTAACTCCCTTAGCAGATTCATATATGTATTGAACTGCAGGGAGAGGAGATTATAAACCCACAATCTCCTATGGGGAGACCCCTAAAGTGAAGTTGAGCAGGTGCCCATGACCAAACAGAGTCCACCCCCTACCAAGACTGAGCACAGCCATTTGGGAGCACACTCACTCACCTCCACCATGGACCTCAATCTTGTCATCAGCACCCGATGGCAACCAATATTTCCTATATATTATACAGAAAATGCAACAGAGGCATATTTGCATCAGTTTCATTGGGCAAGTAAGAGATGGGGCATTCTCCATCCACAAGAAGTTTTAGTCTATTTCGATCTAACTTCAGCATTTTCTAATGAACCCATAACCAACGTATCTAGGCACTGAATACAAAGGTACGCTTCTCTTCGTCACTTAGATTTATTTTTAATTTAAATTTTCATAATTTATTGTTTTGAGACCCATGGTCTTCTATTTAACAATCAAGCAGCTAACTATGGGAATGATCCTGGAAACTTACTGCCATGCATGGACCTTTCCTTGCGTCTGGAGGAAGTGAAATAAGGGTCCGTACATGTGAATACGTGCAGGACTGGGCCCTAGGATAATGAAAGCTATGAAGCTACATGCACATTGTATTTTTACTTGAGTTAGTTACAAAAGTACCAATGAAGAATATGGTTTCCAGCAAGGAAAAAAATGTTAACTACTAACTCAACCCATGCCTGTCCTTCCTCAAACCTCACAAAGCAAAGATATGGAAAAAACAACTGAATAATTGATATCTATTGTAAGGCAATGTCTGGGATTTTTGTCAGCCCACCCTGTTTCCTGGGGATGCTAATTCCTGCTGACTCGTCATGGCAGATGGAGCTTGTTAGCTCCACACTGGATTTAAGGCCCTTTTGGTAGTGGGAGCTGAGGTCTAGCACTGAGAGGTTTTTGCAAGAAAACCACAGGAAGAGACAAGCTTAGGAAGAAATCTCAGTCAGAGGTTTATGTTTTTATTGTTATTTTAGTAACCAGTAAAACCAAATTCCAGAAAGAGTAAGTTTGGACTAAAGAAGCGTGTGCATACTCTTGTAAGGTGGAGACTCTACCGTCATATACCTAGCCTGAGATTTATCAATTTTAGGATACAAGACTACTGTAGGATATGAGAAGAATCTTGTATCCTAAGATTAATTAGGCTAAAAAGGCTGTAAAAGGCAGAGTCCAGAAGAGAACACACATTTCTTGATACACAGCCCACTGTACTAACAGTAGAATTCTAATTCCCAACTGATTTCCATCAAGTAGTCACAAAGGAAAGCTTGCTTTTTTTTTGCCCCCACTAGAGAGCAGCAGTGCACTGGAGGTTTCATGGTATTTCCTACAATATAGGTCAATTATATTTAACTGATTTTAAGGTTGGAAAGACTCTCTGACCTAGGTGGGGAAATGGCTGTTCTCCCTGCTAACAACTGAAAAAAGCCTCCCTTAGTGGAGGAATATCAAGTCAAACAGTAACTGGGGAGAAGAAAAACCATGCACCCTAAAGATGGTGTAAATTCCCCTCCAAACCCAGAAGAGCAAAAGGTCAAGTTTTTTGTTTGTACCTTACACTGCTCTGAAATCTGTGTGACTTATTTTTTTTACATCTCTACAATTCATAAAGAAACAGTGCAGCACACAGATAAAGAATGAATATAGAAAAACACTTCTATTTGAGATTAAACGCATGACATGTTCAGAACGTCAAAAAAACAGTTATTAACAACACAGATATGTAACAGTTGGTTGCATCAGGCAACATCATCCTGGATTGCTACTTTGTTCTATAAATGTCAAGTCTACATTCTGAAACTTCTATCATGAAACATAACCTTTGAAATTTCACACATTATGGATCAGAAATATTAGGCTATGGAATTTTTCTGTTCTGACATATGAAAAACAGGATCTGTGACATGCTGAAGAAAATCTATTATGCAAAATAAATAATGAGTCCACACCAGGACCATGGATTCTAAATTGGAAAAGAGGAAACAGATAGATTTATACTGTATCACCAATTCATTTCACATCACCATAAATTCAGTCTTTGTCCCTTCGCTTACCTCTATTCTGCTAGCCAAATTTAAAAACTATAACTGCTATTCCTCCATTAAATTAAAATCTCACTGAAAACTTTCTTTCACAGATTCGAAAAAAAACCACAACAGTGAGCATTACAACATACTTCCAACATTCTTATGAGGCTGCTACATGCTTAAGATTTTTAACACACATTAAAAATGTTGAATTATAAATATATAAGTGCAACACTAAGCACCTTGTACAACAGTATTATGTAAAACTATATCATGAAAACGGCTACAGAATATAAGAGTAAGATCCAAATACATGGAAGGGATTTATTTATTCCATGCTAGACCTGTAGACCAGGATCAATAATGTATGTAAGAGTAATGGTAAACAATTTTGAGAGGCAATGTAGTCCAGTGCATAGAGTACTAGACTTGAACTCAGGAGACTTGGGTTCTAGTCTCATCTCTGCCACTTGTCTGCTGTATGACCTTGAGCATGACACTTCTGTATCTGTTTGGATTCCCACCTTTTGTCATGTCCATTTAGACTGCAAGCTCTTTGGGGCAGAGCTTTCTTCTGGAATGTGTTTGTATAGTGACTAGCACAATGGGGTGCCATTCTTGGTCAGGCTTCTATATGCTACTGTAATACAAATTAACTGGACATTGTGTACACGAGTGATGGCATGGAGGTAAAATGTAATACAACATACGGCAGCATGTGCGTGTTAAACCAGCATTACTTCTTTTATAAGAAGCTTGATCATACATTCACAGCTACAATTTCCATAGACCATTGTAGTACAAAAGTAAATCTATTTTTGTTGCTTTTCAACAGCACAAAGAAACTGGAAAGACAAAAGAGCTGATGTTTGTGTTAAATAACCATTCTGACTTGTATGAGAATTGGGACAAGGGTGGCATGTGCATCAACTCGCTAATAATTTTACTTTAAAAAAAGAAGAGAGTTTGTTTCAAAACAAAAAATGGTTTGTGTAGTATTAAGTGGTTAACAGTGATCAACTGAAAAATCTTCTATGGAGAAAAACTCTCTCTCTTCCAACTTAGCAAAAAGCAAACAAGCTACACGGGAAGCAGCTTGTGTCATATGTTTTTACTTTAATAACAAAACTGGACTATATTAATGTGATCTGGTTAGTTCGCACTTGCAGGGTCTACATGGTGCAGTGCAGCATGCAAGTACGCGCTGCAATTTACAGCCCCATGGTCTGAACTGCTGAGCCATGCAGGCTGTTTTGTTATTAAAATAAAAACCAAATCACCATTTTCTTTTAAACCAAACTCCCCAACCATGGTGCACAGAACACACAAAGGATATGCTCAGCCAGATTCTCTATCTGTTTTCCCTAAATAAAGCATGTATCATACCACTTTTAACTGAACTAGTGACATTTCATCAATATAAATAGCAATTGTGCAATGCATCTTACTTCTCTGTAGACCTGCTCCATGCCCACACACAGCATGCCAGTCAACAGTGCAGGCACACTGCCATCTGGGTACCTATCCCACAGTTCCCAGCATAGCTCCCTAAAGTAATGGATTGTGAGAGATTTGGAAAGGCTTCTTGGAACCCAAGGGAGTCATGGAAGAAGGTGGTCCAACTTCCGTATCTCCCTGGGAAACGCAGCCATTTATGCAAAATATTTTCAAAATGATGGTCAGGCTGAATGGATAGAGCTCATTCTTTGCTCAGGGAGAATTTTCTGCTGGAGGCCATGAAAATTAATGGCCAGACATTACATGTGGCACAGGAGAGGCAGCAGGGGATGTTCCAGTGCAAACTTAGATCAGCAGTACATGGAAAACATGGGGCAACTTGTTTGTCAAGAGAGAAGCTCGATCCGTCCTCATCCTAGCCTACGTGACTCCACGAGTTACTTAAAGGAGAATTTTGTCAAGCCAAGTGCTACATTTGGGACGAGACCACCACCAACTGGTGGATAGAGTTGTTCGAGAATTTGGAGAAGCACCAGTGGCTGCAGAACTTCTAAAGAAGTAAGGAGACCTTTTATTCCCTTTCTCAAAAGTTGACCCCAACAATGCAGCAGTGGTGGATTTGACCTGAGGTAGTTGCTAATACAAGGATACATTTTATGATTTTGGGTGTGATGGTAAAGGAGAGGGGTGCCCAGAAGGATTTAATACGGTTATGTTTCAAGCTCAAAAAATTTTGCGTAATGAAATTTTAGAGAAAGAAATCCTGAAAACCATGTTTATTAAAACACAAAACATGCAGGCCAGCTGCAATAAGCACCCAATACAATTAGCCACAACCCCTCACACACAGTTAGTTGTTGGACACAATATGAACAGAGAATGAACCTACTCCTGTTCTCTTTTTCCTGACAATAGGCAGGGGTTGAGTACCATGGAAATGGCCAGGAGGCAAGTTCTATAAATACTGCTACTGTCCCATACCATGCCACTGTGTTGAGGAGCTGGTATCCACACACAGGGACCTGTGGAAGGACGCACTGTGCACTTTGCTTTCGGGCTCTACATGTATTCCCTGAAGAACCACCTCTGGAACACTTGCGCTTCCAGCCTCATTTTCCTGTCATGGTATTTTTAAATCATGACTTCTCAGTTCTCTTTCCTATTTGTCTTGGCATTCAAAAAAAAACAATTTAGTTTGTCCTCCTCACACTTCTGTTTCTTGGCTGCATTTAGTAAGTTCTATCACTGTCCCTTTCCACGTTTCCCTGACGGTAAAGAAACAATTCATCTTTCTCATTTTTCACCTGTTGACACGAAGATTTGTCAAGCAATCTGCCTCTTGTGTTGCCAGATGTCTGATCACTCTCCACTTTGTTGAGCTAGCATTTCCCAGTTGTGGCCTTGATGCAATGATGGTTTCTAAAATTAAATATAAGGAAATGGTTAATAAGCATATTAACACACTAGACCCCTTACAATACCAAGAATGCAATACAAGCAACATTTTTTCAGTTCACTTTGGAATTCCAAAGCCTTCAAGGAAGACACCCTGTGCTAGGATTAGAGATGGTAATGATCGTCTCCCTAACATTTATTTATTTTTGTTCCCCGATGAAATTTTGGGTTAGCTGCAAGGGGTCTGAGTGTGTTCCTGGTAGGAGGTAAAGGATGTACGTTGCAGTACAGCGAGATGAATACTGGGTTATTTACTGCAGACTGCAAGATGCCTGGAAAGACCCTCTGCACTAGATTGTAGCAAAGTAAAAAGATTGCTATTAAGGTGAGCATGAGAGGGTAGGGGGAAGAGACGCTAATATATTTGCTATATTTATTTTCTCAATTGGTAACATAGGATGTGCAATGGAGCTGAAGAAAGTGAAGTGAGTTTATCTGAGGGCCAGGGAGTTTGGAAACTGAATTAAGAATGAATGTCTACAGCACTGTCTTTACCAGAATATTTTTTAGAATATTTGGGAAACTTTTGCTAAATTACACCATTATCTGATAGGCTGCTATCTTGTGCTGACTGACAGAGTGATGCTTTCACTGCTCTGGCCTATAGCTGCTTTAAAGCAGGTTGCTACCTGATAATAGCTTAGGCTTGTGTCCCATGTACGTGATAGAAAGACGACATGAAATGTGGTTGGAAATAGCTAAGTGCTTTATGTCCTCTTACCCAAAAGCAGCATGTAGACCAAGCCATAGTCCCCATCATGTAGCTTTCTGAAAGCATTCCGTTTTGCCATTTTCAATATATCTGTGGTTCTATAACTTTATTTTTTAGTTTTCCCTGCTTGGTCACCCTGTCGAGACTGGTCTTGTGCCATGGTTCAGAAACACCTATGCAGAATTTGCTAAGTACTTGTATCCTTACTTCGAACAGCAAATGTAGCTGACAAAAGGGGTGTTTTGCATGGGGCATATGGAGAGGGCTCCTGAATCTGGCAGTGTTCACTGGCGGAACACAACAAAGCAAGTGGAGGGGTTCCTTCCTCCCTCACGAGAGACTGCATCTACCCATTTCACGACAGTTATAGCAGCACTCAGATGAACCCAGCCATCAAGCATGCAGATAAAGCCCAAAGCAGTAAAAACATACCTTGTGTGGAGGTCCCCTTATTTCCTGAGCATCATATCCTCCCAAACCCACTTGGCTGCTGTCTCTGGAACTTGTCTCAATCAAGAGGGCTTGAGGCCCCAGCACAGTTGCAGACATGTCCTGGCCCTCACTTTGATTCTAGGCCTGGATGATGGCGTCCTCCTCTTCTTCTCCCCACAGCACACTGCTGGGTGCGTTGGTGCTGTCAAAAAGGAACTCCGCTCCTTTAATTCCAAAGGGCCAAAAAAATGAGGCAGGTTTTCTTCCCTGACTGGAAGGTCTACTGGCATCCCAGGCATTGTTGCACTGCAGCTTCAGACTCTTTATCTTCTCCTGGCACTGTCCCATGGAGCAAGTGATAAGCTCCTGAGCAAAATGCTTTTACACCTGGTCACAACACAGTTCAGCAGACACTATCACTTCACCATCTTAGTGGTTCACAAGCATCCTGTGTCATCTGCATCAGACCAGCCGATAGATATGCTCATATGATGGCTTCTTCTGAGAAATGCCCCAAGAGCAGTTTGGTAAATGGAGCAATCACAAAGAAGTGGATGCTGGTGAGAACGTGTGTGCCATGAGATTTAAAGTGGGTACAGTAGCTCATTCAGTACAGGTGAGGGACTTGCAGAAAACTTGACCCAGATCAACAGAACTGAAATTTTACCAGAGAGGCATAGTGGAGGATGGAGTAATTGCCTATTGCAGCTGCTATGCCAGAACTTGAGGTCTGTACTTGAGTTAACTTGCTCACAGCAAGTGCAACTTACATAGTGCTATGATCACCTATGCTCCATTGGTAGCAACTGTGTGTGTGGATTGTTACTTGCATGGTAGGAGACCCTCACACTGGTTAGCAGGCCAAAATTCTCTAGTGTAGACAAGATCATAGAGGGCAAAACAACATGGGAATGCATGCCACATCCCCTGCCCAATAGTATTGGATAAGAAGAGCTGTGTGGCACGCACCTGCCTCCAAAAGCAAGAAAGAAATAAGAATCTAGCAAAGGAGAACCTGCCAGCAGAAGCTACACATAAATGGGAGCTCTACCTCAGAAACTATTTTGGAGCAAGCCATCATAAACTAGGATCAAGTTGTTAAACCCTCCACTCAGTTATAATCAAGAGCAAAGTCAGGTGGTGAAAATCCCGCACCCTCTACAAAAGGGGAGACAAATGTGCCACATACTGGAAACACACCCAAGACTGAAATACTCAAAACACTTGCCCCAAAAGTGTAACAAAAGAGAGGGTGGCAATGCTAAAAAGCTCCAGGGATTGGGACATTAATACAGGCCTTGGAAGATGAGAACACGAGATGTGAGCTATGACACAGACTTTTAGAGTGGACTAGCACTGCAACCTCCCCTATCCCTGAAAAGCAGAGCGCAGTAATGACTAAGCAACAGTTCCCATCCCCCACCACCATTCTGAGTTAGTGCATGGGCAGGACCCAGGGCTCAAAAGGTGCCCTCCTCCTCACACTACAGGCATAGCCGCAGAAGCATGGTGATACTGGAACAAATCCCAATACACAAGGGGAATCGTCCTAAGATGCAGAATGTTGCAGGGGAGAGCTAAACCTACTCTTAGTGGTCTAAAACAAAGGATTTCTATAAATCTTTATAAAAAACAAGCTAAACTCCAACATAATACTTTAAAGCCAACTTCAAATGATTTGTTTGGTTTAATAACTATATTAACAGAGCAGACCACTCCACCTGAGCTCAGGTCTTCAAGTAATATTTCACATTATCAGCTAGACTTTCACTTACATTTAGTGGGCAAAAATTAAGCAAAAGATCAATATTAATTCAAAAATCTTGCCCTTATTTAATATGATGAAGAGAAAAAATGGTTGAAAGAATGCTTTGTGGACTGTCATTTTGTGAGGGACAGTTTTATTAAAGAAAAAATAAATGTACAACCAGGCAAGTGCTCACTGTGACATTGTACAGCATTAGTAGCTCTTACTAAGAGCACAATAAAGGTTTAGCTTCTTGTTATTGCAGACGAGAACCAGTAAGTTAATATCAGTTGGTGGAGTGTCACATACAATTGCCTAATGTTTCTGTGTATTTAAACATACTGCGGGCTCTTCTTTGTGCAAAGATGACACATTATGTGTCCATAACAGCAATAGAAACCCTGAAGAGAGGATATATGGTAGGTGAATAAACTTTCAACAGCAATTTTCTGAATAAAATTGCTATTGAAAGTTCATTCACCTATCTTATAGGATTTACAATACCGGATTAAATCAAATACAGCATCTTGTCTGGCCAATACTCGATGCTTCATAGGCAAGTAAAAAAAGTGCAAAAAACCTCATCACCTCAATACACCTAACCAATTGTACAATGTTGTACATGGGATAAAACATTCTTCTTCACAGATGGCTGTAATAATAAACTCACAACCTGAAGCATAGGATCTAATTACCATAATCTTAATTACAGCTGCTTTCCATTCTTTCTATTGACTACTTAGCATTCTGGTGCTCTTGCAAACCTACTGCCCTATGGACAGTTTTACAAGGACTTCCATCTCGGATATGAATTTTTATGTTAATTAAGCTTCTCTAATTGCTTTTGGTCTCTGTTTATTTGTTTTATTTTTGTTTTCAGCATTTTCCATCCCCTTCACTCCCCCAAAAGCAAGTAAGTGACAAATCAGACCCTAAGTGTTTAGATACATGTTGATTCTTTTCTGCTCTAAAGATTAGGAGTTCACGTAAAACAGTAGTGGCTTACTCAAATTTCAGTACACTCACATATTACAAAAAATGTTTGCCTCACTCACAACTCACCCGTACTCCACACAATTAGTAAAGCCTGCTGCACCCACCACTCTACTTCTGCTGACCCAGAAGTCTGAAGGCTACAATTTAGCAAACCATCCATATCCTGCAACTCATGTAGGCATGTGCTTAAAGTTAACTTCAAGCACATGCTTAAATCCTATTGACTTTAATGGGACTTAACCTTTAGTGCTAAAGTGTTCTGCTGAACTGGGATGGACATAAGCACATGCTTAGGTGCTTTGCTGAGCTGTGGCTTAAGTTAATAACTCTGGAATGGCCTAGTGTTTGAGATAGTTGGCTTCAACTACCATTTTTATTTGCTAAATGTAACCTAGACACAAAATAAGGGAAATATTAACCAACACAACCTTATTACACCAATATTTAACAAAAGTTTTATTTTATTTGATAAAATAAAATCTTTAAGAAATGGGAACCATTTCTGCCTTTAGCAAATAGATAGCAGGATTAGAGTGATGTTTTTTAAACAAGCATTTCTTTGGTTTTTCATTCACTTTGCTCTGACATTAAATTGATTAGCACTGTTTTGAGCCAATTTTTCACATCATTATACTGTTCAGTTTACATCAGACCATGAATATTCAGTCACCTGTTCTAAACTTTATTATTTATTGTGCAACCCAAACCCATCCAAAATCAGTTTATTCAAAACAAAGACACTCAGGTACTGTATTTTTGCATTAAATACAGTATGTGGACACACAGTCTATAGAGAAACTGAACAGCAAGTATATTCATCTCTCAGTGCTACAACCTCTCACAAAATCTGTTTTCCAAAATTTATTTTAAAAAAAGTTTGTCAACAAAAGTGTTTATATAAACAAAACTTGGGAAGTAACAATAAAGCATACAAAACATTTTTGCTTGCATAGAAACCATTTAAAAAACCCTCAAGTATACAATAATAAGCAGGATTACAACACTAGTGCACAGAACACAAAAGCGTCAAAATTTTGCCCCACAACAGTTGTTCTTATTGCAGATGTTTACAGATCAAGAAAAAAATGTCCAGCTAAATAAGTTGCTGGTACTTTTATTAGAAATGTCTTAACATTTTTCTGTGGTGTTTCTACATTGATTTCTTGTTTAAATAGTCAGGCAACATGTTAAAAAGAAAGCCACCTGACTACCAGTAAATACCAGCTTACCTGTTTAAGTGCCTTTTTGGTGTGCTGCTGGAAGGAAGACACTAGCTTGCTTTGCACTGGTGTGTTAGTAAGGCTTGAGTCTCGATTGGAAGACGCTTCTTCAGGTATCTGCTTTGGACAAACTATGAAAAAAAAAAGGCATTTTAATACCATTGCTTAGGCACTTGAGGTCTTAAGAGGATCCTACAAATGGAATAAGGGACCCTGTCACCAGAAAGCAATCTCCACGGCTGATGAACCAGGAAAGCCATGGAGTCCCAGGATCTGCTAGACTTGAATTTTCAGCCACACCCTAACGTCTAATGCATTGCTTCACAAATGTTTGTTTCTAATCATGTTCAACCCTAGACTTGAACAGAGATGAGTGCTGTGTTCCAGAATATGAACGTTCACACTGGGAGTTATACCAGTATAACTACAGCAGTCTAATTATATTGCTAAATCTCTACTTGTAGACATCCAAGCTCTAAGTGGCAACAGAGGCTGGGCCAGGACAGAAGTTGTGGAGTGTAGGAAGCTCAATTACATATACTGAGCTCTTTTCCATGTCACCCCACCACACTGGGGCTACCTCTCCAATTCAGAAAACTAAACTTTTCTCTTGAATAAGCCAGTCTGTTGTAGAACCAAATTCTGTACCCTTCTGTACCGCTCAGGAGCTCATGGGTATTTTCCATCTAATCAAGCCTTGATGTGGCAATTGAAATATTTTACGTATATCACAATGTTTTCTAAATAGAAGTAGACAGTAACTTATTTTCCCCAGGAAGTTTAACAAGATTACATGTCTGAATATATATTTAGAAGAGAGACACTGATGGCCCTGTGTTCTAAAAATATTTATAACTATGTAACTGCATAACAGATTGTAATGGCTTCTAAGAAGCCATCCCCGTCTATCATGTAACTATTGCTTGGTAAACCAAGAACACACACATGCTCATTTGAGTGATGGACTGGAATAGCTCACAAAGAGGAGTTCTGGTCTCCCAGGCAAATACATGTTGCTAATTTTCAGGTCTCTTAAAAATACATGTTTTAATGAGTTAATATTACAGTACTTGCTTTTAAACAGCTGCCTGAATATGTGTGTGTCTGAGGGTCTCTAAGACAAAAAAAAAAAAGGCCAAGTAAATTAATTTATATTTTAAATCCAACTATGTTTAAACAATATTAAGACTGCAAAAACAGCCAAAACATTCCATTAGACTTACTTTTTAGTAGATAAAAGTAAAATGGCTGTAAAAATGATTGCAGACTCTGATGTTTTGTCTATACTGCTACTTCCACCAAATTTTAAACACCAGTGTAGCTAAAACAGTGTAAGAACCAGTTTGAATTTTGTGTAAATTTCCCCATGCTCACATAGTAACTGGTTTCAATCCTCAGATACACAGCGAAGATTGCCACATATCTTGGAATATCTACTATAGTGCTATGCACGTGTGAACAATCCAGCAGATGGTTTTCCAAAATGTGCAATGGGGTGTACCACATCTATAGAAGCAGGTTTGGGATCCTCAAAAGAGTTGCAATGGCATATGTCAGCTGTGAATTTGGCCTTATACTTTTATCCTGATTTGCTGTGTGGTTTTTCTTTTTATTGCTCAGTGGAGTGAGCAGAGAATTCAGTGCCACTCAATTTCTTCGTCTTTGGTAATGCCTTCCACCATTAATATTATTGAAACTTTTTTTTTGTATTTATAAGATAAAGTATGGAATTCTGACAACTTAATTGCCAATAATTCATTGCCAGTATGAGGTATAACTGGTAACACACTGAACATTTGTTTTCATCTTGGGAACAAAAAATAGTCAATACTCATCTCACAAATGGTAGAGAAAGAACTACTTTTTCACAGTTATGTCATTATGTCAATACAGTTCTCATAGTGGATTGGGAAGAGAGTTTTGCCAGAAGCTTTATAAGTGAAATTTGTCTCCTTTTTCTTTTTTGCTTATGCTGAAATTATGCCTCACAATACCTCGGGGAGCTGATGGGCAAAAAATGCCTTGAACTCAACTGCATCACACGGTTTGGATAAGAGTCTTTTTCACATGATCAGCAAAGCTTACTATCAAAGAGACAACTTAAAGAAGGTATCAGCAGCAAACAAACATGCTAGTCTAAATATTTATTTAACCCCATCTCTGCAATATTTGGGCACCTAAGATATAAAACACACAATCCGAAAACAGAAACTTGATATTTTAAATTGCTCAACTTCTGTCTCCACATCCCTTTTTGTTTTTAATAAGAAATTTTCATGGATTGTTACATTTCTATTAGGTGGCCAGTTTGTTTTGTTGGCAAAACAAAGGGGTCAAAGAATTGAAGGAAAAGCAGGAGTTGGTCTATGTATATAAAACCCTACAATGTAAGAAAGGGCAGAAGAGTGGAATCTATTATAAAAACAAATGAATTTTAGAAAAAATATGACAGGAAAGCCACAAAGTGTCCTTCATAAGAAAGTAAGATGCAACATGTCCTGTCACTAAGCATATATTTTATTCCTCCATGGTGACAGGGAACCCCACCCACTCCTTATATAGAAAGGTCCGATTTTGATGCAATTTCCAGGATATAAACCCAAGTGTCCTTCATTTACTTTGGTGATGATACAAGTTCACAATGTTGTGATGCTGTATCACCATCCAAATGGCAAGAAGTCATAGAGCAAATGTCAAACTCTTGATGCAAAAATCTCAGGACAAAGCAACAATATTTGTAACCATAAAGAATGGAGGGGGGAAGTCTTATTATCTTACTTCCTGTGAATGAAAAGTGATACAGAATGAAAACTAATGGGAAAAGTTGAAGAGTAGAAGCAATAGCAATACTCTAAGGGGAATGGCAATATTCATAAAAGCAACACTCAGCAACAAAACAGTCAGCTCCAATATGCAAAACAGAATGAAGAAGAGTGTAATAGAAAACAGAGTTATATGTAGGAAGGGCTAGAAGTAACAGGGCACATGTCCATGTACACCAATGATAAGTATATGGAGCTGCCACATGCACACATACACTATATCAGAAATGTGGGATCCTTTGTTCTCTCTGGATTATAAAACAGCAGCAGCAATACAACTGACTGCCTATGCAAAAAGTTCTGAGTAGCATGGAGCAGAGTGGGAGAAATATCTGGGCAGTCAGCAATTATTCACCGCTAGTGCTACGAGGAAGTAGGGGAAGAGAAAGGAAGCAAGCAGAATTAAGACAAGGGAGGCACTTCATTCAGTGAGATGATTAGCATTACTGTGTTCTAGTCTATATGTCATCTCCTCCAAGGGTACAGGACCCAGTAGAGGAAGTGAGAAGAAAGTGGCTGCGAGACAATAAACAGTTAGGTCTGTTGATTTTCTTTAAACAAAACGTAAAATCAATGTGCCAACCTTTGACAGCATGGTTCACTAACTTTCTCCAAAACCTTAAAATTAAATGAGGCTTGGGATACCAATATTAAGTATATTTATACACCAAAAAATGTTTAGTGAAACATAATTCAAAATGACTGTGCAGCTACAGCACTGAAAGTTATTAGGAATAATATTAAGCAGACTTGTTTATGATCTACAAAAAAAGAAAAAATTTCTCTGAATGCTTTAAGAAGCCCCATCTTTCCAAAATATATGGAACAGTTGATTTTGATTTCAGACAGGCCAGACTGATTTAAAATCAGACCAGAAAAATCAACAGTGGTACAATTCCTTCCTTACTATGGTAACCACACCAGACGAGAAAGTGTGTCTGTAATATGGCTATTAGTAAAACAAATTAATATTACTACCATATGCTAAAAACTGTAGTCTACCTCAAGAATAAAATCTATGCCCACACTCTTTAATATTAAACTATACAGAAAACATCCTCAGAAAAACATAAATCTCTGACTAAAATATCCCACAAAATTCTATATATTTTCTTTGGGTGACACAGATATATACTTGTTTTGACATAATTGGTCATGGCTTGTCAACACTGATATGTCAAGCAATTCACCTAAGTCACACTTTCATCTGCAGAGCTTAACTTGCAAAATCTGAACAGTTCACATTTCCAGTCTGTTGGCTTTATTCTTTATCAAACAAAATATAGTTTGGGAGGTAAAGTGATTGTATAGTTCTTTGTATAAGGGAAATAGCAGTATTGTGAAAACATCAGTAACAGTGCTCAAACACATTTTTTTGGAAAAGAAAAAACAGAAAAAAGCCCTGTAAAATGATATGCTCACGTTAAAGTAACCAATGCAGCACAAAATAGAATGGAACCTAAGAACTCCATAAATCTCAGAAAACTGTGGATCCTCATTCCACAGCAAGGCAACTTTTTCATCAGAGAAGTATGATCTGTTACTAACCAACCAACCCCCAGCCCTTTAGGCCTCACTAATTCTGCTCTATAGCAGAGAATAAAAGAGCCAAGAGACGTCACCCAATTAGCTCCCAGCCTCTCACATTGCACCACCTCAGTAGTTGGGACCTTCCCACCCACAGCAATGAAGCAAAGGGTAGTCAATCTTGCCCTGGAGGGGGCAGATAATTTTCCTTTGTAACTAGTGGTGGGGAAATGAAGAAAATAAATCAAAAGCTGGGTCTCTGTCCAATCTGTAAGCTGAGGAAGAGCCCCATATGTTCAGGCTGTGATCCCATTAAATTTCTGCTGGGGAACACTGCACCTTAGTATCAGAATTTACACCAAACATATTCAGCGGAATCGCTAAGCATCATTCCCAAGAGCCCAATTGCTATAAGTGACAGGCTGCCCTGAATGAGCCAAAATTTCCAATCCTGGGAAGGAAGAGTGTGGAAAGCCTCAATGAATACTTCATAGCCAAAAGAAGGGGAACATTAGCTCCATAGTCAAGAGTTATCCTTGTGGTTTCTTAGCCCAGAAAACACACAGAATTTCAATGGACTAACAATTGCAAAGACAAAATTTCAAGACTCAGGATGAATCTGATCCTCCAACTTCTCGATGGCTGACCTACTATATCCACTAGTGTTACACTAGAGATGAATTTGTCACAATGTAGTCAATTTCACTTTTGCAACTAAAGAAGTTTTAAATTTAAGAAGTGCTGGGAACTGTAGTTTTTGTTAGGATGTAGTAAGGTCACCTAGGACTACTCTACACTTAAAAAGCTGAAGTTGGGGTTCGCCTGTCGGCGTAGGTACTCCACCTGCCTAAAAGGCGGTAGATGGGTTGATGGGAGAATTCTCCTGTCGACCAACCAGCACTGTCTACACTGGGGGTTAGATAGGTTTAACTGCGTCACTCAGGAGTATGGATTTTTCACACCCTGAGCAATGTAGACCTAATTTCCTAGTGTAGATGAAGCCCTACTCAGAGCTGGTCACACTTTAGAATCTATGTTTGTCACAGATTGGAAGTGGAAGTCACATCTTTCTATGGATCACTACCATCTACATCTTGAGATCATGATGCACTCCTCTGATTGGAATCAAGGACCAAGTTGGCAAATGGAACTCAATGGGTTTCAGACAATCTAGAGATGGATACTGTTTTGACTACAGACCACACTACTGTGGTCTGCCATGTACAGTAGGATATTATAACCATTTCTTATCCTAGACGATTATCATTTTGGATCTTAAACACTAAGTATGGCTTCATCTTTGCATGGTACTTGGATGACTTACAACTGATGATAAGAAAGCCTGCTAGAGGGCTGCTGGTGGAATTCTCATTCCAAACTAGGTAACTGGAGCATGAATAATTTTTTTTTTTAACATATGCCACGATGGTATGGGAAATCCTGATGTGCAACCATTCCAGATGGTCGTCAACCTAATTAATCCAAGTTGTTAGCACAGCATTCAGTGAAACAATCACATGTTTATCACTGAGGAGTTCTAAATTTTTTTTTTCTAAAAACACTGCTCAGATCCAGATCAAGAAGTTTGCACCTGTGCTGGCAAAACTGTACCGGGGAGAGTAGGGAAAAAGGAAGAGAAGAGGAGCAGATTTTTCTATAATTTAATTTCAAACAGAGTTTTGCTGAAGTAGTGAGAAATCTGAAGGCTATGACTGAAAGACAAATGGAGAGACACTGGGACCAGTTAACTATCAGTGCCCCCCGCTGGGTAGCATCTACTTTTAAAGAAGATATTGTTAGACACACGCATACTCCCGCCCCTGCTCAACAAACTCTCTCAAGATGGAAGATTACTCCAATTATCACCCTGTCTTGAATCTTCCTTTTGGGAAAAGGCTGTCAAGGACGACGGGTGGAACCATTCTGGCAGCATCTAGGACTCTCAAGTCTTCTCACCCATTCAGTACATTACACAGATTATACTTGTGTCAGTTGGTGACTTTCTTCTGGCAATGGATGAAGATCAAATACTCATGCTCATTCTTTCAGACTGTTGGACAATGCTGCCTATGAAGTTATGCTGACACATTTACAACCCAAAGATAAATGGAATCACCCAAGTGGCTCCATTCCTTTCTTTAAGGGAGAACCCACAAAGTAAAATAGGCCAATTGCTCATTTACTTTTAGCAAGGCCCCACAGGCTTCTAGCTTCTATTCTGGCTTCTCACATGTTCAACGTCTATCTGAGCGGGGAACTATCTTATTGTTCTATGTTTGTACAGTGCCTGGTACAACAGGGTCCTGGTCCACAACGGGGTCCTGGGGCTCCGAGACATGATTGAAATACATATAATAAATAAATAAATAAATATGGAGCCGCTGAGACAAGAAAGAAAGACAGACAGTATACGGACAATATCCAACATATAGTTTCACAGATTTGTAGATTTTAAGGCAAAAGAAATTATTACGTTCTTCTAGTGTTACTTCCTGTAAAACACAGGCCAAAGAATTGTATGCAATATTCTTGCATCAGGCCCACATATTACGGTTAAGTTAGAAACGGGGGGGGGGGGAGGGAGGGGAAAAAAAAAAGAAAAGCACATCAGATCTTAAAGACTTCAAATGATGGAAAATCCACCACATACCCTGGTAAACTGTTCAAAATATGTGCCTTAATTCTAACCTGATTTTATCGAGCTTCAGCTTTTAGCCACTGAACCTTGTAAAGCCTTTATCTGCTAGATTCAAAAGGGCTCTCTTCTACCAGAAATCTTCTCTCCATATAGGTACTTATCAAGTATGATACATCACCTCTTAATTTTCTCTTTGATAAAATAACTAGCTTGAGCTTCCTAAGTGTCTCACTGTAAGGCATATGTCAAAAATTCAAATAATTTGCGTAGCTCTCTTCTGAACTTTTTCTATACTTTTTTTTTTAACATAAAAAATGTATACAGCCCTCTAGTAAAGGTGTTACCAATGCTGTATACAGAGGTGATATCACTTCCTTATTCCTACTTGATATTCCCCCGCCTATATGTCCAAAGATTGCATTAGCCTAATTAGCTAGAACATCGCACTGGAAACTCGCGTTTAATTCCATGATCCCTACGTCTCTCCCAGAGTTACTGCTTTACTGGATTCATATCCCCACCCATTAGTGTCATCTACTTTCTTTGTTCCTAGATGTATGAACTTGCATTTGTTTGTAATAAAAAGCATGTTGTCCAAATTAGTCCAGGTACCAATCTGCCTTACTGACCTGGCCTTGTCATTATTTACCACTCCATCAATTTGGTCATCTATAAACTTTACCACTAGAAGCACTCCTTTTGCCTGATGATTCCTACTGAGATCACTCATTTGTCCAGTTCTTAATCTGTTTAATATGGGCAACACTGATCTTCTGCACTGCTCATTTTTTACGCAGTTGTGGGCAGTAAGTTAAATACCTTATGTCAGCACTTACTGAATCAAACTTGTATTCTCATCAAAAAGTGATATTAAGTTAGTCTGATAAGACCTATTTTTCATAAAATTATATTGACAGAATTAGTTATGCTACAATCTTTTATTCTTTACTGATTGCATCCCATATTAGCCTTCCCATCATTTTGCACAGGAATGTCATACTAACCAGACCATAGTTACCAGACTCATCCTATTTACCCTTTTCAAATATTGGGAAAACATTCATTCTTCCAGTCCTCTGGAATTTCCCCCATATTCCAAGATTTGTTTAAAAATCAGCACCATTAGTTCAGAGAACACCTTGGCCAATTTTTTTTTAAAATGCCTGGTTGCACGTTATCAGGACCTGGAGATTTAAAATGTTTATCCATAGCAGTTGCTGTTTAACATCCTGTCTAGTAAATGTCTGAATACAAAGTATTTCATTAAGAAAGCAGTATGACTGCTCAGAGCTCCGGTATGAAACTGCAGAAAAACCTGAGAGTCTCTGGATTACGTTTAGAAGTGTGAACAACAAGGGTGATGTCATGGTGGGAGTCTGCTATAGACCACCAGACCAGGGGGATGAGGTGGACGAGGCTTTCTTCCAACAACTAGCAGAAGTTACTAGATCGCAGGCCCTGGTTCTCATGGGAGACTTTAATCACCCTGATATCTGCTGGGAGAGCAATACAGTGGTGCACAGACAATCCAGGAAGTTTTTGGAAAGTGTAGGGGACAATTTCCTGGTGCAAGTGCTGGAGGAACCAACTAGGGGCAGAGCTCTTCTTGACCTGCTGCTCACAAACAGAGAAGAGTTAGTAGGGGAAGCAAAAGTGGATCGGAACCTGGGAGGCAGTGACCATGAGATGGTCAAGTTCAAGATCCTGACACAATGAAGAAAGGAGAGCAGCAGAATACGAACTCTGGACTTCAGAAAAGCAGACTTTGACTCCCTCAGGGAACGGATGGGCAGTATCCCCTGAGAGAACAACATGAGGGGGTAAGGAGTCCAGGAGAGCTGGTTGTATTTTAAAGAATCCTTACTGAGATTGCAGGAACAAACCATCCCGATGTGTAGAAAGAATAGTAAATATGGCAGGCGACCAGCTTGGCTTAACAGTGAAATCCTTGCTGATCTTAAACACAAAAAAGAAGCTTACAAGAAGTGGAAGATTGGACAAATGACCAGGGAGGAGTATAAATATATTGCTCAGGCATGCAGGAGAGAAATCAGGAAGGCCAAATTGCATTTGGAGTTGCAGCTAGCGAGAGATGTTAAGAGTAACAAGAAGGGTTTCTTCAGGTATATTAGCAACAAGAAGAAAGTCAAGGAAAGTGTGGGCCCCTTACTGAATGAGGGAGGCAACCTAGTGACAGAGGATGTGGAAAAAGCTAATGTATTCAATGCTTTTTTTGCCTCTGTCTTCACAAACAAGATCAGCTACCAGCCTGCTGCACTGGGCAGCACAGTAAGGGGAGAAGGTGACCAGCCCTCTGTGGAGAAAGAAGTGGTTCGGGACTATTTAGAAAAACTGGACGAGCACAAGTCTATGGGGCCAGATGCGCAGCATCCGAGGGTGCTAAAGGAGTTGGCGGATGTGATTGCAGAGCCATTGGCCCCTTACTGAATGAGGGAGGCAACCTAGTGACAGAGGATGTGGAAAAAGCTAATGTATTCAATGCTTTTTTTGCCTCTGTCTTCACAAACAAGATCAGCTACCAGCCTGCTGCACTGGGCAGCACAGTAAGGGGAGAAGGTGACCAGCCCTCTGTGGAGAAAGAAGTGGTTCGGGACTATTTAGAAAAACTGGACGAGCACAAGTCTATGGGGCCAGATGCGCTGCATCCGAGGGTGCTAAAGGAGTTGGCGGATGTGATTGCAGAGCCATTGGCCATTATCT
This sequence comes from Mauremys mutica, assembly GCF_020497125.1. NCBI lineage: Eukaryota > Metazoa > Chordata > Testudines > Geoemydidae > Mauremys > Mauremys mutica. Next base: position 77,580,715 of record NC_059073.1, read on the forward strand.
TCGAATGGTGGTGGGAAGCGTCTGGAGGTAGGCAGAAAAAAAAAAAAGAAGAGTAATGTAGTATAGTATTAAAATACAGCATGCTATTAAAAGTCAATTTATTAACTTTTTTATTAACGTCTTTAACTGTAATGTGAAAAGTCAGTGCTAATTTTGACAGTCATTTCATTTTTGGCCACTTAGCTGGCAGCGTTTTGCATCAACCAGAGCATCAATATTAGGTTTGATATCCTGAGACAAAACCAATCTCAGTGTTGCTTTCAAATGTTCATCAGTGAGCCTTGACCTTAACACAGATTTGTTAATCTTCATGGAAGAGAAAAACTGTTCACATATATATGTACTTCCAAACATTGCAATTATCCTTGCGGAAGCAGAGAATAACATGGGAAATCTTTCTTGTGAAAGAAACCTGTAGAATTCTGGAATTCCAACATCTGTATACTTCTGCTTCAAAATGGTGTCACACTGAAGCTGTGGAACCTCCTTGTTTTTCATTTTCATGAAGTAATCAATCTCCTCTCTAAGTGCATAAAAACCCGCTTCAAAACATTTCTACGACTCAATCATCTAACCTGAGTGTGATACAGAAGTTCCCCATATTCACTGTTCATACTTGCTAGAAAAGAAGTGAACTGTCTGTGATTTAGCCCTCGGGCATATATAAAATTAACAGTTTTAACAACTACATCCATAACTTCCTTCATTTGTAGACTTTTACTACACGGGGCTTCTTGGTGCAAAATACAATGTATACCGGTGAAGCTAATTCCTGCTATATTGAGGCTGTTCGGTTTGGTCTTCAATAATCCAACCACACCAACGTTTTCAGAGCACATTGATGGTGCACCGTCCGTAGCCAAAAATACGAGTTTGTTCCATGGCAGTACAGCTTTTTCAATGCACTCTTCAAGTTCTTGAAATATGTCACGTTCCATTGAGGTACCCTTCAGTGGCATTAAGTCTAGCAATTCTTCAGTTATATTCAAATTGCAATCCACACCTCTAATGAACACTGCACACTGTGCAGTATCTGAGACATCTGTACTCTCATCAAGAGCAATTGAAAATGCTTTGAAGTCTTTTGCCATTTGAATCAATTGTTTTTGCACATTATCAGCTAAATCCATTATCCTGCAGGCAACTGTATTGGCAGACAAGCTTATGCATTCAAAACTCTCTTCCTATCAGGACATAAAATTTCGCTGTCCTTCATAAGACATTCTTTTACGAATAAGCCTTCTGTAAAAGGTCACGATGATTTAGCTATCATTTCACTTATCACAAAACTTGCTCTTACTGAATTTTTGCTAGACTTGTTAATCCCTGAAAAGAAATTTCTTTGCTTGGCAAATGCTGCTTTAAGTTGCTGAACTTTTTCCTCTCGGGTTTTTCCGGTGAATGCATCATATTTTTCACGGTGCATCATGTCGTGGTGCCGACGCACATTATACTCCTTGGGAACAGCAATCGTTTGCTGACAAATAAGGCATTGAATTATATCTTTTACCTCTGTGAAAAAATATAAATTCGCCCATTTGTTTTGGAAAACACTCTTTTCTTCCATAAGTGTTCTTTTTTCAACAAAGTCATTTCCAAGCGGTTTTAATAAAATATATACACTCAGTAATGCACCTCACTCAAAGGACAAAACATGCACTTAGCTAGATTGTGTCAAAAGACTCACTAAAATCAAGATATCACACCTACTGTTTGCCCCATCCACTAGACCAATAATCCTGTCAAAGGAGGAAATTAGATTGGTTTGGCATGATTTGTTCTTGACAAATCCATGCTGGCTATTCCTTATAACCCTCTTATCCTCTATGTGCTTACAAAGTGATTGTTTAATCATTTCTTCCACCATCTTTCCAGGTATTGCAGTTACACTGCCAGGTCTATAATTTCCTGGGTCCCCTTTGTTCCCCTTTTTAAAAGGTAAGTATTATATTTGCCCTCCTCTAGTCCTCCGAGACTTCACTGGTCCTCCATGACTTCTCAAAGATAAATGCTAACAGTTCCAAGACTGCTTCAATTAGATCCCTAAGCACCCTAGGATGAACTTCATCAGACCCTGCCCAACTTGAATACATCTAACTTACCCAAGTATTCTTTAACCTGTTCTTTCCCTATTTCAGCTAGCATTTCTTCCCTTTGTTGTTAATATTAATTTTGTTGAGTATTGCTCATCATTATCCTTTTTAGTGAAGACTGAAGCAAACTAGACATTAAACTTCACCCAGCTTCTTTCCTAGTACAAATCAGAAATATTTATTCAATGTTTTTGCTTTCTTTGCATCATTATTGACAATTTTTCCATACCTACTGAGTAATGGATTTATGACTTTCCTAGGATTTCATTTGCCCTTGAAATACTTCTTAAAAGTCCTTCCTGCACTATGTGCCAGTTAAGGCTGCACACATTACATATCTAAATTAAAAGTCTCTAAAGTAAGGAAATGAAAAGTTCAGCCATCTGGGTAGAGCCCTTTATAGCTCTACCCAGATTCACAATCTCATAATTCAACTCACAAATGCCTTCTATCTTAAGTATATATATGGCCCCATAATCATGGTTTCTGAGCACCTCACAATCTTTAATATATTTAGCCTCACAACACCCCTGCGAGGTAGATAAATATCATAATCCCCATTTTACAGATGAGGAACTGAGGCACAAAGAGACTTAGGGTACGTCTTCACTACCGGCCGGATCGGCGGGTAGCAATCGATTTCTCAGGGATTGATATATCACGTCTCATCTAGACGCGATATATCGATCCCCGAACGCGCTCCTGTCGACTCCGGAACTCCACCAATGCGAACGGCGGTAGCGGAGTCAACATGGGGAGCCACGGACGTCGATCCTGCGCCGTGAGGACGGTAAGTAATTCGATCTAAGGTACTTCGACTTCAGCTACGCTATTCACGTAGCTGAAGCTGCGTATCTTAGATCGATCCCCCCCCTAGTGTAGACCAGCCCTTAGTGACTTGCCCAAGATCACACAGGGATTCTGTGGCAGACCAGGGACATTAACCCAGGACTCCTGTATCCTAAGCTGGTGCCCAAACCACTGGAACATCCTTCCTCATTCTATCCTTCCTTATATTTATCTGAGTAATAATATCCACAAAGATTATATAAAACCAATAATGGGTATTCATCCACCCTTATGCCTCAGAAAGATCCAAAAGGGTATGCTCCAAGTCCACAAGTGGGTCAGGTTCAAAAGGGAAGGCAGAAGAGAGAAATGCTCAAAAAGGGCAATTCCAGTGGCATATAGCCATGAAAACTTCCAATATACTGTAAAGTATGCACAGTATAAACACTTTACTGGTTAATCTTCAAGACTATAGCATTCACCACTAATTGTCAGTAGTTGGTTTAGGGGTTTATATATGATGAAAATTTGAGGGAGTAGGTTCTCTCTTTATACGTATTTATTACCTCCTAAAAGTAAGACGTTTTATTTCTAAGGGTGGCATTTTAAAGTACCATTGTTCAGCGTATTGGTATTTAAGATTTAAGTCACACTGCCTCCATTGTACTGGGCACCATACCAGCACAAAGTAAGATCCCTGCCCCCAAGAGTTTATAAACCTAAGACCTTGTCCTACACAAAGAACTGTGTTGGAGGAACCCTGTGCCCATGCAAAATCCCACTGAAGTCAATGGGGCTCCAGTCAGGTGTAGGACAGAGACTACCTACACTCTGCAAGATTGGGGCCTAAGAAGGCAAGCAATATACTAGAGGGAGAAGGGGGGAAATACTACATGAAAAACAGGTCTACTTAGAACATTATAAATATTCCATAGCTTCCCCATAACATACCTGTCTTTTAAAAACAAAAAGGCCACTTTTCTCATGTGGCCCTGACCCCTTTATACGAACAAAATTAGGATGTTGTTTCTCAAAGTTGTTTTAACTAATTGCAAAAACCACCATAGTTTATTTTGAAAACATGAATAATGAACCTAATTGGTATATATGCTTTCCATAGTAGCTCCTGTAAAGTGAAATTAAGAATACCTACCTCCATTTTCTTCTCCATTACTATTGTTTGTCTCAGCCATTTCAGTGCCATCTAACTCAGATTCACATCCTATATCTAATGTTCCATCTGCTGGGCATGTAGATTCTTCTTTCTGCAGTTAAAAAAAAAAAAACCCCAAAAAAACCAAAGGGGCGGGGGAGAGGAGAGAGAAAAGAAAAATAATGTAAGGCCAGCCACAAAAAATGTTTATATTACTGTTAGGTTTACCCAAAGGTAAAACTGTTGCAACACATTTGGGTGTCTACATTTCAAAAACTAATCTGCTTCCTGTATATGAGTTACTTTATGGAAAGAAGTAAAACGTGATCTTTACGAGATAGCTCTTTTAGCTTTTGATTTTCAAGTTATCCTGTAAAAAGTCACAATTTAGACTTTTGTAAGAAAAAGTTATAAATCAAAATGCACTTCTTTCGCTTTTTGTGTTTGAACAGACTTGTTTGGCACTTAAAAATTCTAGTCATCTAGCTGAACGTCCTAAGTGCTGCAAGAGAAACACAAATCCTTTAATGTTTCTCTTTTGCCTGTGCCTGTTTCCTGAATTCAAATAGCTGCAGTAACCTGGAACTCACAAGCCATGGGAATGATTGCAAATACCTGGTTTCGAGCCAGGGATCTCTTCAGATTTAAAACAAGACCAAACTAAACATTCTTCCACTAGCAAATGAGAAAATGATTATTCTGAAATACATTCATTGTTAACCAAAAAACAGTGTATTTTTAGTTCTAAGGACCAACATTATCCATACTGCTTTTATTGTTTCTAAACTGTGCACAATTATTTTTCTATCACAAATATCAAAGAATTTCCCCCAAAACGTCAATAGATTAAATCTAGTCTGTAGAACATGTAATTTCACATTATTGTTTTCTTGCCCCTACTTCACCCTCCTCCCCAGTATGAAGCCACTATAGTTTGATCATGGGTATCAGGGGGAAAAAAAATGTTTTCAAACACACAAGAAAAAACCCACAACTACAACCATCACCACCACTTAGTATCAAACCACTCAGGATTTTATCACTGTAATTATATTCCTGATTTAAAATAAGTTGCATCTTAAAAGCTATTTACACTGAACTTGCAAAAGTCTTCCACTGTTCAAAAAATTAAATATTAACACAATTACTTCATGAGAAAGTCAGTGTTCTTCTTGAACTCACTGCTTATAAAACAAAGGCCTTTCTGTTAACAATTCTACAGCATGGTTTTCTTACCATATGCCAAATTCAAGAACACGTATACTCTGAGATAAAACATTCAGTGTTTACTTTCATTATAAGACATCTGAAAACAGTTAGAAAACGACTTTCAGCTCATCTACTCCTCACAGAATCTAATTTGTTTACCTTTATATCTATTGAGACATACATGGCGCTATTAATCCACTTTATGTACTTTCTATATGCAAAAATTCAACTTACTTTGAGAGCATAGAGTCCCGACTTCCCAGGGATTTTGAAGAATGTTCCATCACCTACACGAGTGTTAGTATGAAGCATTGCATTCAGACAAGCTAATGGAGAGGTTCCACTGAAAAATAAAATTGTGCAAAAATAAAGCAGTCCAAGATCGAGTGCCTCTTGTAAAACTATTCCCTCTTTTTTCTTTTTTTTAAACCCATGCTTGCCTTGCCTTTTTTTTTTTTTTTAATTCTCCCAACCTTGAAAACATCTACATTACAACAACAGGCCAGTTTCAAACTTAATCATATGCATCTGTCCCCTAGGCTTCAGGCAAAAAGTCTGTGAATTATAATTATGCTTTTCTTCATATAGCAACCAGCTCCACATTCTAAAGGAACCAAAGTCCAAATATTTATGTGAAATTACTTCACAAATAACACCATGAAGCCTCATTTTCAAAATGTTACAGACAATGTGGCTGCTGCACATGAATGATCAAAACAGTACCAAGTTCAAGGGCAGCTGCATCCCATAGGATGAAAGGCAACAAAAGAATAATAATAAAGAGCCCAGGAAGAACATATTTAAACTTACAGGAGTTAAAGTTATTTAGGACAGTATTTTCCTAAAATGGCCAACCTAAGTTACTATAGAAACATACACACACATATTTTATACTTTTAGTGGAGCAATAATTATATGCAATATCATATTGAAATGAACTTTAAAGTACCTTTTAAAAATGGTCAAATAAAATCAATACCTTCACACTGTGTTTAATTTGTACGAATATCTTTATGTGATGTATACACAGGGCTAGATTTTACATGCAAGAGAAAAACAAAGCATGCATTTTTGCTCTGGCTAAATTCGTATTATTCTGAAAAGTTAATTTGGGGGATAGTGGGGGTGCAGGGAGCGCTCACAAACTTATCCTATTTCATATTAATGGAACAACTAAAATTAACTACAGCGTTTAGAGGTGTACTGTCATCGTATCTATCTCCCCATACACATTGCTATACTTATTATTAGAGACTGAACTTTCAATTGTGTTTCTTCACATAGACTCCAATCTTGCAAACACACATTTTTAACTTTATCCACATAAACAGTCCCATTGACTTAAGACTAACTAGTCATATGTGTAAAGTTATGCATTATTGTTTGCAGGACTGAGGCTACACCAGCAAAATACTGGGCCTGGAACTTAAAGTCCATCAGAAACTAATATGCTTCAGTTAGACAATACAAAAAGGCTGCAGGAATTATGGTTCAGGAGTCCATTATACAATTTTTAATTATACTAGTCCCTATTCAAAACTGTTTCTGGTAGATTTTATTGGTAGGAGCTAAATTCTGTCCTCTGATATGCACACTGTTCCTAATGAGTTCAATGGTTGCATCTCAAAGCAGAATTTGTCCATAATATATATACACACCTCTACCCCGATATAATACGACCCGATATAACATGAATTCGGATATAATGCAGTAACGCAGTGCTCCGGGGGGGGCGGGGCTGCGCACTCCGGCAGATCAAAGTAAGTTCGACATAACACGGTTTCACCTATAATGCGGTACGATTTTTTGGCTCCCGAGGACAGTGTTATATCGGGGTAGAGGTGTACACTAATTTTCTGACAAGATGGATTATATGATCATTTATTTGTTGTTCCAGTAAAAGCTCATAAGTAGTTAGTATAAGGTGTCCTCATATCAGAACAGCTGTATAATATAATTTATTATAGGTTACCTAAAGTACCATATTACCACAATATCTACTTCTGTATTGACTTTCAGACAGTGTACATACTGCTTCTTCATTAAAAACCAATACTACAGCTAAAACTGCGGCTTATAGAGCTTCATGTCAGATATTAAATGGTAAATTTTAAAACATACAAAATACCATTTTTAAAGGATTTGTTCTTTAAAAAAAATATTTTTCCTGCAAATAAAAAGAATCCTACATGTGATTTTGAGCTGATATACTACTATGTGACCAGTCTAGGATGTGAGTAAATTACAAGTACAGTTATTGTACTAGCTGTAAAGTAGAATATATTAAAATGTCTTGTTACTGATTGAAGATCAGTGAACACAGTTCAAATGAGATGCACGCCTTTCTCTAGAAATGTTCTTATTGAATTACTGGTGCAAATACAGTGACATATGGCATTTAACTGAGCAATGCAAGACCATTTTTCTCAAGTTACATTTTTTAGCTGATAACATATATAACTTGAAGCTACTGATAATTATGTCAGATGCTTGGAGCTTCTATTTAGTGAAGCTGTCAAAAATGAAGACTATTTCAGCAGGATGCTGATAGGAAGATGCTAACTGCAAAGGCAGCTGAATTCTATGCATGGAATAACAAAATAGAGTTGTGTGTGTCTATATAATACTCAAGTTTGCATTTAGCATCTTTCTTCTAATTTCTGCTGCTGGTCCATCTAGAGAGATTTTGGTCACAACACTTGTGTTTAGGTATCTCATCATTAGGCAATTACAATACAAGATAAATGCACTCAAAATGCAGAACTCTCCCCCCACGGCCACTATTGTTCTCACAGCAGGTATCTTAATCTTCAAATACTGACCAATTGGTAAATGGACAACAGTAACAACTTTCAGAGTGCAAAGGAATCCATGTCAGCTACTGAGCAGTAAGTACATGTATCTGATGTGCCAACTTCAACAATCCCTATATTAGCTCCCCTCCTGTAGAACACCAAGAGGGGGAAGTGGAGATCAGACCAATTCTCCTTGTGTTGAAGTTGAACTGTATAATCCTCAGGAGATCTTGCCACATACTTCTTCAGAAAGCACCAGGCTGCATCCTGAAAACCCAATGACCAACGATCCAATCATGCAGTGTGGTGTCAGCTGAGTGGAACTGAGTCTGAATATTACCCTAGTTTGCTAGGGATGCATGAAACGTATAATGAGCACTCCAACCTTCCCTCCTTCTTGAAGGCCACACTCCTCTTTTCACAGGCTACCACTCTTTCGTCTTTGTGGTAGAGAGAGTCAAGGCTGCAGTTGCCCAAGAGTATCTTAAAAAGCTACATGGCTGTTTTCCCCATTCACTAGGTCTTTCCTAGGCATTTTGTGACTTCCCCTGCACTATTTTATTCCTTGCATGTCAAACAGAAGATACTAAAAAAACTTTGGGTCAAACTGTATCAGAATCAGTTCAATTTTGACCAAGTTGCACATCATGCCTTGGTATTTATGACTCTAAAAGAGCCACGTGTTTTAAACCTACACATTGAAAAAATGTTTGTTACTATAAATCAGCATATATGAAAATTATTTTACATTTTAAAATAGGGCGACTAGACAGCAAATGTGAAATATCAGGACAGCGGTGGGGGGGGTAATAGGAGTCTATATAAGAAAAAGACCCAAAAATGGGGACTGTCCCTATAAAATCAGGACATCTAGTCACCCTATTTTAAAATTACATTTTATACTGTGTGGAAAACTATTTTGTTATTATGAAAAACATTCTTGAGTACTTTCATCTGTAATAGTATATGTCTTTAAGGTGGGTATTTCCTGTTACCACAAGAAAACCGATTTACTCTCACACAAAAAACAAGCACTTTTAGAAAATACTTTCAAAAGTATAAAATATTTTAAAAGATACTTACTTCCTATAAAGGAGTTAGGGAGGCACGAAGCAACCACATACAAAACAAGAAAGAAAAAGAATAATTGGTTAGTCTTCCAATACAAAAAGGTGTTACGACTTTTTGATAATATAAAAGATATTGTCAAGTAGTTTAGGATGCAAAATTTGTTGTTTTCTAAAACTGTTATGATTTAGAAGGACACAAGTTCTTAAACACTGTGTGGTATCTTCCTCCTAATATGCACACAAACTTCCATTTACCAGTGCAAGCTTCCCCTTTCTCCCCTCAAAAAGTATCCTGTATTTTGTGCTTTTGAGCTCCCTATGCAGGTTCTGCAGCAGGAGTTAACTAAATTAACCCTCTGCAAGTAGACAAGAAAGAAATCTGACTACTATGTTCAATTATCCTCCATAAAACATCTGGGAGAACTGAAGAACAATTTTTGCCACAGAGAAAAGGACAAAAGTCAATACAAACAAGGTTTGTTTTTTTTAAGATTACTAAGCACAATGAAAAATATGTTTAAATAAATTAAAACCCCTTAAAAACCTAAAGTTGTAGCCTCCGTTTAATTTTAATCACCTTTGCTAGATGGATTGCCATGCGAAAGATGGCTTGCCAAAGTATACTGTTTTTAAAAAAAGGGAAATTAATTGATTAAATTCAATTTAAACAAGTACCGCATAGCAGACAAATATTTCCCCACACTGCCCAGCCAATGTACCTCAACTGCAGAAGAAGGGAGGCCACCAGTAGCAACAAGAGAAGTCCAGCCATTACGCACATGCAGATTTTTGTTTAGGCCTCTTCATCACGATTAGTAACAAGGGTGTCACTTAGTTCCAAGTCTGATGACAATTTCAATAATGTGGACACCTGAGTGCTGCAAATGGTACTAAAATCACCAATTCATTTCACACGGGCAACCAAACAGCCAACAGACACTAACAACTTTTGACCACTACTGGAAACAAACCAAAAGTGAAAGCTCCATAACTCATTACTAATCCCTAGAGCTAACACGAGCCGTATCTTTAGTAGTATTCAAATATTCTGTAGAAGCTAGAGATTTACCCTACACTATAAATAAATTAAACTAATATTTTTTCAATATATATGACAGCCAGAAATGCTGGGGGAAGCCTTGACTGAGCATGTTGTTTGCCCATGCACATTGTAAAGCAACACATATGGGGCCTGATCCAAAGGCCTGCTAAAGGCAGTGGAAATACTTTAATTGACTTCATGCAGCTTTGGATCAAGCCCTTCCTTACACAGTAACAATCAGCATGAGGTTATTACCCCTCTCCTCTTCAAGAACTAGCTGACACAAAACTTAAAGTGAGCAAAATCATTTCAACTAGGAAAAATACACATGAACATACACACAGCTCTGATCCCGCAAACGACTCCATCTAGTCAGACCCACACGCCCTACAGGATCTGGGTGGGGACATTTTCTAGTTTTCAACTATATTTGCTTAGAGGTGCCCATGTCTAAGAACCACCCTCATTCAGTAGCTACACTTATGTACATATATACATATACATACATATATATATATATATATATATATATATATATATATATATATATATATATATATATATATATATATATATATATATATATATATATATTGAGGGGTAAATATAATTTTACAGAATTCACCCCTAATTTAAAGCAACTGATCAAGTAATTACATGTAAAAAAAGTTACAACTTCACCAACATAAGGACTATTGATACTACACTAGATTAAATAATTTATAGTTGTCCTAAGGTTTTCAGGAGTTCTCTCCCCTGACCATCACCACCCATATAAGCAAATTGGTCATAATGTAAGATAGCGGTTCACTGAAGCGGACACAGAGTGTATTCTGTTACAGATTATTTAATACCTCACAGAGTATATACACTTTGGAAAGCAAGAACTGCAGACATGGATCTTTAACCTACAACAGGGGCGGGCAAACTTTTTGGCCTGAGGGCTGCATCGGGTTTCATAAATTGTATGGAGGGCCAGTTAGGAGGGGGTCGTGGCCCGGCCCCCATCTCCTATCTGCCCCGCACCCAGGACTCCTGCCCCATCCAATCTCCCCTATTCCCTGACGGCCCCTCCCAGGCCCCTGCCCCATCCAACCACCCCTTCTCCCTGTCCCCTGACTGCCCCTGGAACCCCGGCCCCTGACTGCCCCCCACTGCCCCATCCAACCCCCCCTCCTTCCTGACTGCCCCAGGGACCCCTGCCCCCATTCAACACCCTGTTTCCCGCCCCGACCCTTATCCACACCCCCACCCCCTGACCACCACCCCGAACTCCCCTGCACTTTATCCAACCCCCCCCTGCTCCCTGCCCCCTTACCGCACTGCCTGGAGCACTGGTGGCTGGCAGCGCTGGAGCCAGGCCACGACAACGACACCACCAGCCCCAAGAGCTCACAGCCCCGCCGCCCAGAGCATTGCGCCGGCGGCAGAATGAGCGAGCTGAGGCTGCGGGGGGCGGGGGGGAGGGGCCAGGGGCTAGCTTCCCGAGCTAGGAGCTCGGGAGCCAGGCAGGACCATCCCGCGGGCCGTAGTTTGCCCACCCCTGACCTACAATGTAACACTGTCTTCCTGAACAAAGAAAAACTTCTCACATGAAAGTAAAAGTACAATGCAAAAGAAAGTTTATACTGAAGAATAAGATACTAACCATATTGTGGGTGGCTAAACTAGAAAAAAATATATATAATACAAATGTCACAACATATACTGTACAGACAATTTATATTTACACCTTACATTCACTTTTTTAAAAAGCTATGCTTGTTCTCTTTTAACTGATCTGTGCCCTTTTATCAGACACTGCTTAAAATACCACCCTGTATATTTCTAATATTCATAGGTTCTAAAGAATATGCTTGTATCATTAGGAAGCCCCTTTAAATAACATTAACTTATAGTAATAAGCATTCCTTGACCAGAAAGGAAATGAGAATAATATTTTACAAAACATGCTTTCACTGTAATTTGTTCTGCATTTGGGGGAAGCAGAGAGAAAAAAAAACGAAGATGAGACATACTCATACTGAAATGTAACTGCCTTGCAGGGAGGGAAAAAAACAAAAGAAACCCACCACAGTAGCACATAACTTTAAAAAGGAGATCTACACAAAAATGAGAAAGCTGGTTAAATGGAAATTAAAAGGAACAGTCACAAGAGTGAACTGCCTGTAAGCTGCATGGAAAATATTTAAAAATACCATAACAGAAGCTCAAACTAAATGTATTCCCCAAATTTAAAAAAAAAGATAAAAATGCCACCATGGTTAAACAAAGTAAAAGAGACAGAGGCAAAAAAGCATCCTTTAAAAATTGGAAGTCAAATCCTACTGAGGAAAATAGATAGGAACACAAACTCTGTCAAGTCAAGTGTAAAAATATAATGAGGCAGAACAAAAAAGAATTTGAAGAGCATCTAGCAAAAGACACACAAACTAACAACAAAAATTAAGTATATAATTAGCAGTAAGCCTGCCAAATAACCAGTGGAGCCACTGGATGATCAAAGTGCTAAAGGAGCACTCAAAGAAGATAAGGATGTTGCAGAGAAGCTAAATGAATTTTTTCATCAATCTTCACTGCGGAGAACGTAAGCGCGATTCCAACACCTTATTCATTCATTTTAGGTGGCAAATCTGAGAGTTCTGAAGAAACTCAGATATGAAACTGTAGAACTACTAACTGATATGTGACCTATTGCTTAAATCAGCCTCAGTACGGAATGACTGGAGGATAGCTAATAACACTAATTTTTAAAAAGGCTTCAGAAGAAATTCTGCTGATAAGTCTAACTTCAGTACTAGGCATTTGGTTGAAACTATAGTAAAGAACAGAATTATCAGACACATAGATGAACACAGTATGTTGGGGAAGAGTCAACACAGCTATTAGAATTCTGAGGGTGTCAACAAGCATGTGGACAAGAGTGATCCAGTTGATGTAGTGTACTTGTACTCTCAGAAAGCCTTTGACAAGGTCCCACATCAAAGGTTCTTCAGCCAACTAAGCAATTGTGGGATAGGAGGAAAGGTTCTCTCATGTATCAGTAACTGGTTAAAAACAGGAAACAAAGGGTAGGAATAAATGGTCAGTTTTCATAATGGAGAGAGGTAAAAAGCAGGTTCCCCCAAGTATCTGTTCTGGGACCTGTGCTGTTCAATGTATTCATAAATAATCTGGAAAGGGGGTGGACAGTGAGGTGGGAAAATCTGCAGATGACACAAAATTACTCAAGATAGTTAAGTCCAAGGTTGACTGCAAAGAGTTATAAAGGGATCTGACTAAACTAGGTGACATGGCAACAAAATGGCAGGTGAAATTCAATGTTGATAAATGCAATGCAATGTGCTTTGGAAAAAACTTAATCCCAACTATACATATAAAATGATGGGGTCTAAATTAGCTGTTACCAGTCAAGACAGACATCTTGCAGTCTTAATGGATAGTTCTCTGAAAACATCTGCTCAATGCGCAGCACCAGTCAAAAAAGCAAACAGAATGTTAGGAGCCATTAGGAAAGGGATAGATAATGAGAAAGAACATATCATAATGCCACTTTATAAATCCCCGGTACACCACACCTTAATACTGTTGTGGAAGCCAGTAAATAATTAACAAGGTTTTGAAGAGATCTTAATGAATGTTAGTTAGCATGAGTTAGGTTAACTGTGACCCTGGTGACGTGAGGAAGCAAGATAATGTAAGACAGAGTGAATTGTGTGAAAGTTATTACGACCTTGCAATATGCAGTCTTGCAGTCTTGTTTTTCTAGTGAGATAGCAGAAAAGCTTATGTATAAACAAAATGTATTTGTTGCTTTTTACTGTCTGTATTATTGCTAGAAATTGTCTGAAACAACGGTATAAAGGCTTGATGTAATTGTTTACCAGTTGAGAGACCTGTCTAGGACTGGGGTGACCCTGTGTCTTATGGCACTCTCTCCCTCCATGGTAATTACTGGAGAAATAATAAAGAATTTGATTTTGCTGCACCCAAACAAAAAGCGAGAACTGAGTTTTTCTTCGACAATTTGGGGGCTCGTCCGGGATGGCAACGCCCACGGACCCACAGACGGCTACTACGGATCATTCCCCTTCGAATCCCATGGCGCCACATGAGAGGTATGAGACCTTTTGAAATCTCTATTGGGGTATCGGAGGAGGACTTTCCGTGAGGACGTCTGTCTCTGTTGGGCTCACGCCATCTGAACTTATTGACTGTGCAGCAGGATCAGATGCAAAGTGGTATTGGGGAGAGGCCCCAATAAGGTTAGTTTATAGCAGTACTGGGAACTGCTGAGTTGGCCAAGGAAATGCATAAGGTAATGCATAGGTAAATGCATTAGAATGCACCGGTGCTGAGGGGTTTTTACCGCCTCAAGAGGGGTTGTCATACCGCCTCATGGTATTGGTCCGGACCAGGTAAAGATGCATCATGGTTTAAAAAAAAAAAAGAGATAAAAAGGTTAAAAAAAGGGTTAAAAAAAAAAAAAAAAAAAAGGAAGAAAAAGAGGCCTTGGTGTGTGTGTGTGTACACCAGTATGAGTGGCTGTTACCGGGCTAGCCCGGTAACTAGTGGATCTTTAGGAGATCCGACCCACGGTGGGCTGACTCAGCCTGGCATAGTCCGGCGAGGAAGCTGCCTGGGTCTAGGGGTGTGTGAACCCATCTTCCCTCCCCTTTCCCTTCCGTGTGGGCTACTGACAGTCTGATCATCTCCTTGGTTTTTGAGCCGCTAGCACGGACAGGACACCCTCTCTGTGTGTGTAAGTGGAAAATGGGTAAGGGACAGTCTAAATATTCCACCTTACCCCCTAAGGGTGCCCCAGCATATTACATGTACGTACATTATGGTCCTAAAACCTGCAGGTATTTAAATGATTGGAATCTGTACACGCGTGAAAATTCATTTAAACAATGCCCATTAGAAGGTACCTTCAATCTAGATAAGATCATATATCTCAGTGGAGCTTTAATCACAGAGAAAAACCTCTGACACAGTGTGAGCAATTTGTCTAGGAACGGGTTAATTTGAAATTCGGCTTAGCCCTGAGATAAAGGAGAAGTTGTTTTGTGTTCAAGGTCATGAATTAGTGCGGACTATGCTAAGTGCAAAGAAAACTGCTTTCAGCCCCAGCTGCTTATGGAAAATAGAGGCACTACAAGTTACAGAATTGGAATTATATTTGCAAAGCTTAACTTCCCAGTGAGACATGTGTGAGTATTAAAGTGGTTTAAGGCTTGGAGCATTCATATTTTTCCCGAGTGATGTGGGAGCATTCCCAACACTCTCCATTGTTGTTTTATTATTTTTAATGAAGCTTTAAAATTTGATTATATGCTCTGTCGGTCTGATCACCTGACATGAGGGATAAATTAGTAACAGGAATTTGTCACAGTTTGGTGAGCAATTAAGAATGGGGGGCACTGTAGAATTTACACCATCTATCTGTTTTACCCTTGTTAGTTTATGTTTGCTTTGTTTGGTACTGTTGCTGTTATGTGTTAAGAATAGCATGATTATAGGTGAGCTCTAATAGAATAAGGAAACACTATTTGGTTTTGGTGCACTATTTAGCTTTGGCTCTGTTTTGTTTAACCGGTTACTGATGTTTTTCTGCTCTGTTCATTTGGGCGTTAGGTGTGTGAGCGGAACTGAACTTCTCGTTCGTAATTCCTCAGGGTGGAAGCCATGTGTGCGATGAAGCTCTGAGGTTGTCCTGAGATTTTTACCGTCCCCCCCCCCCCCCCCCCCCCCCGTAGCGGACAATATAATAGAAGTAGGAAAATTTGGCTTAGACTGTAATTTTCTTCGCT
This sequence comes from Mauremys mutica, assembly GCF_020497125.1. Classification (NCBI taxonomy): domain Eukaryota; kingdom Metazoa; phylum Chordata; order Testudines; family Geoemydidae; genus Mauremys; species Mauremys mutica. The sequence continues at coordinate 77,596,679 of NC_059073.1, forward strand.
CTCTGTGTAATTTTCTTTTCTGTTTAAGTGTCAGCAGACAAATGGGTGGGTCTCTGGGTAGACCCCCAAAGGGGTTTGGATTATGTGTTAAGTGAATGGCCATGTATTTTTGCCCAGGTGGCAAGCCTTACTAGGGAGGACTCAGGTAGTCTTGTGAGTAGAAATGTTTTGGGGACAAGACCAGAAGGGTGGGGGCTAGTTGAGTAGCCCACCCTCCTAGCTAAGAACTGGTTGTGGAACAAGCTCGTGTCCATGGACGGGACGATTCAGTGAGGAAAAAAGGATCGGGCCCAAGCGGACAGGCAACAGACAAAGAGATTTGGAAAACAGGTTGGAAACTTTTGAGGGTGTAGTGGAAAGAAGGAGTAAGTGGATATAAGCATGAGGATTTCAAATACTCAAGAGGATATTTGGAATGGTGATTTGAGTTGATAAAAGTGGCTGTTGGAAGGGAAAAGCAAGTGATTTTTAAGAGAACAGTTTTTGGTGTCTATGAAATGTTTGTAAATAAATTCAGGCAAAGAACTTATTAGATTGCAATCATTTGGCTATGAACAATTTTGTTAAATCAGTTGAAGAATGTATACAGTGCTATGTAATGAGAATTTTATTAGGCTCTACAGGCACTATAAGTGGTGATGTTTTCTTTCAGTGTTTAAAAGCAGGAGTTAAGAAATAAAAAGCAAGCCAGAAATAATCTGTGTTACTGCAAATTAACTAACTGATAAGGTAAAGGCCGCTGAAACCAAGGCTGTCTAAGAAACACATACGAGAAAATATGGGGTAATTCCTCTGTTTTGCCTAGAATCAACAAGAGTATTTGTATATTTTAAGTATTTAATTGCCCAGACGGGGTGGACCTCTGTTTTTGTCTTTCAGATAATCAAAGAAAACTAATGCCAGCTGCACAGCATTCAACGTACCTTGATTTACTGGCACAGTAAAAAATTATGTTGTGTGTTCTATGTTCTGTCTTGTTGTGTTTTTTTTCGTGGCCAGAATTGTTGTGTTTAATATTTTCATGAGATGGTCTGATTTGATATCAAGCGGAAATGTTGGATTGAGATGCAGATACTTGTTTTGTTCAATTTAGAATACAAAGTGTTTGGTTACATCAGAAAATGTGATATACTAAAGTCTAATACATTTTCTTAAATAAGGGAAAGAAACTACATTGGCCAAATCTTTTAATTGAGAATTGTTGTTAAAATTTGCATACTGACAGTCTTTGGAAGCGAGGACATGAAAAGTTGACCCACTCCCCATATTGTACAAGGGATCCTTCTGGCTACCTCAGACTTTTAGCCAGAGGGCTGGGGATGGTGGATAGCTATTGGCCTAGAAGTTATATTAAGTGAACTTCTCAAAGTGGGTGTGCTTGTCCTGGCTTGTTCTTCCAAAGTTCTGTAATAAGGTTATTTTAGTGAAAGGGTATATGTGGCATACATTGAATGATAATACTTCTGTACTGTATGACAGTACTGTTTATGTGTTCATGATATGAAAAAGGTGTATAATTGAAGAGTAAAAGTTTCCTTTGTGGGTTAAAAAGCCAAGTAGAGAATGGCTAATATGCGCTGGCCCCAGTCAAGGACACCGCTTGGCTGCCTACCAAGAGAAGGGGGGGGGGGAATGCTTGCTGCAGTTACACGAGATTGGTGTGCAGCCCACTCTCCTCCTTGGGACCTTTTGTAAATATTCAGATTGATTTTATTTAAATGTTTAAATGTTGTGGTTATGAATATGTATTAGTTTTAGTTGATGTATTTACCACTTGGGTTGTAGCTTTTCCCTGCAGGACAGTAGATGTCTTTGCTTACAGATTTTGTACCACGTTTTGGCATCCCTGTGACTATCAACAGTGGTCGTGGAACTCTCTTTACTGGACAGATTGTAAAGGAGTTATGTGCAACTCACTGCCCTCACCACCCACAGTCTGCTGGGACAGTGGAACGCCGGAACGGGACTTAAAAGATATGAACTGGCCAAGATTTGTGCTGAGACACACTTAAAGTGGCCAGATGCCCTTCCTTTGGCACTGATGTGTATGAGAGCCATTCCCAATCGAACGACTGGACTCAGCCCTCATGAAATTTGACAGAACACCCAATGCTGACTACCAACTGCACCCCCACTAACCCCAGCTCAGATGGACATTCATTTGCTGGATAACATAATGCTTAAATATTGTCAGGCACTAATGAAATGTGTTAAGTCTTTTTATACACAGGTGATGGAAGCACTACCAAAGGATCCTGTGCAACCTTGCCACTCGTTGGAACCAGGAGCCTGGGTCTACATAAAGATCCATCAGCGAAAGACTGCCTTGGCTCCATGCTGGAAAGGCCCTTTCCAAGTCCTGCTGACTACCGACACCGCCGCTGTGAAGTGCCACAGACTGACTGCTTGGACCCAGGATTCTCACTGCAAAAAGACCCCTCCACATCAGAAGAATTTTCCTATTGATGATTAGCCTATTCTTTCTTCTAGTTCTACTGTGCTTCTGGACAGCAGGGAAAAAGCTCCCTTGTCCACTGACAGACCAACTGTGCCTTTAGACTTTTCTAGAAAAAGCACAGCTATTACAGGGTGATATGTGCTGGAAACCTCTCCCCTGTAGGATGCTAAACCTTGATTGTTTTGGGAAAGAAGAAGAAGCACTCACTCCACTGACATTGCCAAAGTCCAGGAATTCCTGACTGAAAAGGACATTGAGAACTGACCCTGGTGAAGAAACAAAGAATTACATACTGGCAGGAAGAAATTTGTGGGACCCATGCTTGGGACTGTGGTATTAATTGGATTTTGGGGTTTATTCTACAGGCTGCGCCCTGTGTTCTGGATAAATCCTTCAGTATGTATTGCCCTCCCTAATTGGATTTTAACTGACATTGCCCTTATCCAGTTTTCTACATACCCAGATTGCTCACAAGGGGCTGCCATTAGATTAGCACAATAAAAGGCATGGGTTATTTCCTCTGGACAAAAAGGGAATTGACCAGATCCCTGTGGGCTGGAGCCAATAGTGTAGTAGCCATTTGGACTATTCTTAAAGGCCAAGAACATGATAAGAAATTGGGGCAACTAGAAAAGGCCACTAGTCTTATTTTTGGAGCTCAGCTATCTTAAGTACAGGCTGAAGTTGGTGAGTTACATGTCATTTCCACCCTTAGTTCTATGACCCAGAAGGAGACTGACAGAGATGGTATTGAATATCACTGAGGCTGGGAAGGCATTGCAGTGGGATCTGGACCAGACTTGGCCCACTGCCCTTACAGACATGTCAGGAGTACCATCTGATCTGTGGTCATGAAGACATACTTGGACACTTTCTGGATGGAAGTGTGGACATTCACAGTGCTCCTTCCAAGCATATGGACCAGTTAGGGGGTGTGGGCTCCCACATACCGAATCCTGCTGGGTCCATGGGGAGGATGCATGTGGAACTGAATTATTTACCGAGACATCTGGGAAATTAGACCACCTGGTATACCTACCTGATTTATAGACAGTACCCCTAGAATAACACCTGACAAGATATACATATTGATTTTACCACTGCTGCAGGCAATTATATCATTTACTGGCCTGCAGATAGAATACAGATAGAATACAGATAGAATGCAGATAGAATGTTGCAGGTAGCTCTTAGATTTTAGGTATATTTTGATTGGACTAGAATAATGCCTGATCGGTTTCAAAATTTGCTTTCATTGTTACCAAAGGTTCAAAGAATCTCTGAATTGCAAGGGCAAATTCCCATGCTTTAGAATATATATCAAGATGGAAGGAATGCCTTTCATACAGCTTATAGAGTGTTTACTTTATGTACTAGGTATGATGTTTTGTGCTTTGTGTTCACGATTGTACAACAGCCCCATTATATTATTCCTATAGGATTGTTATTGTTTGTAGTGTTGTTAGTTAATTTAGGATTATATTATTGTTGTTGTTGTTGTAAATAACGTAAGAATAGCAATACCTTTCATGTTCATGCTAATCATGCATTGTCATTACGTCCCATGACGGTTGACATGTTTGCTGTGGAATCTGAAGTCCATGGTTTCATGCGAATTGAGAGTTGAAATTGTTTGTTGTACTAGAAGTACAAAAGGGGGGAGTGTGGAAGCCAGTAAATAATTAACAAGGTTTTGAAGAGATCTTAATGAATGTTAGTTAGCATGAGTTAGGTTAACTGTGACCCTGGTGACGTGAGGAAGCAAGATAATGTAAGACAGAGTGAATTGTGTGAAAGTTATTACGACCTTGCAATATGCAGTCTTGCAGTCTTGTTTTTCTAGTGAGATAGCAGAAAAGCTTATGTATAAACAAAATGTATTTGTTGCTTTTTACTGTCTGTATTATTGCTAGAAATTGTCTGAAACAACGGTATAAAGGCTTGATGTAATTGTTTACCAGTTGAGAGACCTGTCTAGGACTGGGGTGACCCTGTGTCCTATGGCACTCTCTCCCTCCATGGTAATTACTGGAGAAATAATAAAGAATTTGATTTTGCTGCACCCAAACAAAAAGCGAGAACTGAGTTTTTCTTCGACACTGTGTACAGACCTGCTTGCCCCATCTCAAAAAATATATATTAGAATTGGAAAAGTTACAGAGAAGGGAACAAAAATTATTAGGAATATGGAATAGCTTCTATATGGGGAGAGATTAAAAAGACTGGAACTGTTCATCTTAGAAAAGAGATGAATAAGGGGGGATATGATAGAGGTCTATAATGGTCATGAATGGTGTGCAGAAAGTGAATAGGGATATGTTATTTCCCTTTCACGTAACACAAGAATCCAACAAAATTAATACGCAGCAGAACAAAAACAAATATAAAGGAAGTACTCCTTCACACAATGCACAGTGAACCTGTGGAACTCACTAACGGGATATTGTGAAAGCCAAAAGTAAACTGGGTTCAGAAAAGGATTAGATCAATTCATTGAGGGTAAGTTCATCAATGGCTACTAACCAAGACAGTCAAAGATGCAACCCCATGCTCTAGGTGCACCTAAGCCTCTAAATGCCAGAAGTTGGGACTGGACAACAGGGGATGGATCACTTGATAATACCCCGTTCTGCTCATTCCCTCCAAAGCATTTGGCATTGGCCACTGTCGCAAGACAGGATATTGAAATAAATGGACCATTGGTCTGACCCAGTATGGCCAGTCGTATGTTCTTATTGTAGCCCATTTCCATCCTGAGCAATCTTTTCCAATGTGGTAGTTGCAGTATGCAGAATATAGAAATAATCTAATGCTAATAATGATGATAAATTTTTAAAATGCATGCTTACGAAACTCAGGCGGAAACAAAAAAGTACTTTTTGAAATCCTCATCAAAAACTGTTTCAGAATAAAAATGGAAACTGAAGCAGGAAGAATTCAGCATGCGCTAAAATGGTTGCCAAAGACATTAGCTAAAGTGTCCCCCCAAACATAGGATTTCCTCTCCATTCAGTATAATCTACGAGCAGGTATTTCACTACTTTGAGCAAGGCACACTTAAACCACTAAAAGAATATATAACTTTGTGATAGTCATTTTCTTCAATAAGCAAGTAAGTGTGATTTTTCTTCACTTTTTTCATTACAAAGTAGCCTATTAATAATTATAACTAATTGTATAACTACTTTTTTGTTTCTGCTCCAATGCTAGTGGCTGTCTTGAAGAACAAAATTAGGGGGAGAGGAAACACATGGGCTCTTGCCATGGAGAACAAGCCATGGAAGAAGAGGTAAAGGTCATAAAAGGAGATTCCCCCCAAAGCCAATAAACCTATTCTTTCTGCTTGAGAAATTATGGTTTTGATGCATATTATGTACTGAAAGTCTTGTTTTCATATATTTCACAGGCACTTGTGATTTTTAAATGTATTTGATTAGAAAGTGAAAAAATATCACTGTGCTATAATTAGAAATGTACTAAACACAAGACAAACCGCCATAAAATGTGTGAACACAAAATGAATAGGAGTACTTGTGGCACCTTAAAGACTAACAAATTTATTGAAGCATGAGCTTTCGTGAGCTACAGCTCACTTCTTCGGATGCATAGAATGGAACACACAGACAGGAGATATTTATACATACAGAGAACATGAAATGGTGGAAGTATGCATACCAACAGGAAGAGTCTAATCAATTGAGATGAGCTATCGTCAGCAGGAGGAAAAAAACTGTTTGAAGTGATAATTAAGATGGCCCATAGAAGGTGTGAGGAGAACTTAACATAGGGAAATAGATTCAATTAATGTAATGACCCAACCATTCCCAGTCTTTGTTTAGACCACAGGTAATTGTGTCTAGTTTGCATATTAATTCGAGTTCAGCAGTTTCTCTTTGGAGTCTGTTTTTGAAGTTTTTTTGTTGCAAAATTGCCACCTTCAAGTCTGTCACTGAGTGGTTAGAGAGGTTGAAGTGTTCTCCCACTGGTTTTTGAATGTTATGATTCCTGATGTCAGATTTGTGTCCATTTATTCTTTTGCGTAGAGACTGTCCAGTTTGGCCAATGTACATGGCAGAGGGGCATTGCTGGCACATGATGGCATATATCACGTTGGTAGATGTGCAGGTGTACGAGCCCCTGATGGCGTGCCTGATGTGATTAGGTCCTATGATGGTGTCACTGGAATGGATATGTGGACAGAGCTGGCATCGGGCTTTGTTGCAAGGATAGGTTCCTGGGTTAGTGTTTATGTTGTATGGTGTGCGGTTGCTGAACTCGAATTAATATGCAAACTAGACACAATTACCTGTGGTCTAAACAAAGACTGGGAATGGTTGGGTCATTACATTAATTGAATCTATTTCCCTATGTTAAGTTCTCCTCACACCTTCTATGGGCCATCTTAATTATCACTTCAAACAGTTTTTTTCCTCCTGCTGACGATAGCTCATCTCAATTGATTAGACTCTTCCTGTTGGTATGCATACTTCCACCATTTCATGTTCTCTGTATGTATAAATATCTCCTGTCTGTGTGTTCCATTCTATGCATCCGAAGAAGTGAGCTGTAGCTCACGAAAGCTCATGCTTCAATAAATTTGTTAGTCTTTAAGGTGCCACAAGTACTCCTGTTCTTTTTGCGGATACAGACTAACACGGCTGCTACTCTGAAACCTGACAAAATGAATAGTTAGCTTCCAAATCTCTGTCCTTTGAGTTGGGTGTCAATTGTATGTCATTCATTCTTCAACAAAAAATTAAGTTTGAAACTAAATGACCATGTCAAACAAAACACATTTAGCATTATTTTAATACCCTTCCTTCTCTAACATTTAATCCCACACTAGGGAGCTACAGAAAGTTATCACTAATTCTGTTGTTTAATTTAGCCATCTTAAAACGGTTAGCCTCCCCCACAAAAACCTCTTCGGGTTGTTTTGGGAAAAAACCACACACTGACCTTTTCCTTTTCTAACTAGCTTTATTCTTTGTGTGGTCAGAATTTGATTGGCTAGCCAAGTGATAATTTACAAGGTAAAATGTCCTAAAGAAATATAATACTAATTGTGTTTTTCCATGAAAACACAGCTCCACAAGAATATGAACCTTAGGAGCAGACTGACACACTTTTGTGCAAAGTAAGTAAAATGTTCATGTGTTAAGTTAACTACCAAAGGGAGCACTTACAGTGTTTGAAAGTGACTGTATCAAAATCACACACAAAGCAGAAGAGAAGGGACAAATTATCTGCTCGTGAAAATCCATCTAACTCAACAGTTCTCACTATGGGGCAGTCCTCTCAAGGGAAGCATGAGAATGTGTCAAGGGAACCACAAGATGTGCCTGTTTGTGTGTTGGGGGCAGGGGATTAGAGCTCTCTGTCTGTCAGCCCAAGGTGACTGGGCTGGGGCTCCTGCAGGAGGGCCGTGCACACCCAGAAGGAGGAGATTAATAATAATAATTGGAGATATACCTATCTCCTAGAACTGGAAGGGACCTTGAAAGGTCATTGAGTCCAGCCCCCTGCCTTCACTAGCAGGACCAAGTACTGATTTTTGCCCCAGATCCCTAAGTGGCCCCCTCAAGGATTGAACTCACAACCCTGGGTTGAGCAGGCCAATGCTCAAAGCACTGAGCTATCAGCTGGAGCCCCACCACATGGGCTCAGGGTGTCCTTCTCCCCCGCCTCCCATTCTCTCACAGGGAGGCAGCCTGGGCTCAGATTCTTCCCTGTCCCCCGCATCCCTCACCTGGAGGGGTGCAGCAGCAGCAGCAGCAGCGCAGAAGCAAAGGTGGCATGGGGCGCTAAGTTTGCTGTGAAAAGTTATATTGATGAATATCACTTTTTCACATTGCCACCCTTACTTCTTGCTGCTACTGGCGCAGTGTTGCCTTCAGAGCTGGGCGCCAAGCAGCAGCCGCTGCTGCTCTCTGCTCTGTCTTCAGAGCTGGGTGGCGGTATATGCACTTGTGGAGGGAGGGGGAGCGTGAATGACTACAGACACAAAGAAGGGGGTCCCAAGTTTGAGAACCACTGATCTAACTCAATGGAACTGAGCCCACTTACAGTTCCAGAGAAATTAGCCATATTTATTTTTATAGCTAGTCTAGAAAAATAAATTTTTTCAAGTCACACCCGCTGCAAAGACAAATGCAAAATGTTACTAAAATTAGATCAAGGGAACACTCAAGAGGTGATAAAGCACATATCAGCCCTCTTTCCCCCTCACAGCCATGCAAAAAAATCCAACACCAAAAATCCAATTACTAAACTTTTGAAATTAAATAAAAAATACATATTTCAGGTAAATGAAAAATGTGTTAAATTATGCCAATACCTAATCATTCTTTAAACCAGTCCAAAAACACTATTTGGTGAAATAACTGGCAATTGTTGAATGTGAAGATTTTGTTTTCATCTGATGGATGTTTACAGATATATCTTTTCTCTCCGATATTGTTAAAACCTAAAAAAAATTACTGACATTTTGAAAGCCAGAATGTGACATGAAACGGAAGGATCTATGTATGGAAAGAGTTTATGAAAATCTCACATTCTGCTGAGAGGGCCAGCTTTAATACAAATATGCTGTAGAGAAAAATAGTGCACATTTTCTTTCAGCTGCTTTCACTAACAAAAGTCTCAATATGTTTAGCTGATCTTAATTATTTTACTCCTTTAATCCAGTATTTTAAAACTGACAAGTTGCCAAGATGCTGTCCTGTTTGAATTTGCCACATTAATGTGCAGTTTCTAGCACACACTTTTCTGAGTAAGATTTGGAATTCCCGCTTAAAATTTCTGAGGAAATTATTCCTCCATCCAAAATTCACCTCATGCCCAATCTCTACCTTTACATCAAGTCAGAGGAATATCAATATTGTAACGATTTTACTGTTTTTTTACTTAACAAGGATGAGTTCTTAGGTCCAACTGAATAGGGGCCACAACATTGCTAGCTTCAATCACATATACATTTGGATTCTGCTGCTAAAAGTATTATAATATAGTTTCCCTGACCACAGTGAGGATGGTTCAGTTTTTTATTTAAAGAGCTTTTGAGACCCTATTACAACCACGGAAATATACTCTACTAGGAAATAATTTTGACCCTATTCCATAATTTCATTCCCCCTCACCTGACCCTTTTCCTCTTCCCTAGGAAGGATATTTAAGTGCAAATAAGATCTTTATTCCCTAGCAGTTCATGTTGTCTCCTCACATCCTGTTTGTGAGGTCACAGCCATCAATACAGCAACCGTGATGTAAAAAACAGAAAACTGACTTCAAAAGAGGAAAAAACAGTAGGAAAACATAAACCAAGGAACAAAGATGTTTTCATGGAAATGTCAGTAACAAAACACAGGCGGGGGGAATTGAGAGGGTGGAGGTGGGGTGGGGAGAAGAAATGATGATGATACAAGCAGAATTCATACCTACTACAGTGATTTCTCCCTCTTCCCCCCACCCAAGTGATCCATGAAACATTTGTGGATCTTTAAGAACAGGTTGGGTTGCAATTATCAGTTTTGTTCTCAGATATAAGGAAATCTGACCAGCACGCTATGAGATATGAAGCTACATGTCTTCAGCGACCCCCTCCATCAAGAAGAAAAGCATCACTGATATATTCTGAAAGGAGTCCAATTCAAATCTCTGGCGAGGAGGATGAGCTCCATGGTGGGACAACAAACAATGGCTGTGAAAAGACACAAAGAAAACTTCTAGGCAAAAAAAATCCCCAATACTCTAAATTTAAAGGTGCCTTGACTAGTTGCAAAGGAGTGTAGAGTACAGTGGATTTAAATCGGTCATTTAGAAATAAAATCTTTTTAGCACAAAGTACTCTGGAAGTCAAAGATAATAATCACTCCGTGACTTCTGATCTAAAGCTAACAACCCTAGTTAAGCCTTATTTTATTTTCCCCTATTTCTGTGCAAAACTCTGCAGGGACAGCACCTTTTATTCCTCCTTTAAAATATGAAAAATGCAGGAAAGTAGTTTTTTTCCCTCCTTGTAAGCATTCATGATTTTCTCCTCTGCTTTTTATGGGTCATTATTTTTCATCTGATTTGTTTTGAGAGAGTGACAGTTTACAATTTTGACACCGAACATCAAGTGGGGTTCCCCTCCAAAAACATTCATTTTTATGTCTTAGCATATCAAATTTTTACAATCGGGGGGGGGGGGAATAAAATGTGGGAAAGTATCATCCTATTTCTACATAAACATTTATATTTAAACAATAAATGAAAAAAATTAAAAATTAAAAAACAAAATCTATTTTGGGGGATATTAGAGTAGAACAGCAGAAAGAAGATTCTTTCCTCTATAATAAAAGCTGGGTTGGGAAAATCCTCTCTTTCTGTAGTAATTTACCCTTTAAATACCCTCAACTCAAACATCTATGAAGTGATACCGAGAAATGACAGTCACAAACAAGACGACTGGCTATCAAGGAAAGCCAAAAATAGTGATCTTATAGTAATACTTCTTGGTATCACAATTAAATATCAGCAGAAGGATATCTGCTTGCCTTTGACTACTCCAAAATAAATATAACTGCTAAGGTTTTGCCGCCTAGCACAGTCAAGTATGTCTTCAAAATATTTTTGTTAACAACTCTCATCTATCACGGAACACTAGAAATATACAGCCTGCAGTTATGGTATATATAATTAAGAAAAAATCAAATTTTACATGGCCTAGAGTAACGGTTCAAGTTAAGATTGTGTTTTTGAGGAAACACACATTTAAATATGGAAGGTATGCTGCTCAGATTGGAATATGCACAGTGAATCACTATGCTGAAGAAGTTATAGTTAGCAGTGTTCCACTGTAGAAACCTCCTTTCTTTCCTTCAAAGTACTAGGCAGATTATTGAGCCTTCATGTTTTAATTTGGCCCAGATGCAGATTCCACTATTACAAGTTATGTTATCATTAGCTCTTCTTTGTTCTTTTTTGACCTTGAGTGGTTTATTAATTCTGAGAGTGGTTTTTAAGTTTAGCATATGGTAAAATCTCAATGTACTTTCAAAACTTCATTCCATAATCAGTTAAGGTTGTTAGGTGACAACAACAATATTACCTATCACATCAATTGCAAGATCCCAGCACTAAACTGTGGAGAAATGAATAATTAAGGGAATCATAAATCTTATACTGCTCTCGTAACAGACAAGCACATTATTCTTACTGGGTGAAATCTTGATTCCTAGTCAATGACAAAGATTCCCATTAACTTAAATGGGTCAAAGATTTTACCCACTAATTACAAAGAAATGCATATTTCATCACAAAACAATCTTAACTCTTACCCAGGAATTGTTAGGATATTTATTTATCATTTATTGTTACCTTGATTTCAGTGTCTAAATACTTCCTTTTGGATGAATACCATTAAATGGTAAACATTATTGGATAATATATTTATCAACTGAGAGTAGAAAGTTTGGTAACTATTTCTAATTCATGTTTAATGAGAATATTGTTTATGTATTCTTCAGTAAGAATCTATTTAACGTTTACCTTATGTATTCATGGTATAAGTATGACACTGATCCTGCAAATACACACTTCATTGAACGTGCATATGGATTTCAAGATAGGCATGTCCTTAAATACCTTCGTGAATATCAGAGCCTCCCACTGCACATCAGAAAATGTATCTAGATTCACCAGATAGGTATGTTAGATATGCGTACCTAGCACAGCCAACATGAACTCCAAAAAATGGTAAAAAGTGCAGGGGGCCTTTGCACCAACAGAGCTCGGGCCTGCCTTCTGGCCCTCTTTCCAACCAACCAGGATACTTTGCAAGAGACAAGTGTCCTCCCCATGAACTAACCCCCAACAACAGACCCAGATTTGAGGGCTTACTTTTGGATTGTGGTGTAAAAACATACCTATTTTTTCCAGTAAGGCCAACTCCAAGTGTTCAAAACAAATAAAAAGTTTGGCCCATTAAAATCATAAGACTGGTTTAAAAATCAGGATATATATATATATATATATATATATATATATATATATATATATATATATATGGTTCTTTTTATTTGATTTCTGATTTTTGAGGCTTTACAGTTCATATTTTCAAGCTTTAATCCACAACCATGACAGCTAGAAACTAATTTTGTTAAAAATTAAAACCTGAGATTCTCAGGCAGTCATATGAAATAGGGCTTTTAAAAAAATATCTAGTATTGTGAGATTTAGGATAAAATTGAGAGAGCTGGCAAGTGATGGTGGCAAGATCTACCACAAGATAGGAGAAATTGATGGTTTTGAATTTTTTGGTGTATGAAACTCATCCACTGGAAAAAGTTGCCTCCCTCTTCCCTCGAAACCTTTACAGGGACACTGGGCAGTGAGATACTAGGTGGGAGAGGGAGGTTTAGTTGCATAAACGGCCTTTGAAGCCAATCCTGTGGTACTTAACTGATGTCGGGGACCAACCCCTCCTTCCTACAGTTTGAGATAGGAGTACTTCTATCCTGTTGGAGGCCAGGGAGGCAAAGCAACGTCCTTCGCCTCCCCAATAAGGCCTTAAATTTTCAACCACCAGATTTGTTTTGGTTGATGAATTGGACATCAAATCTCAGTTTAAGTTCCCCTCATTGTGAGGAAATTCCTAGTAACTTTGTGGATAAAAAAAAAATGAATGGGTTTGGACCACACTACATCTCACAGATACAAGAGGACATCCACATATGGCAAAAACTAAGACTTCTCTGGCTGCGTTTTGGTATCTGTGAGTGTCAGTGGCCAGAGGTAAGCAGAACGATTCAGGTTACAATGTGTTATTTGGATCCATGTCTTTCTGGATGATAAGAACTAATATGGAAAAATGGGTACAGTACTGGTGAAAAAATTTCAGTGCCTCCCTATGAAAAGGCATTTTGCTGTTATAAAGAATTTTTTCCCTCAGGAAATTATCAGCACTTGATAATGACAATCTGGCCAACTTCCTAATCTTCCTTTTCCAGCTAAGATTATGGACCAGGTTACCACACAACCCTCACAGTATTTTGATGTCTAAGATCTCCTTAATCTTTATCAGTCTAGTGCAAATCTATGGACAGCAACTCTCTCCATAATATCACTGCCTTAGTTCATGCATTTCTATACATCATCTGGTGGAATGATATTTTGATATAGCTGGTTAGGTTTACAACTTTGTAACACTCTTGCAAAACAAAACAAAAAAACCCAACCAAACAAAAAAAAGTTTCTTTGATATTTAGCATATATGAAGAGGTTGAAACTGGGCTGATTTTCACCTGCTCTCAATCCATAACATAACCAAAATTTAGTAGCTCTTGAGAACAGATTATAGCCAACAGCATTTATTTTTTGGACATTTCTTTCCCAGCCTTTTCACCCTCTCAAGTCTTAGATTGTCTCTCGCTTTTTGGCTGGAGTAGTTGTAGAGGAAGGATGTCATTCTTCAGATAATGTGGTTCAATTTCTAATTGACCAGATATTTAAAATATTTTAATGGTCTATTAAACAAAGAGATGGACTGGTAGCACAAACAAATAAATTAAAATAAATAGTGGAAAACAACAGTGGTTATTTTCAGTACAAATGAACAATTGTCTTGAGATATGTATAATATGATAGACATGAAAGCATTTCAAGCTCTTCTAAAAGACAAAAAATATCCCTTGGTTGGATTCTCAAAAGCTGATAAACTGATCTCAGTAATAACTGAAGCAGTCTCATAAAGAAACAGGTAAAAGCTAAAATTTTATCCATGAAGGCTATATACTGAGAGAGAGAGAGTCTAGAAGCTACACATTTTTCTGGTTTCCATCTAGTGAACAAGCATCTTCTACCAGATAAGCTTCCAAATTCCATTGTCTGCTCTCCAATTGCAGGTAAAGTCCATTATGAATGAGAAAAGAGAATCTATTTTGTCTCATTTACCTGTCAAGGCAAATAGCTCAAAAGAGCACTAAGAACATTTTCTATCTTCTCATAGCATCTTTACTGTTTGAATAACTACAGATCAGAGGATGTTAATGTCCCTAAATTTTGTTTAAAAAATTCATTAATCCTATTCACAAAGGTAAAAAATTGGCTTCTACTTGTCAATTCCTCCCATTTACTCCTTGAATATTTGCCAGCCAAAGGATTATTGAGAGTTCAGTGTTCAGAAAGTCATCTGTATTGATAAATACTGAGTTGTATGTGAATTATGTGCAGAAAATGGGAATTTTTCATGTGGCTTAACCAAAAACTAACCGTATATTAAGTAGTACACTTTTTTCTTTCAGATAATGTCATACAAGGAATTAAGAAAAATTTCCGTATCAGCATACTAATTGCTTTTCATTTTCATTCTGCTTTCACACTGAAAATTGGACAAAGTAATTTGATCTCACAGTAACTTTAAAGATTGGTATAAGAATCGAGAAAATTATAAGAAAACAGAACTAATTAGCTTTAAACAAAATAAAAGATGCTGCATTTAAAGTGTCTATGATATGCCTTCCTGAAGAGTTACACTTGATCTATATCAAAATCCTTGTACAGAGAAGTCTTGCAGTCATTTTTGGTTTTATTTCTACACAGAGATGTTTTGGAAGTTAAAATATACCAATGTATGAATAACACATCTCAGAAACAGACCCCAGAATGCCCCTCCTACCCCATATATACACTTCAACAACTCTCCACCAGCTCCCACTTAGCCTGACAGCCTCCACACACATCCCAGCAGCCCTGTAATATATCCTGCTCACCACAGCCCCCCAGCAACTCAGCCATACTGGCCACAACCTCCAACATCCCCTTCTCCTCCAACATCCCAGCCCCCAATCCCGCACACACACACCCGTGCTCCACTCGCCCCCACACACGCCGCCTCCCAATACTCCCCACTCACCCCAGGGCACAGCAACTTGCCCCCAGGACCTTCTTGGCTGTGCACCCTCCTCCACCCCTTCTTGAGCAGTGCTCCACTCCTGTCCTAGCTCAGATTGCCACTCCTGATCCCAGCTGTGATGGAGGAGCAGCTGAGCCAAATTTGAGTAAATGGCACTGCCTGCTAAACCATGCACAGGGTTGCAGCATCACTGCTGTTTTATTTTGGCGGGTTTCCCCAGTGGCTGGGGGCCCCTCTGAGATGGAAGCCCTGTGAAAGTGTCCTGAGGGCACATTGGTTAAGATAGGCCTGCAAGGTAGAGGGTTTGCGAGTGTCCCTCATCCTCTCATCAGGATCACCTAATCTTCCCCCTGCCAGGGTTTTCTGTATACCTCTATTCCTCTTTCCCCCTACCAGGATCCCCCATGTCAGGGACTGTGTGGACTTCCCCATTCCGCCCCCACTTCCTCCTAGTCCCCCAAGTTATTTGTCTTCTTTCTTTCTGAGATATAGATCATTGAGGGTATCAACCTGTTAAACTCTATTAGGAGGACAACAGACGAGACTGAGTATTGTTATGCTGGCAGGTGTTAATGGGTGCCACCAACTAGTCCTTTTATCTATAGTCAATTACAGAGGTGTTTACAGCTGTGGCAGTGCTAATCAACTGTCAGGGTTCCATGTGTCCCCCATTTTTCCCCTTTCAGTTTCCAGATTTTCCCTAATAGCAGCAGAGAGTTCTGACCACGGAGGCCTGCAAAATTGTCTGAAATTCTGAACTGATTGGATAAGAAGTTAAAAAGTTATTGCATTACATACAGCCCATTGAGCTGAGCATAGTCCTTCACAAGCTCTATCTGCCACCAAACCTCAATGAACTGAAGATTTCTTAAAATGCTAAGAGCTCTGGACAATAAGGGATTCATATTATTAGAAAACCAATTTACAGTCTCCCTCCTCTTAACCAGGAGATGTTGGCAAAGCTGGCTGATTAAGACAAACCTCAGAGAACATACCACTCTTTACATAATAGTGGTTAAGTTAACAAGGGTTCAGATGAACACACACTTTGACTGGATATAGGTAAAAAGATTAAATTAAGCAAGGGAAAATTCTAAGATTGAGTATCAGGAAACTGCTCCCCAAAACGGAAGATCTGTTAAATCAGGGGAAAAACTACCACATTAGTTATTTTAAACCAACCGGGAGAAACCACTGGATACAGGAAAGAAACTTACACTGCCAGGGGAATGGATTAGTGATCTAGTCAGACTTTCTCCCTCTTTAACTTCCACGTGTGTATGAATGGATTTGTACACATCTGAAAGAAATCTTAATTTCTCTCTCTCAAAAAAGATGCAAAATTTAAAGTAGATTATTTTTTTTTTATTTAGAGGAAAGAAAAGAATTATAAAAGTCAACTTTTGCTGCTATATTGCCAAAGGGAGGCTACACCTTCCCAGAAAAAACATTGAAAGATGTTCTTGACACTACCTATATAAGTTTTAAAGTGACAATATGCATTTGGGGACTCCAATACTCTAGTTTCCATTTCCACACAAGTTTTAATTTGGGTCTCTCAAAAAATTCTATAGCTGAATTGTATTAACCATGACAAAGGATAGATGAACACAGGTTGTCTTTGTTATATAAAGCATCAAAAATATAGAACATTAAACCTTCTCTTTCACTATGAAAAGGATGCTGAGGGTGGAATTTGTAGAAAGGATGACACAACTTTAATTTTCACAGCTGATGCCTATTTCCTGCCTACAAACAGTAGGTGGGTTGGACCAATAAGAAGTGTTGATTTTTATTGTACCCGGTGTAGTTGGTAAATATCACAAATAAGACTATCAATTATATACTCGTTCATAAGCCACATTTTTTATTAAAAAAGGGAAGCACCAGAGAAGGGGGTCGGCTTATGAACGGGTATAGAGAGGGAGGAGTGAGACACAGCCCCTCCCCTCAACAGAGGGAGCAAGGAGAGGCAGCAGAGCCAGAAGGGAAGAGGCGGGGCCAGAGCCTCTCTGCTTCTGGCCATGCTGCTCTCCCCCCAGCCTCCGAAGCAGCTGCAGCTCCGGGGCTGGCAGGTTGCAGCCGTCCCGCTCACCCCACCACCCAGAGCACGTTGCAGCCGTACTGCCCGGCCCAGCCCACTGGAACATGCTGCGGCCGCACTGCCTGGTCTGGCCCACCGGAGCAGGCTGCAGCCGCACTGCCCGGTCTGCCGGAGCAGCTCCAGCCAGGCCAGAGACATCCTCCCCTGGTCCTCCCCAGATAAGGTGGGAAGGGATGGGATAGGAAGAGTGTGGGGGTCCCAGGCTAGGGGTGGGGTCACGTGGGGGGTGGTCACAAGGGTTACTTCCCTGACCCCCTGTTTCTCCCCCCCCCCCCAAAAATTTCCCCACCAGTTGCTGTCCCGGCGTGCCAGCTGCTTACCCTGATTGGCTGGGACACCTTGTTTACTTAGGTTTACCTCCGTGCCTGTGGACGCTGGAGGTAAACAAACCATCTCAGCCCTGCAACGGCTTATCCTCATGGCCCAGGCGCCAAAGTTTGCTGACCCCTGAATTATAGGGTCGGCTTATGAATGGGTCATAAAACTTTTCAATTCTTCCTTATCCATCTTGGGGAGGGAGGTTGGCTTATAAACAAACCGGCTTATGATCGAGTATATATGGTATAGTATTAGTCATTATCCATTGTAACAATTGTTTACTGTCCCTCCCTCCATACTTAGAAAAAAGTAACCTCTGCAATATGGCACTAATACACAATGTGGATCCTAATTTCAGCAAGTTACAGTGTAACAATGGAGACTTGGACATATTCAAAGACAAAATGCTTTTGCTTTACAGACCTAAAATGATGACATTACAACTAAACATGGATTAACTGTAAAATCTTCACTTTCACTGTATGTGCTACAATTTCACAGTATAACTACAATATAGCACATATTCCCTTTAAACGGGCTTCAAGCACTTAACACTCCTATCTAGCCCTTGGGGAAAAAACAGAATGGGTAAACAAAAACTGAAATAACTATACAAGTAAAATGAAAATATATTTTCATTATATCTAGGAAAGCAAGCTTCTCATACAGATTACATTCTCATTTTCACGGTCTTCATAGTGAAGTACTTTCCAGTGTTATTTCTTGATTTAAAATAAACTATTTTATTGCTGACCCTTTAGAAAACCAAGCAACAGTATTTTGCATAACCACCTATGTAACTTTCATAGAAGTTATGTCACACATTGCTGTACCTAGACACATCAGACTGTAGTATTACAGAGTTCACAAGGAGGAGAAATGAAGCACTGAACAACTTACAAACAAATATATTAATCGAAAAAAATAAAATCAATCACCTTACGTAAGAGAATCAACTATTCTAAGGCCCCAGTTCACTAAAACACATAAGCACATGCTTAAATTCTTTGATGATCAGCACCAAAGTGCAGAAGGGGAAACCTTAAAAAACATTGTAACTGATTTAAGCTCTTGAAGATCTAAGGGAAGTGATGGAGTGACTAGATTGGTGTTTTTTATTCCTACAAATTAGTTACAAAATCTGAATATCTGTAGACACTCAGCTACTACATACAGTCGGTTTACAACAGGATACAAATTATATTATGGGCTGCCTGTATTTTATCCTCTTTATTTTATATATTTATACATATATGCACACACAGAGAAAGGTCTAGTGCAGAAGTCAGCAACCTTTCAGAAGTGGTGTGCCAAGTCTTCATTTATTCACTCTAATTTAAGGTTTTGTGTGCCAGTAATACATTTTAATGTGTTTAGAAGGTCTCTTTCTATAAGTCTATAATATATAACTAAACTATTGTTGTATGTAAAGTAAATAAGGTTTTTAAAATGTTTAGAAAGCTTCATTTAAAATTAAATTAAAATGCAGAGCCCCCCGGACCGGTGGCCAGGACCTAGGCGGTGTGAGTGCCACTGAAAATCAGCTCGCGTGGCGCCTTCGGCACACGTGCCGTAGGTTGCCTACCCCTGGTCTAGTGGATAGGGTACTGACTGGGAGTCACAAAACTAGGGCAAGTCACTCCACCTGTCTCCATACTTCTCTTGCCCCTCCACCCTATGCCTTGTCAATTTGTATAGTAAGATCTTCAGGATAGAAGCTGTTTCACACTATGTGTTTGGGCCCAGTACAACGGGGTCCCAATCCACTATTATAAATACAAATACATAATGCCAATGGTCTTTTCAACTCCCTTCTAAATTTAACCCACATGATAATAAATTTGAACTTAAATTTATATCTGAGAGAAACATAAAATTGACACCAATTTGAAATATTTCTTATATGACAAGCAGAAGCAACAGTCCAACTGCATCAAAAACACTCATGGAAACAACTTATTTTTACTGTTCTGTCCCTTAAAGCCCCTTGACAAATCTTCCATGGCACTCCAAAATGGAGAGAAGCAGTGTTAAAATATACCAATTAGGGATACTTTCTACATAAAGATGAACTAAAATAAGCCATCAGTGGCTAAAATATGATACATTAAAATATGCCTAAAAATTATGAATTTTAGAATTATCAGTCCAGAATAGTGTATCCAAGATTCAGAAACATTTACAAATAAAAACTGTAGTCTTTGAAACCTCCAATTCACCTGTCTGCAATGGAATACTAGGGATCTTATTGTTTAATATATATTGCTACAGCATTTAAAGACCACAACCATGTCAAAGTTCCATTGTGCCTGTGTACAAACATATAATCTATGACTGTCTCTTCCCCCAAAGACCGTACAGTGTAAAAAGACAAGTAACAGGTATCTGAGACAAACAAGAGGGCCAGGAGGGGAGTGGTGGAGATACAGTAGCAAACATAATATGACATGCATCATTCTTGGCTGGTCAGCAACAGTGATTGCAGCTGTCCACCTGCATTGCCATAATCAGGTTGCAGTCTGCTATATGCATTATGGAAGAGGTGAGTTTTGAGAAGGTACCTGAAGGAGGACCAGAGAGGGGATCTGTCTAGCAGTCTTTCATTGAAAGAACGGGTAGAAGTTACTCAGACACAACTTCTCTCATCACTCCATAGCCAAAAACTGCATCTGTTGATGCATATGCAGTAATTCAGTCATACCAGGTGAAAAAAATGCACACAAGCTTTATTTCTCTCTTCCACCAAAATGTCCCCTCTCTGTCCCAAAGATTGACTACATAAAGTCAGAATAGGTTCTGACACTGAAAAATACAATGTGCTCCTTCACCTGAATAGGCGTCCCAAATACAATCTAGCAAACTAGAGTTACCTTAGAGGTTTTGGTCCCCATCCTTGGCTCTTCCCATAACAAAACGAACCAGAAGACCAAAAATTCTTCTTTGTTCCAAAGTTGAATTTTAAGGTTCTATAACAGTCAAAGGGCACATGCTGCATTCTTTTTTATTCTGAGTGGAAGAATAAAACTGGACAATGATAGTATTTCTTGACCAAGAAGAAACCTTGAAACTACTGGAGAAAGGAGGAAAAGCCTCCCTATACCGTGGAGAACAAGAAATAGGTTGGCAGTAAAGAGAACTGAGCTGCCAAGCTCATTTACCCTATTTGCAGAAAAGCAGCAACTGGGAAAGGGTTTTTAAAGTCAGCAACTCCACATACAAAGAACTCAAAGGCTTAAAGAGAAACTGGCAGAAAGATCAAGGGATGTAGAAGCACTGGGTAAAATATCAAAAGCACCTACGTCACTTAGAAGCCTATATCCCAGTGACTTTAGATGGGACTTCGGCACTTTTTAAAATTTTATCCAACAGTTTTAACAGAGAGAGAAGGGATAAATGCCCACTCAGAGCTGTGACCCAAATGGAGTCCCCTGAGATTCCAAAGAGTCCCTGAGCACTACCAGTGCCTTCCTAAAAGCCCTATATTAAAGGAAATTGATGTACATTTTTTTTCCTCTGAAAAGAATAGTTTCCTCCGGCTCATTCTGAACTCAAAATAAGGCCTCGGTATGCATTGTCCCTATTACTAACCAAGGAAATCCAGTTAACAGGTGACTTAACTAACTAGCCGAATAGGGAGGCTTTCCACAAGGACAGGGGAATGAAAAGAGTCTTATATGTTTCTGATGCATTTATTCCAGAGAGGATCAGAAACCGCTGGAGAATCTGAAACCATAACCAGACAAGACTGAGGCAATGTACACCTCTATCCCAATATACTGCGACCCGATACAACACAAATTCGGATATAACGCGGTAAAGCAGTGCTCCGAGGGTGGCGGGGCTGTGCACTCCAGCGGATCAAAGCAAGTTCGACAGAACGTGGTTTCACCTATAACACGGTAAGAGTTTTTGGCTCCCAAGGACAGCGTTATATCAGGGTAGAGGTGTACCAGGATACTCAGTAAGTACAGCTTCTGTAGGACACAACAGCAGTACTGGAATTGGAGCCAGAAAAAACAAAAAAAGAATGACGGTCAAAGACACTACCTCCTGTGACAAGGTATCTGTTTCAAGAAATTTGGGGGTGGGAATGGACAGGTCCTTGTACACAAAACTGGTGCAGTGAAAAAAGTTCCAGGATCCACTCCATTTGTTTCACCTTAGAAGCTGAGAGCTTAAAGAGTCTGGTGAGCATACTGTTTAGGTTGACCAGGGAGAGTGTCATTTATCGATGGACAAATTAGAATTGCATACGGTTAGGTGTTCTCCTTTGATGGCTCTTCTCAAGTAACAGATGAAGTCGTGGGGTTACTTCCAGGCAACGTACTGGTGTAATATTTCTGCACAAATAGCATAAATCCTCTAGCAGAAAATCTTGAGAATAATCACAGTCTTTCTCTGGCGCCTCCTCAGTCTCTGAAATCTCAATATCAGCAGCTAGGTGAGAAAAGGCTATTATCACCTTTGAGGATGAGAAGCAGAAAGGTTTGAGCCAGCATTGTTACCTATGACAAATATGTCTTCTTAGTCTTCCCAAAGAAGATTATCACCACCAGAATCTATCTGATCCTGTGTAAACAGCATGACCTTGGGCAGAGTAACAGCTGCACGAGAACCAATGTACTTTTTGGATAGGAGAGGGAGATGAGAGAGAAGGACTTGAATTGACATTTCCTGTAGTAACTAAGAGGGAAGCCAAGTCAAGAAGGAAAGAGAGGTAGGGTTAAGAATTCTACGGATAAGTTATAAATGCAGTAAAAGTAGCAGAGTGAGCAAGATTTCTTACTTCTTCTAAAGCAGTGGTTCTCAACCTGTGGCCCGCAGGCTGCTTGCAGCCCAATCAGCACACAGCTGCAGCCTATGTAACATCCTCAGGGCCATACAGGTAGTATTGGATGCGTCCCACAATGGTAAATAGGTTGAGAACCACTGTTCTAAAATAATAATAGTAAAAGTAATAGGCCAGTCACAGTTACTTGAAGATACTCTCAGGTCAAACATTCCTTAACAGCAAGAAGGGTAAGGAATGATCTTGCCCCAGAGTTCAGAATCCTGAGTGTGACAGAGGAGGAGGGCAAAGAGATACAGGACCTGTGGGTTAAAGTTGCATTCTAAAAGTTAAACATTTCTTGCCCCCCTTTTCTTGGTTTATTGCCCTTTTAACTCCCATAGAGTCACTTTTTCTTTAATCTATTCTAGAGAGGAAGGAGTAGGAGTGAATTTCTGAGTGTTACCAAGCAAGGCAGAGGGAGAAGTACAAAACTAGGGAGAAACAGGGCATGAACAAGAATTCTCAGCACCAAAACTTTTGGCACATTTTGACTGGAGATTTCCCCCCAAAACTCATGTGATAAGAACTGCAGACTGATACAGTTTCTGGATTCAAATGGGAGGGAATCACATAACTTACTTCAGGTTCCAATATGTGTTAACATTTCATAGTACATTCCAAAGAGTCAGCCTATGATTTTTTTCATTTGTACAGTAGAACCTCAGAGTTATGAACACCAGAGTTACGAACTGACCAGTCAACCTTACACCTCATTTGGAACTGGAAGTACACAATCAGGCAGCAGCAGAGACAAAAAACAAAAATAAAAAGCAAATACAGAACAGTACTGTGTTAAATATAAACTACTAAAAAAATAAAGGGAACGTTTAAAAAAAAAGATTTGACAAGGTAAGAAAACTGTTTCTGTGCTTGTTTCATTTAAATTAAGATGGTTAAAGCAGCATTTTTCTTCCGCACGATAAAGTTTCAAAGCTGTATTAAGTCAATGTTCAGTTATAAATTTTTGAAACAACCATCATGTTTTGTTCAGAGTTACGAACATTTCAGAGTTACAAACAACCTCCATTCCCGAGGTGTTAGTAACTCTGAGGTTCTACTGTATTTATTATTGCTGCTCTTTCTATTATTGGGGGTAGTTACTATCTGGGGGTGGGAGGTGTCATTTAATAGTATTTTTCATCCATTGGATGCAAAGATACCTTCTGCAATGAAACAAAAATATATACATGTTAAAATAATCATTAATTTTTTACAGTAAGACTCTGAAACCCTAGTCTTTTTTCTTCTCCTCTTCCCGAGGACCTGAATTTTGTGTTCCACTGTGGCTGTGTCTCCCCACAAAGTAACACACTCTTCAGAGAACAACTGCATCTTTGGAAAGTCTGTATGTAGCCGGGACATAGTAATTTTGTGCAGTTTAGTACTGTAAGTGTTATCTGGGGGTAAGAATTCAGATATAGCTTTGTACATTATGATAGCTTTAGTACCGCTCCAGAAAGGCTTAACAAAAATTGCAGTGTCACAAAGTGACAATCAGTAGATGACCAGAGGCATAACAAGTAAAAACAGGAGATGGAGTATCTGTGATTCATAATGTTCCAATCTTTTATTTGGGAAACTTTTGTTTTGTTTTTAACTAAAAGAAGTAATTCATACTGCTAGATTGAAGTCTGCAGATTCACTACCTGTCCTAAACATAATTCAGACATATTTGAAGCTTGTACTTTTAGCACATATACCTCATGACTATGGAATGAGTTGCCTTTTCATTTCTGGGAAGCCAAACTGGTTTCCATTTTTCAACAAAAATGAAAACATACTTATTTGATGTTTCATGTTTATGTAAAGCACCTGGAGCATTCTGTAAGGAATCCTGTATGCACTGCGGGAGTTTAAAAAAAAAAATCTACTTGGCCTTGACCAGTGGGTAACTACTCCCCACTGAGTAGGGGAGCCTAAGCTATCAATTTTGGCAGAATTTAAACTTTCATTTGAAGAAAAAACTTCAAGCCCTTTCAAATGTCAATCTAATGTAAACTAGCATAGTGCTGTATTCTTGAGTCTGCAGACAGTGATGTCCACTGCCTCTGCTGCTGCTCATAGCTTCCTCAAACAGCAGCAGAGTGAATTTATATGGCTCTAGCTCAGTTTCCCTACTGTTGTTCTGAACCCTGTAAGCAGCAGTGAAGCTGTCACAAATCATGTCAATTTGATGATGCTGCCTAGGAAACCTGTAAGCAGCAAAAGCAGGCGTGGAGTTATTCCCAGAAGAAGACCCACCCACACCTGTCCACCAGCCAAAAAAAAGGTCAAGGCAACAGGAGGGGTACAGTAGCCAAGAGCTGTCTCCTCTCTCCCCTCACATCAGCCAGGAGCCTCTGGAAGTGCCAAAAATCCAACCACCAGCTACAGGGGTTATGGAGCATCATACATATCAGACAATTACTATCCTGAGACTAATAAAAGAGAACAAGCACTGAAAGTAGCTCAGGATCAATACCCACTGTAAAAATCTCAACACCTACTCCCTCTCCCAACAGCTGGGGATAGTGGCGGGGCTGAATTGTTCATCAGGGCATTCCCCTTGATCACCACGAGTGGTATACCCCCTCCTCATCTTTCATCTATCACTTCATATCTGGCTACTAGGTTTCTGGTAATTATTTCAATCCCTCTGACGTTTCTCTAATAATAAAACTGCCTGCTGTTGGCAAGTGAGTCAATTCTTTTCAGAATCCTTTTTTGCCATCCTACACTCTCGCAAATTAACATTATAATTCTTTTTAACTGGAAATAATCAGAAGAGGTTCTGCACAAAGATTTCTCATAAGTCCTTTCCCACTACACTATATCGCTTGGACTCTAAACTAGCATGAAGCAAACCTGTATAAACTAGAAAACATGGAAGCCAAACAACTTTTGACAAAGTTAACTTCCATTTACAAGCAGCAAAGAATCCTGTGGCACCTTATAGACTAACAGACGTTTTGCAGCATGAGCTTTCGTGGGTGAATACCCACTTCGTCGGATGCAAGTCACTGTGAATGGCTGCCAGAATATTAATTTTGTTCTATCTTTCTAACTGCCTGATAAATTCTCACATAGAAGAAACCTACTGACACATAACAGATCCTTATCACCATGAACACATATTTTTAATCACACCTGGATATTTGCAACTTTACAAGACGTTAAATTGACGTTTCTTACCATGTAATTTTATAGTGATTCTGACATCTCTCAAAATCAAACATCTACTCTTAAAATCATTGTGGATTTTATCTCAATTTTAAAAAAATTATATTAGAACACAAGTGTTTGTTTTAATTAACCCATATATCTTTCTCATTGTCCCCTCTTGACTTAGCCTGCTATAAAAAACATTATAGCAAATACAGGAAATAAAATTAACTAAGATCTCCAATTACATACACACATTTGATTTGTTTTTATGAGGAAAACAGTAGGTTGGAAAGCTATGGAAGTTGGTAATGGAGCAGGAAGTCTCTCTCAATCATCAATTCAAATTTGGCTCATGTCAGTACTATCCAAAAATTGTTATCATTAAACCACTGCTTAGTGGCCTATGTGAAATAATTTCGTGTTCTCAATCCAGTTAAAAATGGCCAGGTGCACAAATGACACTTTCATTTGTAATCTCAGCAGAGAGGCCAATGTTTAAACAGGCACATAGCTAAGCTACCCTGTCTCCAAGAAAAGCAATTATTTCAGAATAAGGTTGAGGTACAATGAAAGGTAAACTTGAGGTTTGCACTATTGTTGCATGCATTACACCTGCTCTGTAGATAAAAGACTACAGTCTCAAGGATGTCAGTTTGCTAACACTTACATTTAGACACACAAATAATTTATTTTCATTAGTTAAGAAAAATGTCAAACTTTTAGGCCCCAAAATTGTTTACCTTAAGAGTTGGTTTTCCTTCCAGGTACAGAGAGGAGGATTGGCCAGATGATGATCTTTTTACAAGTGATTGTCGCAGCAGGAAAGATATTTAAAAAACAAAACAAAAACAAAACTGAAACATGCATCTCAACATGATAAAAATCTGTGCAAGTGTACTCTCCAGCACAGTTTATGACCATAGTTTTGTTTGTTTTTCCCTTGAGGTGCACCTGGATTTGTGGTAGTGTTTTTGTTTTTTAAATTTTCTCCCTGCTGGACTTAATTTGTGTAGAAAAACAACCAAACTGTTGGGGAATTCCACATCTTATAACATCAAAGAGAAATAAATGTAAGGGCCTAAAAGGCCGACAGAGTCCTCCTAAAGATTGGCCGCTAATGGCAACAATAAAAATGCCAAAACTTAAAAGTTATTAATTCTGAGTTGCTAATACAGCAAGAAATGTTACATTAGTTACTTTTGCAATATACATGCAAAATGACTGAACTGAGCAGTCCTATTGTTCACTATACAATGGAAAGGCTGGAAGAGAATTCTAGGAGAACTTCACCCAGAATTGCTACAGGTTTGCTGATAAACATATCAGCATAAGGAAGAGGGAATAGGATACATAACCCTTCACTGCTGGTTCAAATCCAGTCCAGTTAAAAGAAAGTCATCAAAGAATGAAGGCTGTTCAGTGGTCCAAGACACTTTGGTGGTCTCATTCCAGCTCTTTTTTGTGGGGGGAGGAGGGTGGTTGGGGGGGTGATACAGGTTGACTATTCATCACAAAATCCACCACTACTTGTAAGTCTCAGTAGATAGCAGCATGGAGACTAAAGTGCCTTGTAAGCCATAGAGATGGTCCCCTGCAGATTATAGTTAAAGTAGCATGGCTAAATAGGATAAGTTTGCACAGCCTGCTGCTCTAGTAGAGGAATTTAACCACCAACATTCTCAGACAAAAATCTTTCATGAGCCTTAATTTCAACTATTTTCAATGCAGTAGAAAACACTTAATCCAAACTTTGTTTAAATTTAAACTCAATTCTAAAAAAAAAAAAAAAAAAAGTCACAATTTCCAGACAACTGCAACAATCAATTTTTAGGCTCCTCAATTTGGGGCTCAGTTAAATAGACAATATAGAGATTTGTCCTGCCTTCAATAGCAGGAATGCTCATCACTACACATGACATTCCGTATAGTTAGTTACTACTAATTACCCAGACATGTGCTGCATTCATTTTACAGCACACATACTCAACCACAATACAAATCATACAGAAATAAACACTTGTCGATCCTTTTCTTGCCTGTCACTCTGAGTTCATGCATTACTACAAGGCTGATTTTCCGTTTAGTAGCTTCTTCTTCCTGTTGCATGATTTATTTATATTTACCATCAAAAGGAGTTTTTGTGTTTTCTGTATTTTAAGTATATTAAAGAGCTAGCTTCACCCCCTACCCAGTCTCTGTACACTGCTTCCTCTTTAATACACCATGATGGGGAGAAAAGCATTCTAAGAATTATGAAGAGGTGTTGTTATTATAACAAGAATTATTAGAATAGCATTGTAAGCCAGAGTGCAGTAGCGTCATATCACAAGACTAGAAAGAACAATCAGCAGCTCATTCTGTGGAGTATCTTAATATACAATTTTCAAGTGATTTCTTTTCTGAGACTTGTTTGTTGTTTGCATATCCTTGTGGCACAGAGCCTAAGTTCAGACATTTATTTTCTAAAGCTCTCTCCTTCTTCCTTGGCACTGGCACAAACATTTTAAATGATTTCTGAACAGCAACTTCATTTGCAGAGCTTTAGGGGGCATATGCAGCTTCCACTTATACATAATACTATCCCTGCTGCTGTTCATTCCACCAACACACACTTATTATATTTTACAATATGCTCGTATCTAGTTTACCACTAAGCTGCATGGTTATATACTGTGAAAGACTCTACACTGCATTATTCCTTCTGTTTCTTAGGAAATGTTTCTGAATGACAAGAAACATAACACAGTACCTAGGGAAGATTCTTTTGGGTAAACAGTATACATTCAGAAATAACAGATATAATGCATTACTATTCTACTAGACTAGTAGTCTTTAAAAGCTCACTTGCCCTACATGTTAGGCACCACAGTAAAAGGATACAATTAAAATAGAAGCAAATGCCTACCTTATTTTGCTGCCGCAGGTCAACACCTACTGACACAGTATCTTTGAAGAGAAATTCCCTGTGAGCTGTTATCCCTCAACACCAGTCATAGAAGAAGAAAATGCACCCTGTATTTGAGCATCATTACTTTCCTCCCCAAACTAATCTCTCCTTTCTCATTAGAGTAATCTGTCGTTTTGTCTTCATGTCCAAGCTCTCAGTTATAGCTTAGATCACCTCACAGTTGTGATTCAGGAATTAGGAGCTGTATGTCCACCAGAAGCTCGACCCAAAGCCCACTGGAGCCAATGGAAAGACTGCTACTGACTTCATTGGGTTTTGAATCAAACCCCGTTACCCCAACCTGCCCATCCTCCAGGGGTTTATCCATTGCAATCCATTTCTGCATCCAAATCACTTGCAATAAGTTGAGTCACATGATTATTTAAGAAACATTAAAAAAAAAGTGGGTGAGGTAATCTCTTTTATTGACCCAACTTCTGTTGGTGAAAGAGATGAGTAGGTGCAATAAAAAAATATTACCTCACCCACCCTTTCTCACTATCATCCTGGGACCAACACACAACACTGAAAACTAAAAAAGTCAGATAAGCTTGCCATGCACTGACATTCCGATTTAGCCAGTGCATATTACTTTAGGAATGGCATACAGTCCTCGCTACTACTAGATTTCATTGTTTTCAAATAAATTGTAAGAGATATTGAACATATAAATACTGACCTTGTTTCTTTTAACCCTTCTTTCTGAATTACTTCCAGTATTTGTTTTGCAGTCATTGGTGAGTTGGGGTGTTTTTCCAATGCCTAAAAAGAAATGATATATGTGTGTAAATAAGATACAATAATTCTGTGAATTTGAAAAGTTATGTGTTCATGCACTTTTTTCCTAATTATTTTTGGAGGGGGTTTGCAGTGTTGAGACTGGAGTCCGCCATCTGTTGGAAGGCCAGATATAGTCCAGGACACTGCAGAAAAAGTGAGATTTACTTGCTGCTTGTGTGCATCATCTGCTGAAATGCATGGGAAGATTCTTCCAAAGATACAAAATAAACTAAAAAGAGTTAAAATATGAAACCTATTTGAGGAGACCAATACGGCAGTACAGTTTCTCTGAGGTGGGGAGGGGGGAAGCGAGAGAGATTGCTAGTTTTTGCTCACTATTTTAAAAACAGTATGAGGTCACTGAAGTACTGTGCTTACATTTTATGAGGACCTCAGAAACAAAAAAGGCTAAAAACTTCTGTTTGCAAAGGAGGAGCCACTGTCAGAAGTGACATGATAGGTTTCAAATTTTAAATGCTTTTTGTTTTTAAAAAGATGAAAAATTAAGTGGTCAAAACTCACAGAAGCACACAAGATGCCACATGACTCACTCGAGTGCAGTATGTTTTCCAGTTCAGCTCAGTTTTCCACTCCTTTGCCTTTTCCAATTGAGCCCAAATTAATCCACTCCTCATCCCAATTCAGACCAATTGGCATGGAATTTTCTAGTTTGTCATTTGCTTTTTGTCCCTTTTCAGTTTTAGCCAGTTAACTCTTTCTGCCATTTTTTTGCTCATGTAAGGTGCCAGATTGACAGCCCTGGAAACTGAAATCCTTTATCAACAGAAAAGGTACAGCACAGGCAATGGCAATGCAAGCTTCCCCACAGTGTCTTTCCAACATGACTCAGTAACAACTTGCACTTCCACCTCTGGCAAATGAGAAATTAGCTTGGTCTCCATGCTCATTCAACCCTTTGCCTCTCTTTACTAGTTACCAATTAATGCCAATTGTGATGGTAGCTACTGTAACGTGGACACCTGTCCACTCGGAACTAGAAACATACCACCAAAACATATCACGTAAGTCACCGAAGACTGGATGGTGAATATTTTCAATCACTACTAACCAGGGCTGTAATTCAAGCAGGTGACCTAGAGGAGCCAAAGCCTCCATACCCTCTACCAATCCCTTGAGCTCCCCAGGCCCCTCCTGCCATTTTACAGTTCTGGTAGCTTCCTGTTCTCCCCTTTCCAATTCAGAACACTATTTACCAAATCCCTTGCCCCATATTGTTTTCCATATCAGACAAGCTTATTCTTTACCTTTTAGTTCTACAAAAGAAAAATGCAGAAATGATGGCTGCACTACAAAGGTTTGGGAGCTGAACTGAGCTTATAACAATGTGTACGTAAATAGGAAAGATTATACATGGAATTTGCAGGAAAGGAAAATGGAATGGTGACCTGAAAGGGGGAAAAGTAGGGAGGAAAGAAATTAAAAGATGCAAAAGGTATCAGCGAAGAGGGATCTCGGAAAGAGATTATTACAAGGGAGAGGAGAGGAACTATAGACAAAACAGGAAGTAGTAGCAATAGGACAGTCTAATTCACTGGAAAGAGGACAATGTGAGTGAAGATTAAGACTAGAATGATGGAGGTTAATAACATCAAAAGGCAAAAAAGGAAAATATAACCTTTGGAGTAAGGAAGAGAGGCGAGATAACAGAAAAGGATGAAGTAAAATGAATATGCAGTAAAATGGAGGGGAAAAAGGGAAACTGAACTGAACTGGGAACACTCCAGAGGGCAAACTGGGTAAAACTGGAAAGGGCAGAAGAGGAAACTACACTGTACTGGACATGGCTATGAAGGAAACTGGGTGCACTTGAAAGTGGGGTTACTCACTGTGGAGGATTCCCTGTTTCTCTTCCTGAGTACAGGCCCCTCAGCACACCTGGGCAGCTCCTCCCTGCAATTGAGAAAATTTGGGTAGCCCTGTCCCCTTCTCTATGACATCACATCCTACTCTATAAAGGAAGTAAAAGTGCCAAGTATTACAGTGTGAATTTGATGACAGTGGGAAGGAAACAATAAAGCTACGCAAAACATCAGAAATCACCCTGTCTGGGGAAGTGGGAGAAGGGAGGGCAGTATGTGCTGAGGAAACTGCACTGAACGGATTGTGGAAACAATAGCCAGACACATGGATACAGAAGATCATCTTCACAAAACAAAACAAACAAAACAAAAAAGGAACTGACAAAGCAATATGTATAACACTACAGAGATTTTAATCAACCTCACAAGACAGCTTTTAAATACCAAAGTATGAAGTAAATACATTCTGGATATAACAACATACTAAAATGGAGAATATGTTAGAAAGGCTGAATGTGCTGGAATGAACAACTGCCCATTGTGTGAAATGGTTTAATCACTGGATGCACAGTGTGGGCTGTGGTTTCATATATCCTGACAAGTGTAACTGTATTAATCTAGTCATTTAGAACAGATATATATTATATGCACGTATACACACACACACACACACACACCCCAAACACACACACAACACAAAAGTTACCTTAAGTGAAGAGCAAACATTTCCTGATTTAGAATACTATTGAATGAGAAGTCAGTCTTCCGTATGTCTGGGGTTTTTCATAACTATTAAGAAGACTATTTTAGCTAAATACAGTAACTAGGCTGTATTTCTTGTGTAAGGAAAAAAAACTAAGCAGGCTTAATTTAAAGTAGCTTATTTGAAGAAAGTAAAAGTGATTAGTTGAAGAAACATTCAATGAAGGTTTATGATTTCCCCCACCTACCTATGGAAAACAGGATGAGGTGACAGTACAGAACACCACACCTACAGCAATATTATCAAGAAGCTTGTGAGCTAACAAACAGGCTGAACTTATACATGCACCAACAATGCATACCTCCACGGCGCACCCACCACCCCACAAAAAAATTGTATTTCCATGGATTTTTCACAATAATGCTAAAGATTAAAATTGAACTAGTAACTGTCCACTAAGACATGTAAAACAATAAAAGAGAATAGCTTAATGCAGTATGAACACCTTGGTAAGACAAGGTAATGAAGGGCAAGGGAGGAAGCCTTACCTGTTTTAAATCTTTCTCCTATTTCCCAACCCCATTCTCCAACATTCATATCCCCTGAATGGGAATTTACTTAGACCTGGGCAATGACTGATAATGCTGGGATTATAATTAATAGTTAGGACCCCAGAGCAAGTCAAATTACAGTCATGAAAAATATGAGTCTTCCTGTCCCTAGTTCTTTGGGATATAACCAACATATTTTCTTAAGGGCGGGGAAGGAAGGGAATGATTTGCACTGTATCCTTGAGTATCCTACATTTGTTCTTCCACATTAGGCATAACTAGCAATGAAATTCACCATCTAAGCAGGACTAAGAAAAGTGGTAGGCAACCTGCGGCCCACAGGCTGCGAGTTTGTTTACACTGGCCAGCCGAAGGCATGGCTGCCCGCAGCTTCGAGCGGCCACAGTTCACCGTTCCCGGCCAAAGGGAGCTGCAGGAAGTAGCACCGGCCACAGGGACGCGCCGGCCACAGGGACGCGCCGGCCACAGGGACGCGCCGCTCCCATTGGCAAGGAATGGCAAACGGTGGCCACTGGGAGCTGCGGGCAGCCATGCCTGCGGATGGTCAATGTAAACAAACTGTCTCGCGGCCCACCAACAGATTACCCTGACGGGCCATGTGCAGCCCGCAGGTTGCCCACCCCTTACTAAGAAGATCCTTAAGATCACTGAGGGTTCAGTACAGAGGTCACCAGGATACTTGAGTAGTTTACCCAAACCCTGCTGATTTGGAGAGTGAAGAGACCAGGACTCTGAACCAAACCCAGGTTCTATCACATGGCACTTCTGAGAGCTACTAGTAGAAAACAGACTTATTAATAAACATTAATGGTCCAGAAGACAAATTGGCACTTTTGAATTTTTCCCCCGTGGGTGCTCCAGCCCCAGAGCACCCACAGAGTCAGCACCTATGCTCCTGTATACTATTGACCAACAGTCAGAGCACCCACACACTAAACCCAACAACCAAATTTAGACTAAAGTATCACAGCCCACAGGAGATTAAACTATTATTTGCCACAGGCACAAAACAGGAGGGATAACGGTGCACCAATACTTGAGGCTGCTGCAATGGCAGGAAATTAAGTGTGAGATACCTACATGATCCTAGCAAGCAAATCTCACTACTAGCTCTTCTTTGCACCTGTTCCTGTTTGAATTAGTCTTTCTTGAATAACAGTGAACAGAATCTGTACACAATATTCCAAATGAGGTCTTATCAGAGCCTTGCACAATGTCTTTAACACTTCTCTCTCTCTACTGGAAATGCCTTACCTGATACATCCTAGGATCGTATTTGCATACTTTGCATTACATTGGTTACTCTCGGACATCCTGTGCTCAACCACACACTTAGGTTTCTCTCCTTCTGTCAATTCCAACTGATAAACCTCCATCTTATAGCAGAAATTCTTATTAGACCCTAAGTGCCTGACCCTTCACTTTGTAGTATTAAATTTCATTCAATTTCTGTTACTCAGTCTTTAGGATCATCTAGTTCTTCCTGTATAAAGCTCCAATCCTTCTCTGTATTAACAATGCCTCCCAACTTTGTACCATTATAATCTGTTTGGCAGTAATGAAACCGGGAGATAACCTCTGTATGTAACATATCACCAGGTTTTTTTAAATGTATGTGTAAAATTGGCCTTCAATGCACATAATCAAATCTGCTCAACTGTTTGCAATTCAACCATTACAGAGCAACACAAACAGAGAAAACAGACAGTGGTGCAAACTACAGTTTTAGCAATCACAGAACTCAAGAACGCTATTCTCCAGTGGCAAGTAGGAAGCTTTCGCAGACAAGTACCATCCACTTCTGCAGATTCGAGCCATTATGTTTGCAGAAAAAAAGATTTCTTAATATGAAGCCAATGTAAACCGATACAGTGCTGTCTTCTTAAACTAGCAGACAAGGCTGCTCCCATGGCTCTGCTGCTGCTCATAGCTTTGTCAAGCTTTCCACTGATACATCCAGATCCCTGTGAACAGCAGCTAAACTGAAAAGTATCAGGTACATTTCATTGCTGCTGCTTGGCAAAGCTACAGTCCAAGAAACCACAATGACAATAGAGCAACACACTAGGAAAGACAATCCAAAAAACCCAAACACCACAGGCTGGGAGGGAGGTAGAAGTGATACTACCTAGCCCTTTTTCTAAGCAGCCACAGGCGGGAGGGGGAGCGGGAGGAAGGCCCCACACAAATCTTTCATATTGGTTTTTGGTCAGCAGATTTAGCCTTCTGGCTATTAGGTTTCTGCTAAAACTTGAAAGCCTTCTGTTGTGAGAGGAGAGACTGATAGGTAAATCGATTAGAAGAGAGATTTGGGGAAGTATTTTGGGCTGGGACTGAGGATAAGAGAAGCAAGAAGAGACAGACAAAGGGGAAGAAGTAGGGGACACAATATGTGAAAAAAAGAATGTAACAGAGTGAAAGGTAAAAGGAGGAAAAGATGAATGAAGACAACAAAGGAAGGTACACCACGATTACTTGCTTGCTGGTGGTCTACAGATAGCTGGCTGGTCACATGATGCTAGCTCTCTTCATTTCCAGCTGCTAAACTGCATTAAAAGACACTAAAAATATGTTAATAACTTTCCTAATATTACTTTTCCATATGAGCAATTATAATTGCCATAGGGATGTTATACAATTGTGAATGGGAGGGGAAGTGTCCCTGAGAGACTTTTTTTTTTTTTTTTTTTTTTTTTTTAAAGGATGTGGTCTATATGGAGAAAAAAAATTGAGAAATCCTGTATTATTATAGGAAAGAAATGAAAAAGTAGAATGAAGCCAAGAAGAGTATGAAGATTTAATAAAAGCAAAATTATATAGAGATATAAATATAGTACATTCAGGTTTTCCAAGTATATCAAACACAAAGTTTAACAACTGATTGGTACATTGCACATATATATCGTGATCCACATTGGCTCCCTATTGGTTTCTATAAAGACCTAGTGGCTTAGGATACGCCACCCTAAAAGTTCAGACAGCCAACACCATAGTCGGCAGAGACACATGAGCTGCAATCCCTTCAGTTGCCCTGGGGGAAAACAGCTGGCAGATAGTTTTCTGTCAGAATATCAACTTTGGAACATACTCCCCATCTTGGTCTGAAACTGCCCCAGTATTCTGACCTTCAGGCCATGGAAGGCCTGTCCAATTCCTTAGGCATTTGATGAAGGCGAAGACAGAGAATGAAGCTCTCCAGTAGGATGGATGATTTCTCTGTTCTACTGCTTTGATTGGCTGGGTTAATGTTTTTTGGGGGGACTGGGATAACTGGATCAGTTTTGAGTATAATGTTTTTTTTATAATGCCACATTTTAACTCATGTAATGGAAGCTAGGGCTCTTTGAAAAATCAAAATAAATGGCATACTTGCATTTAGAATTCAAAATAAATAAATGTCACAATTAAATACAATATACAACGGAACAGCACAACTGTTTTATTCCTTTAAATTGCAGAGGCTGTGGCAAGTAAAAATTTTTGTCATAATGAGTAAAATCAACCCTCAGGCTAGTAGGTAGAGGGTACATTTCCCATTTTATTACTTAGTAAGACAAGATAAGTATCTAAATGACTAAGATCCTGAACCTGCATTGGGATGAGTTATCACAGACCCCAGCACATCCCACTGACTATAACAGGATTTCGCATAGGCAGAGGGTCCATGCTACCAGATTGCTTTGCAAGATCAGGGTCAAAGGCAAATATCTTGATGAACACTGAGTTTTGTTTCCATTTCTACTATAGCATGAGCTCTATTACTATTCCAGAGAGTCTCCTTTAGTTCCAGTGACAGAGGGCTACGAGTTTAGAGTATTAGGATGGGAGTTCTAGTCTGTGACATATGCATGCAGTTAGCTGACAAACATAGGTGCTATGCAGTTTGTGGCTATGAATCATTACATTGGATGAAGCTCCACTGTCGAGAGAGCAAAGAGAAAAAGATAGCCCTCCCACCCCACCACATATCAGAGATTAGTTAAAAACTGTCCTGAATTCATGGCCATGATCTTTAACTGCATCCATAAGGGAGG
Organism: Mauremys mutica; assembly: GCF_020497125.1. Classification (NCBI taxonomy): domain Eukaryota; kingdom Metazoa; phylum Chordata; order Testudines; family Geoemydidae; genus Mauremys; species Mauremys mutica. Next base: position 77,633,285 of record NC_059073.1, read on the forward strand.
TGAATGCCTCTTTGGCGCATACACCCGGTACAAGGGGAGAAAGCGACCATGCTTAGGTGATTGAGACTGTTCCTTTCCACCCCAACAGTTTGTGTCCTGCATCAGCTTGCCTGTATTTTATGCTGTATATTGTTTCCCGTCTATTATCTAAAGAAACACTATGAACAAATTAAGAACATCAGAACAGCTATACTGAGTCAGACCAAAGGTCCATCTAGCCCAGTATCCTGTCTTCTGACCGTGGCCAATTCCAGGTGCCCCAGAGGGAATGAACAGAACAGGTAATCATCAAGTGATCCATCCCCTGTCGCCCATTCACAGCTTCTGGGAAGGAGGCTAGGGACACCATCCCTGCCATCCTGGCTAATAGCATTGATGGGCCTATCCTCCATGAACTTATCTAGTTCTTTTTTGAACCCTGTTGTAGTCTTGGCCTTCTCAATATCCTCTGGCAAGGAGTTCCACAAGCTGACTGTGCATTGTGTGAAAGACATACTTCCTTTTGTTTGTTTTAAACCTGCTGCTTATTATTTTTATTTGGTGATCTCTAGTACTTGTGTTATGAGAAGCAGTAAACGACACTTCCTTATTTACTTTCTCCACATCAGTCATGAGTTTATAGACCTCTATCATATCCCCCCTTTGTCATCTCTTTTCAAAGGTGAAAAGTCCCAGTCTTATTAATCGCTCCTCATTCAGAACCCATTCCATACCCCTAATCATTTTTGTTGCCCTTTTCTGTACCTTTTCCAATTCCAATATATCTTTTTTGAGATGGGGCCGACCACATCTGCACACAGTATTCAAGATGTGGATGTACCATGGATTTATATAGAGGCAATATGATATTTTCTGTCTTATTATTTACCCCTTTCTTAATGATTCCCAACATTCTGTTCGCTTTTTTGACTGCCGCTGCACATTGAGTGGATGTTTTCAGAGAATTATCCATAATGACTCCAAGATCTCTTTCTTGAGTGGTAACAGCTAATTTAGACCCCATTGTTTTATATGTATAGTTGGGATTATGTTTTCCAATGTGCATTTGCACATTGCATTTATCAACATTGAATTTCATCTGCCATTTTGTTGCCCAGTCACCCAGTTTTGTGAGATCCTTTTGCAGATCTTCGCAGGCTGCTTGGGACTTAACATTGATTGCTATGTGAGTGATGGAGAGAAAAATAGCACACAAAAGCCTGAATATATTCACTTTTTTGTATATGTTATATCACTCTAACGCAAACTAATATAGATTTTTTTTTCAGACACTAAAAGGTTTACTGTACTACTGATGTTTCAACATGGTCAGAATCAAAACACGTGAAGAGGAAGTCTTCTGAAATCGTGTGTGTGTGTGCGCGCACGCACACACACACACACACACGTGTGCGTTTTTAAAAGCTTCCATCACTTACTCACTTTGGAAGTACTCCTTAAACATTACATTTGCCTGAGGAAAGTAACAGAATTCCTACTGGCTACTCTCTAAATGTACCAGATTTAACAAGAGGAGACAGTTATGCCAGTTTTCTTTCCACTCCTCTCCTACAAGGAGTTATCTTGTTAGATGGTGTCCTACAGATACAGACCTAAGATTTCAGAGAGAATAAATACTAAACTATAACATATAGGATTAAGAATAAAATATGTTTAGGGGTACATACTGCAGCTAAACACGTACTTCCTATCACCTTTTAAAATACTTTTTCTAGATCAGGGTTATCCATGAAATTAATAAAACAAGCAGATTTTGTGTTGTGACTGATATGGGTATATTGTGAGGCATGAATACAATTAAGCATTTATAGCCATGGTCTGGGCTGATTATAACAAGGTTTTATTTACAAATAATAGGATTGTTACATTATACCACATCTAATAATAATAATAATAATATAGAAAGAGATACTGTGTGACCCTTAACAAATCACGTAGCCTCTTGTGACTCAGTTCTCCCATCTGTAAAACAGATAAAATATTTATCCTCATTGTACAGCATTTTGATGCTTGGATGAAAAGTTTATTTACATTCTCTCAGTCTTTGTAAAGAGATTCCTTATCCTTGCAAGACTTAGGGCTTGGCTACACTTACAAATTTGCAGCGCTGCAGCAGGGTGTGAAAACACACCCTCTCCAGCGCTGCAAATTGCGGCGCTGCAAAGCGCCAGTGTGGTCAAAGCCCCAGCGCTGGGAGTGCGGCTCCCAGCGCTGTCCGTTATTCCCCACAGGGAGGTGGAGTACGGACAGCGCTGGGAGAGCTCTCTCCCAGCGCTGGCGCTTTGAAGTGTAAGTGTAGCCAAAGCCTGTGTGTTTTCTCTCTTCCTCTCCCATCGCCAGCTACACAGCACAGTTCCCTGTACTGCTGCCTGTTGGCTAACATGAAAAGAAGGGGAGCAAAACTGTGTTGTTACTGATGTAGAGAGTGAACCTTTGTTTGTACTTTGGTAGGTTTTATCCTTATAAGGATGACCAAAGTGTGTGTGCCTGGAGGGTGGGGCTGGGGTGCAACACAGAAGGTCAGGACAAGGAAAACTAAAACCGGGAGGGAAGAAGTGACTTTCCCCCCCCACCAAAAAAATAAAGCATCTGAATTCCCCCATCAGGAAAATCCCTCCAAAGAAAAGTGAAATGAAAGCCATCATCTTGTTTTATTCAGGGGGGAATTATTCAATTTTCGAGGGAGCTGGTATTACAAATGAAAGGGACTTTGGGGGTTTTCAAGCTTACAGAATGTTCAAAACTGACTTGAAATCAATTTGAATTGTGACATCATATCCCTGTATGTAGTCAATTCACTGGTACAATCAAATTATAGTACTTCAAATGCTCCAAAAGTAGACAGGAAAGTCACATTTTTGAATTAGAGAAATATAGCCTTCTCGCGCCACATATATAGAGAGAATTCTTTTGTTAGCTACCAGTGGGATTTTGCTATCTTTGTTAAATATAAAATGGTTAGTGTCATAACAATGAACATCCATCATTTTTATGACATTTATCTTCATGAGTGAGGAAAGGAAGGGCTACTGTGAATTATTCCACCTCTCCTCATGAGATGATTAAAGTTTTAAGAGATTAGTCATCAATACCAGCTGTATATAAAATAAAATACATGACGGTGTGGGATGCTAGAAGTTTTAATTGCCATGAGTTGGGGAACAACATCTTACTCGCAGATGGTACAGCTGTCAGTTACTCATGCAAGGTTCTCAAGCAAGGGAGAATCAGTATTTTGTACCACACCAAACCATGCATATTTTGTTTGAGTCACATATCTTGTTCATTTTTAATTCTAATCTTCCTACTGTCTTCCCCCACCTGGCTTTAAAGTATACTAGCTGTAACAAAAATGGGCTCTATTTGGGTGGAACCTAGGAATGTTCGTATAAAGTTTGGCAAGTAACATGTTGTTTCAAACCCATTACAAACAAGAGTTTGGCAAGGTACCGATAGATTAGATAGAACACATGATGGTGTGTCTATATAACGGGGAGATGCCCTAAAGGTTTTATTGGGAAGACCTGCATAACTTACAGCTTTTCTATTTGAGAACGATCTGACCTAGGGTTGCCAATTTTGGCTGGAGGGATTCCTGGAGGTTTCAGCACATGACAATCTTTAATTAAAGATTAATCTTTAATTCCTGGAAACTCCAGGACAATCCTGGAGGGTTTGCAACCCTAATCTGACCATCCCAAACTGCTGGCAATTAAAAAAAAAATAAAACCTTTCATGGCACCTTATACCAGCAGTTGTTCTGGTGGTTTGTTCATTCGTTCTGGGGTGGTTGTTGTTTATAATACACACAAAGAGTATGGTATTTTCCCATTCCCACTCTTCCTCATGGCAGAAAATGCTTTTGATTACAATTGGGGTGAGTTGTAAGTGCTTGGAATGCATGGTAATCACAAGGTTGAATGAAGGGGAGCAGATTTGTTTTATGGGGGTGAATTGCCCTGGTTCTTTTGGAGAAGTTCTCCTTCTCTGGTTACTGCTAGATCACACCTATCATTTAATCTGTGACTCAAAAGATAATTCTAGGAAATAATTTTTTGCCTTTGGAATACACGAAATGATAAGCATTACCAGTTTTCCACAGGGAGCATTATCCACACTACCCTCGATAAGGGCTTCAGGAAGCCCAAGCATAAGGTTTTCAAAAATTCTCTGATGCGATCAGTAACTTACACAGATCAGCCATATAACAAGGCAACATTACTGTGAGGAGGATATACCATGACAGTATGGTTGGGAGACACTGCATTGACATAGTTGACAAAGTAAAATCAACAGAGTGGTTTACCAGCTGAACAGAAGTTTCCCTTAGAGATTTAAACTCAATAAACGCGATCAATCTTCATAGCCAGAACAATTAAATAGGGCCTCATGCCCACAAGGAACAAAGATGAACTCTGACTTCAAAATTACAGAGGTGATAGTGAGACAGAGATAAAGATGTGATCCTTATACCAACAGTTTGTAACCCTAAGCCCAAAATTAAGATGCAGATTTTGTCTACCTATCTGAGTAAAACCTGAAAGCACTCAGGATAGGTCACTAGTTGTTGGCAGCCACGAGCTCCAGACTCAGCCTGGAAGGACTACTCTTCGCATGGGCCATAAGCCTGCTTCAACTCTAAAATCAGATCAAACAAGAACTCGGCACACACTAATGGGAAATCTGAGGTGCAATAAATCAGCCTGCATGCCACAAAACTATGAATCACAAACAAGGTAGATACTTTAATTTGTAGAGGAGAGGGTACGTAGGATTTTCTTTTACGGCCGGGAAGGTTATAGGTACATCATTTTCATACAACTGGGTTTCCTGCTCAACCAAGAGATGAGCTTTATTTTAGGGCTCTCTTAGTTTACTGCCTTATCTCTCACTGTCCTATCTTCATTCTACTTTGAACAGCAATGGCCTTTTTTGTTTTCTGGCAGGTGAAAGCATCAAAGAAAAGCAAACCAGGAAAGGGTAAAACACGCCCATTAGGTAATTAACATATGATTTACTCAATGGCAAATTCATTCTGCCCTACTTGAACTACACATTTGCCTTTTGTGAGGGGAGTTTTACCCTAAAGTAAGCCCTTTTTTGGAACCACAGAGGTAAACATTAGCAGCTCCTACTCTCAGCATAGCACTAGTCTTTTCACATTTTAAGTAAGACTTTTCTGAATGCTCAGTATGAATTTTTATTTTTTCGTAGTCCCAGGAAATCAAGGAATTTCTTTGGTGGATTCAATAACGTGGCCTTCCCTGGATACTACACTGTGACATGATGGAAGACTTGAATGTTTTGATGCCCCTGAGAAGTTTGCCAGGAGGAGTTACTCCTGGTAGGGCCATCGAAGCCATATAGGTCAAAGGGTAAGGTTCAGATTAAAAGCAGTCCACTGGTCCTACAAGCTGGGGGTTAAACAAGCCTAGGGGGATAGCCAGAAGGAAATAATATCACCAAATGGCAAAATAGCAATTGCATTCACCAATTTCAACAAGATCTGATAAGTTATAGATTTTAAGTTATCAACCAAACTATGACTCTTCAATTCAAATGTTATTTCCATCTTAACATACGGATGTGAAAGCTGGAAAGTCACCAGAGACAGATGTCTAAATGTCTTCGAAAGCAAATACCTTAGAAAAATACAAGATAGTAAATGAAATAACAGATGCCAAGATTTGTCAGAGTTTAACACCTCCTGATCTCTAAAGTTATCCAGGGGAAAAAAAAGATGGAAATACAAAGGACATGTGTTAAGAATGAAGCCAGAGCATCTACCATGGCAAGCGTGCCATTGGGCAGCTGAAAGAACGTGCAAAAGGGGCTAAGTGAAAGAATACCTTCATCGAACACTACTCAGAGCAGGATATCTATGGGACTTAACATAGAGAACATACACAGTGTGGATTAGGATAGACAGGGATAGAGGAGCCTTGCTCAGGCCCTAAGTGACATATGACAGCACGGGAAGGATTATGATTTAAAATCAACTGCAGTCCACAGGAAAAGATTTAATTGTCTTTTATCCTTCAACTCTATTGTGCTCTACCACAGAATGAACTCTCTTGCTCAATGGAGCAATCTCAGAATATTTTTATTTTAAGGATATGGAACACTATTGTAAAATTGGTATCCTAAAAGAAAAGAAAAGGCCCTTGCCTATTCACAAAAGCACTGAAAAGAATTCTAACATGCATCAGAGCTATAGAGTCAAAACATTCATTACCAAAATCCCATGCAAGTTACACAGACTCCCCAACAGCCTGCAGTCTTAGTTCCAATGACTGTGGTCTTAGAAAACCATGTTTCCTTAAAAAATCCTGTTAACAGAAAGACGAAAGGTCACTTTGCACAAAGGTTATGATGCCTCAGCATTGGCCTCCAGTGTAGCTATCCAGTTCATCTTCTGCCTATAAGGCAATACAATGCAGTAGCTAGATGAGCCTTTTGCCTTAAACTGTTCCAGATATTGTGACCCATAAATACAAATCTATTTGTAGAACATTTCGATGTTATATTCTTCAACGGTAAGAAAATATATCAGTATTTCTGGTTACTAAACAAAAAACAGCAGTAGTCTCATCCTGCAAAAGAGATTCCAAGACAGGTACACATATAAGCATTGCTTTTCTAGAAGCAATCTGGACAAGATCAGGTGACACCAACTCTGAAAATTCCATTAGTAGAAAGGATTGCCTATCGCTCAAAGGAGAGGAAAATATTTCATAAGACAAGTGGGTCTTTTCATTTATTTCTAAAGGGTTGGTTGATTTTCTTTTTTTACCTTTTCAATGTTCTCTTGGTTGAAATGGATGATAAGGCAAATTATCCTAAAATTAGTTGGAATGTGATGTAATAAGAAACACAGTAGTTCATTTCCCAGAAAAAAGTTCTAATTATAGTTGTGACGTTCCTCTGGTGTTATCTGGACCTGTGATCTACTAGGTCACTCCAACCCTTGACTCTGGGAGCTAGCCTTACCCTGCTCTGCTGTGAGAACCCCCACTCCCAGGCTGTTCACACACAGCCTCTGGCATGTAAGCTGCTCCCAGCTATGTGAGTGAGCACTTTTGGCCAACCACTGCATGGATTCTGCAACTGAATGACACTAGCCAATATCTCCGGTCCCAGACACAGCCCTAGAAACCTTTGTCTTGCAGTGTCCAGTTATGCCCGTTCGTCAATTTAACAAAGAAATTGATATGTACCAGACTTGTTATCCCAAGGGAAGTCTCTGACACGCTTCAAATCAAACTCACTGCTTCAAGTAGAATAAACAAACAGATTTATTAACTATAAAGATAGATTTAAAGTGATTATAAGCCAAAGCCCAACAAGTCAGATCTGATCAAATGAAATAAAAGCAACGCATTGTAAGCTGATCTTAACATTTTCAGTGCCCTTACAAACTTGGATGCTTCTCACCACAGGCTAACTGGCTGCTCTTCAGCCAGACTCTCCCCTTTGATCAGCACTTCAGTCACTTGGTGGTGGTGTCTGTAGATGGAGGTGAAAGAGAGGGAGAGCATGGCAAATGTCTCTCCCTTTTTATCATATTCTTTCTTCCCTCTTGGCTTTGCCCCCCCCCACCCCCAGAGTCAGGTGAGCATTACCTCATCATAGTCCCAAACTGACCAAGGGAAGGGAGGTGACTCACTGGAGAGTCCAACAGATCCTTTGTTGCTGCCTAGGCCAGTGTCCTTTGTTCCTGTGAGGCTGGGCTGGGTTTGTTCCATACATGCCCTGATGAGGTGTGAACTGCCCCTCTGCTCTGGAGGAGGTTTTGCCTGGGCTTGTTTTAAGACATGAGACGACATTTTGAGCCTCATAACTATATACATGAAATTACAACCTATAACATTACTAAAACAACAATGCTCAGTGCATCATGAGCTTTCCAAAGACACCCGACATGACAAACTTTACATTGGATACCACACAATCATTTTATAAGGATGAACATGGGGGTGCAGGGTGTTCCCCCGAGGTACAGAGTGTCACAATAGTTTCTACAGAGGACAGGATTCTTTGGTTTGTTGTTTTAATCTCCATACTTCATAATACCAAATACCTGAAGAAAACAAAAAGTTAGCAGGGAAGTCTTATTTGAGATTATTGTGTTACCACTTCACTTAAATAAGTAGCTGACAGTCCAATAAAGTGTCTTCCCAAAATTAAGAAAATTAAATTTCTCTCTCTCTTCCCATTTCTCTCCTTCTCTATCATGGAATTTTGGTTTCCTCCTGGGATTTTTTTTTTTTGTTCCACTTCATACTGTGTGTGCACACCTCTGCATCTTTTCCCCCACTGCAGTTCTCCAAGTCCTCTCTGCCACTTTTCCCTGGCCCTTTGCCAATATTGCTGCTCCCACACAGAAGAGGCATGCTAGTTTGCATTTTAAAGTTCAAGAGATAGGTATGTGGCAAAATATAACGATACAGAAAACTTTAAAAGAGTTTTATAATATGCCTACCACAAACAAATTCTGTATGAATATATGTCTAAATGCAGGTTTTTGGAACATTAGTACTTACAGAAGTTTTCTAGACTTCCCAGAGCTCTCTCTCAAACACACACACACACTTCAATATCTGAGTAACTTCCGCCCTTAATGGCACTTCAAGTAATACATAAGGGGTTTCTTAACATGCAAGTTTTAAGAATGCTGAGAAGAGCAGATAGGTGCAGTGTTCTTTTAAATTTAAACCGATAGTTCTCTCTGCATCTGTGACTTTCAGGAGCACTTTCCTACGCACACATCAGGCATCAAACTTCACTTTCTGTTTACAGGGACATTTATGTAGGTCAGGCCCAAAGTTTAGACAGTAGGGATTTTTTTATTTTGTTTTGTTTTCAGACTTAAACATTGGCCTAAAGGGCTTGCAACTCAGACATTGCAGTACTCTGCTAGAGCATGTGAATAACAGTGAAATTAACCAGTTTATTTTCATTGCCCAACTAACCAAAATAAAAACAGAAAATTGTATAGATGGTGAAAATATTTTTAAATATAATCCAAATTTTAATCACTTAAAATGTTAGTAATATAAAGAATCTTTATAGTGGTATATTAGACAGAAGTTGTACCTATGCAGGGCAGAGAACCTCATGAATGGGTGGACAGGATCTTTGTTCTTTTTCAAACACATCTACTCTATCATTTGACAGTAACTCCAAAATACACTAACTGTAACAGATGCCTGAAGAGAAACAATTAAGAAGATCCATTTTTAGAGAGCCAACTAAAGTGAAGAGAAGAAAGCAGCTTGAAGTGTTTTTTTTTTTAAATCAGCTCATCAAATGATAAACACAGTGGCTCAGATATGTGCTCATCACCTTCCAATCCATACAAAATATAGCCATTAAAATCTTCTAACCCATTGCTCTATATCACATCCTTTTTTTTAACCTGTCCTCTGTCTTATCTTCAACTGCATTACATTTATACCTTGATTTAATCCTCATGCCCTTCACTCCATCCATCTCTACCTATTGTTTGTTCCTCATCACTTATATTGTATCCTGCCCTTCTATTTCACCAGTTACGCCAGTCCACCCAGCCATCCATTTGTTCACTTCTTCCATGTTTCTGCTTTCTTACACACTACCCTATGTGCAAGGAAAGCCTTCCCAGAACTAACCAGAACAACTTTACAACATCTACCTCAAAACCCTCTTTTGCTATTGACCACTGTGACAGACCCAGACCAGTGGGGTACAGGAGTCTGGTCCTATTAGTATCCAGGAAGTATCCACTACTAAAGGACCTCCCCCCAGCCTAAGGGGAGGATCCACAGGTCTGGGATACTAACTAAATACGTGGGACAACAGATGAAAAAAAAAAAACAGGATCGGGAGTGAGGTCATAGGGCTAAACCAAGGGAACCTGATGGGGACACCGAGCAGAGAACCCCAGACAACGCCCACTGCTCCTCGAAGGCGTCAAGGGAGCCAGTGGACGCCGCCCAGAGGAACTCTGCCCGGATGCGTGAACGAACGGAGGAGCGGAAATAGGCCCCACAGTCGCAGGAAATCCCGTCGGCCAACCTCCTCTCCCTGGTGTTATAGATGGCTAGTTTGGCCAGAGCCAAGAGGAGGTTGACAAGGAGATCCCGCGACTTTGTGGGGCCACGGATGGGGAGTGCATAGATAAACAGGTGAGGGGAAAAGTGCAATCAAAAACGCAAGAGGAGATCCAAGAGGAGCTGGAACAGGGGCTGCAACCTGGCGCACTCTAAATAAACGTGCGCCAGGGTCTCCTTCACGCCGCAAAAGGGGCAGGTGTTGGGGATAGGGGTAAACCGCGCCAAGTACACGCCCGTGCTCACGGCCCCGTGAAGGAGCCGCCAACTGACATCCCCGACAGGCCTCGGGACCAGGGCAGAATACAAACTGGCCCACCGGGGCTCCTCACCCTCCAGAGGTGGCAGGAGGTCCCACCATTTTGTATCGGGGCGGGACGCGAGGGTGAGGTAGTGAAGAGTGTGGAGCACGAGCGTGTACAGATGTTTTCTTGGCGCGGTCTGGAACAGAACCGGCTGCAGATTGGGCAGCCGGCTCGCAGCGAAAGGGCGAGGGGGCCGATTGGGTTCACGGGGCAGGGGCCCAATAAAAAGGTCCACAGGGCCCGGGGTGGAAGGTGGGCGGGGCGTGCCCTCTCGCAGGACCCGGTCGAGGTAGGCCCGAGCAGCGGGCAGTAAAGCAGCCTTCACCTCCTGAAGTACGCGCCGGGGAGTACGAGGTCTGGAGAGCCCCATGCGCTGAGCGAGCGTCAGGGGATCCAGCCAGTCTCCCTGGTCGTAGTCCAGGAGGTCTCCGACCCTGGTGACTCCTGCCAAGACCAGCCTCTGGCGCACTGCGGGGGACTCCGCCACCTGCAGAAGAAGCTGGGGGTTGTGTAGCAGGGGCTCCGCGAGGAGACCAACCCCCACGGTGGCCGCCACGGACGTGGTAGTTGAAAAGAGCTTCCAGGTCCGGAGGAGGTCTTGGAAGAAGACCGGCAGCCTGGAGAGATCTCGCAGAAGACCTCTCGGATGGAGATAAAAGAGCTGCCGGTCGTATCGGAGCCCTCGGCAGCGGCAGAGGAAGGCGTGTGCCAATACGCTCCATGCCGGACTACCAGCACCATACAGGAGCCTCTGCAGGGCCTGGAGGCGGAAGACGTGGACCTGAGTGCGCAAGCACTTCAGGCCCTGCCCCCCCCCTCCTCCAGGGGCAGGTGGAGGACCCCTGCAGAGACCCAGTGCATTCCTGGCCAGAAGAACTCCAGAACCGCCGTCCGGAGGTTGGCCAGGAAATCCGGGGCCGGGACCAGGGTGTTGAGGCGGTACCAGAGCATGGACAGGACTAGTTGATTCAGCACCAGCGCCCTCCCTCGAAGAGAGAGGCACCGGAGTAGTCCTGTCCATTTCCAGAGCCGCACCTTCACCCCACCCTCTAAACCGTACCAGTTCTCCGGCGGAGACGGATGCGTGGCAGAAAGGTAAACGCCGAGATAGAGCAGCGGACCCGCGCTCCACCGGATGGCCTGAAGCGCGGGTGGGAGGGAGCTCGCCTGCCACCCGTCCCCGACCACCAGGCCAGAGCTCTTGACCCAGTTGACCCGGGCGGAGGAGGCCACAGAATAAATGGCCTGGCAGGCTTCCACCCGCGCCAGTCACCTGGGTCCTGGACCACGAGGAGCACATCGTCGGCGTATGCCGACAGGACCAGCCGCAGCTCCGGCTCCCAGAGCACCAACCCCGTCAACCTCCGACGGAGGAGACAGAGGAAGGGCTCGATCGCCAGAGCATACAGCTGACCCGAGAGGGGACACCCCTGCCGTACTCCTCGCCCGAAGCTGACCGGCTCGGTCAGGGTCCAGTTGAGCCTGACCAGACACTCCGCGGAAGCGTACAGCACCTGGAGAAAACCCACAAACTGGGGTCCGAAGCCAAACGCTTGCAGAGTGCCCAGGAGATACCCGTGGTCCATCCTGTCGAACGCCTTCTCCTGATCCAGGGACAAGAGGGCGAACGACAGACCATCCCTACACCCTAATTCCAGGAGGTCCTGGACTAGATACAGGTTATCAAAGATCGTGCAGCCCGGGACGGTGTAGGTCTGGTCCGGGTGGACCACGTCCGCCAGCACGGACCTTAGCCGCAGCGAGATGGCCTTCGCAATGATTTTGTAGTCCGTGCTGAGGAGCGAGATGGGACGCCAATTCCGTAAATCGCGGCGGTACCCCCTCTTCGGCAGTAAGGCGAGCACGGCTCGCCTGCACGAGAGAGGAAGGACCCCGCCCCGCAAAGACTCGGCCCAGACGGTGACTAGGTCTGGGCCGAGGACGTCCCAGAAGACGCGGTAGAACTCCACGGTCAGCCCGTCCATGCCCGGAGATTTATTGGTGGGCATGCGATGGAGGGCTTCCGAGAACTCAGCCAGAGTGAGAGGCAGCTCTAGCCGGTCCCGGTCGCGCGCGCTGACCGTCGGGAGTCCGTCCCAGAGCACTTTGCAAGCATTAGGATCGGTCGGATCCGGGGAGAAAAGAGTCGCGTAGAAGGCTCTGGCCCTCCCGCACATCTCCGCCGGATCCGTGAGGGGGAAGCCGTCCTCCGCCAGGAGGCAGGTGACGTGCTTTTTGGCCCCCCTCCTTTTCTCCAAGGCGTAGAAGAAGCGGGAGCCGCGATCCATCTCCCGAAGGAGGCGGATGCGGGATCGAACAAAGGCACCCCGGGCTCGATGATCCTCGAGGGCCCGGAGCTCCTCCCGCTTCTCCCGGCACACTCCGCAGAGGGATGGATCCTCGGGGCTGGCAGCCAGACGCCTCTCCAGCTCCAAGACCTCCCGATCCAACTGCCCTATCGCCGCATCCCTCCGTCGGCTGGCGCCCCGGGTGTAGTCACGGCAGAAGAGCCGGGCGCGCACCTTCCCCAGGTCCCACCACCGCCGCGCCGAGGGAAAGGCCCGCCTCTGCCCTCGCCAGGCCAGCCAGAACTCCCGGAAGGATGCCACGAAGCCCGCGTCCTCCAGCAAACTATTATTAAAGTGCCAATAGGCCGGCCCCGGCCTCCCCGCGCAGAGAGAGGCCGTCACGGTGGCAAGGTGGTGATCCGAAAAAGGGGCCGGCCGAACGCTGGAGGAGTGGGCTCATGAAAGGTGGAAACGTGACAGGTAAATGCGGTCCAGCCGGGAGTGGCGTGACCGATGGGCCTCCACCCGGACGAAGGTGAACGTCGAGACGTCGTCCGGGTGGTGGTCGCGCCAGACGTCCACCAGGAAGTGGCGTTCGACGATCTCCTGGAGGACGTCTGCGGCGGCCGGGCAACTGCTCGGTCCCTGAGCGGTCCCGTTCTTCGAGGGTGGTGTTAAAGTCCCCGCCCAGGACCAGGCACTCACGAGGATCTAGGGAGCCGAGGAAGGCGGACGCCTGCTGATAAAAAACGCAACCTCTCCGGGCCCGATGTCGGGGCGTCGACGTTGACGAGATTAACCACAAGCCCCTCCATGCGGACCCGGAGGTGCAGCAGGCGGCCCGGCACAGCCTCGGCAACCCCCAGCACCTCAGGCCGTAGGTCGGGGGAGAACAGGGTCGCCACTCCGGCCGAGCGAACCGAAAGGTGGCTAAAGTAGACCCTGTCCCCCCACTCCAGCCGCCAACTAGCTTCAGCGGCCGGATCCGTATGGGTCTCCTGCAGAAAAACCACAAAGTACCTCCCATCCCGAAGGAAGGAGAGCACCTGGCTCCTGCGGAGACCCATCCTACAGCCCCGGGTGTTTAAAGTGGCAAAGATGATCGGCGCCATGAGGAGGACTGGGGGGGATCCTCGCCGGCAGACATGCCCACGGCCTCCGTCGGGCCGCGCAGCAATCCGTGACCAAACCTGTAGGTGAGTAGAGAGCTACGGAAGAGGCAGACCCGCCGGTAGGCCGCAGCAGCCTGCTTCCCGGTCCTCTTACCCTCCCCCATGAGGGCCCTCACGGCCCCGAGGATCAGATGGAAATCCCCCCCACCGCTGAAGCGCAAGTTGGACCTTGTTACGGGAGCCACGGACGTCCTCAAGGAACTCCCGCAGCTCCTCCCTCAGCGCATGGGGGGCGGGGCAACGAACCGATGACCGTCCCCCAGCGGGGCCCCCGGCACAGCCCCTTGGCCCACCGAGTTGGGCAGGCAGGGGGCAGACCCACGACGTGGCGTCCGATGGGCCAATGCCACGCAGCCCGCCCCACTCCCCAGTTCAACAGGGGGCGGCGGAAGGAGAACAGCAGCCCCTGATGGGTCAGGGCAGGGAAAAACAACTAAGGCTGCTCCCTGGGGGGTTACCCCAGGGGCAGCAATGGCGTCATGGGAGGTGGAGGACATAAGGACGGGGCCGGCATCAGGGATAGGGCAGGAGTCAGGGGTAGGGGTGGGATCGGGAAGAGAATCGGGGAGAGGGGCAGAAGCAGGATCCTGAGCCTCAATAGTTGGGCCGCAGGAAGGTGGCCCCTCTTGGTCAGGCTCAGGGATCTGGGGGGTGAGTAGGGGACCCTCAACGACGCTGGGCTCAGCCACTAGAGCAGGTGCGGCAGCCACGGCATCTGGAGATGGAAAGGCAGCAATGGGGTCCCCGTCCGGGAAGGAGGTCGGTTGGCCCACACCAAAGAGGGGCCCCCCCTGGGATTCGGGTCCGGGCAGCGGGGCACCGGCCGTCGCCCCAATGGGCTCGGCGGCCGTCAGCGGGGTGCCACCCGCAGCCGGGTTGATGGAAGACCCCAGGGGACCCTCAGAGGCGGGAGCAGAAGCAGCAGTCAGGGGAAGGGAACCCAGGGACAGGGAGACCGAGGTGAGGTCACTCAAATCGAGGCCCGCTAGCAAAGGGTCGTCCTCCCCCTGTGTAACCGGGGTCAGACCCAGGGCCTCGATCTCCTCATAGATGGAGGGGAGATCGCCGTCCGCCACCCCGGGGCCCTCCTCGCCAACACCCGAAGCGACGCCCACCTCGGCGCTTGTGGGGGCTTCGAATGGCAAGGGGGCAAGAGGGGCTCCTTCGGGGGCTTCCTCGGGAAGGGACCCCGGAGAAGGGGCAGTGTCGCTGTCCGGTGCTGCCACGTCGTCCCCAGCCGGCACCACAAAACGGGCATCGTCAGGGGGCAAGGCGGAAGGCTCGTCATCAGAGACCCCCTTCCTGCTCTTCCGGGGGGTCTCCGAATCCGAAAGATGTAACGGGGCCCGAGCCATCCGCTTGCCCCGCTTCCCTTGCACCAAGGACCAGCCCTCCATGGCATCATCCGGGGGCTGGCCAACAGGGGTCAGGTCTGGGGGCAAGGGCGATGGCTCAGAGACTCGGGGAAGCAATGGAGGGGCAACAGGAACGAGGGAGCAGTCTCCCTGGGGCGGGCCCTCTCCCATGCCCGGCGTTATCTCCGCCACACCCACCTCCACAGCGGTAGACCGAGAAGGAGGAGGGGCAGCTTCAGGTGCCGGGCAGCCAGGGGCATCGGCGGTGACAGGGCCGGCGCCTTGCCGGGGCTCGGGGGTCCCGGACGCTCCTCCGGGCCGGGCCAAGGGACAGTCCCTCCGGACGTGCCCCATCGCCCGGCAGAGGTAGCACCGGGCCTCCCCCGTCGAGTAATGCACCGGGTAGCGGGCTCCCTGGTAGGGGACCACAAAGGACCCCTCGAGCGCCTCTCCGTCACGCACCGCCGGCGGCAGTTGAAGCTGCACTTGCCGACGGAATGAGAGGACGTGACGGAGGGCGGGGTCCTTGCAGCCCAACGGGAGAGGGCTGATGATGGAGATAGGGCGCCCCAGGGCAGAAAGGGCAGGCAGCAGGGCAGCACTGGGCAGGAAGGGAGGGACGGAGGTCAGGATCAAGCGGACCCCCAGGCCTTCCAAGGGCTCCAGGGGCACGAATTTGCCCCCCACCGCCAGACCCGTCACTACCGCCTCCTGGGCGGCGGCCTCTGACGCCAGGAAGAAGACTACCCTCCCGTACATTTTGGAGGCCGCCACGATGGCCGTGGGACCCACCACCCTCGCCAACGCCCGCATGTAGGTCTCCACGTGGGGCGAGGCGGGCACCAGGAGGCAACGGACACCGTGCTTCCTGGTCAAAGTGGGGAAGGGGCCCCGGCTGCTATAGATGGAAGCGGAAGCGGCAGGCGGAGGAGCAGCGGCAGGCGGAGGGGCCGCTACCACCTGGGCGTACACCCTGGGGGCCGGGGGAGGGACACCCGCGGAGCTGGTAGAGGGAACAGCGGGAAGGGATGCCGCGGCCGGTAGCGGGGCCGCGGCAGCGGGGTTAGTCTCCGCCATGGAGGGCTTGGCCTTTTTAGCAGGGCCCTTACCCTTTTTCCCACCCCGACCTTTCCCACCGGCTGGGGGGGGGCTCCCCCCAAATCGAAAGGGGCGAGGGACGCGGCAGCAGCAGACGTCTCCCCGGTACTTGCCGTTGCCGGTGCCCCAGCGGGGGCAGTGGCAGGTAGACCGGCAGCGGCGGTCGAGGTAGAGGCTTGGGGAATGGACATGGGGGTTTCTGGAGGAGGGGCAGTGGGAGCATCGCGAGGGGTCTCCCCCGCCGTGTCCCCCGCCATAACGAGAGTGGGGAGGGGGACAAACAGCGAGGGGAGGGGAGGCGACCACCCCTCCCCGCTAGGCTGCAGGCAGGGGAGGAGGGCACCAGAAAGGGAAGGCTAAAGGGGCTTGGGGAGCAATCAAGGACCCAGGGGTGGGAGGGTGTCAGGTTACTGACTCAGAGGGGAATTCCAGCTCTTCTAGTTGCACTAGGGGATCAGGGGGGCTAACAGCATAGGGGGGTGCAGTGAACAAGGGCAAACTCAAAAGGGGGAAGGGCACAAGCGCATGGAAGGGGGCATGGGCGCATGAGGGGAGGGGCCAATCAGGGCTGGGGAAGCACCGGGGGGGGGGAGTTGAGCCAGGAACGGGACAGAGGGACCACGGGGCTAGCTGCAGGGCTAGGGCAGGACAAATCAGGGCCACAGAGGGAAATGAGTGGGGCAGACAAATATGACAAAGGAAAAGGGGCCAGGCCAAGGGGGCAGGGGTGGGGGGTGTGCCCACGGGCACTTGTGCAAAAAGTCAATGGTGGCTGCTGCTGTTGCAGGCCCAAATGGTGGAAGAGGGCACGGCGAGCCAGGTGAGCAGCTCAGACCTAGAGGCAGGAGGCCGAAGCAGAAGTAAAAGAGCCAGCGGGGGTGGTGGAGGGGGCAACAATGGTGGTGGGGGCAAAGGGGGACACAGATGGACCGGGGGCAGGCTCCACGCCACACCCCCGGCGTCCCAACAGACACAGTCCAAACCCCCACCACAAGAGCACAGTCTGAAAAATACTCAGTCCTTTAGTGCACCCTCCACGGTGGTCTTCAGAGTCACCATGAGGTCCTCCAGCAGCAGACGGTCCTCTCCTTCTCCTCCCCCTCGGGGCTCCAGCAGCTCCCCAGTAGCAAACACAGCAGCTCCAGCAGCTCCAGGTGGTGGTCTGGTGGCCAGGCAGGAGGGACCCTGGGCAGAAGATGGTGATGGTGGTGGAGCCCTCAGCAACAAGGGCTGGAGCTGGGGTCCCTCACTCCCCTCCTCCGGGGAGCAGGCCAGCAGCCCCCACCCCCTCAAGGGGCTGTAGGTGGAGTAACAGCAGCAACTGAGGTGGGGGGGTGGAATCTACTAGCCAGCCAGCAAGCGGATAGCAGAGAAAGGGAGTGGGTGGGTGGTGGTGTCTAGCCCAGCCAGGGGAGCAGCCGGAGCAGTAGCAGCGAGAGCCCAGCAGGAACAGCAACAGCAGCAGCCGCCCTCTCCCTCCTACCCTCTACAGCAGAGGAGTCAAAGGGAGGTCTTCTGGCCACTGGAGAAAGAGTTTTTTGTTCCCTGAGTGACCAGAGCAGGGGCTGCACTAGAGTAATCAGGAACCTGCTAGAACCAAGTAAGGCAGACAGGCTGATTAGATCACCTGCAGCCAATCAAGGCAGGCTAATCAGGGCACCTGGGTTTAAAAAGGAGCTCACTCAGGTGAGAAGGAGCCAGAGGAGAAGAAGTGCATGTGCAGAGCTGGGAGCAAAAGGAGCTGAGAATGAGAGGGTGTGCTGCTGGAGGACTAAGGAGTACAAGCGTTATCAGACACCAGAAGGAAGGTCCTGTAGTGAGGATAAAGAAGGTGTTGGGAGAAGACCATAGGGAAGTAGCTCAGGGAGTTGTAGCTGTCATGCAGCTGTTACAGGAGGCTCTATAGACAGCTGCAATCCACAGGGCCCTGGGCTGGAACCCAGAGTAGAGGTTGGGCCTGGGTTCCCCCCAAACCTCCCAACTCCTGATCAGACACAGGAGGAGTTGATCCAGACTGTGGGGAAGATCACTGAGGTGAGCAAATCTGCCAATAAGCGCAGGACCCACCAAGGTAGAGGAGGAACTTTGTCACATCACTTACATCATGGATGGCTAATATTAGTTTGTTTACTAAAAATATCCAAATGATTCAGAATCATCAAGCTGTCCACAGTTAGCCAATGTTACTTCATTCATCCTCCTTCCCTCATTGATTGTTTCATAAACATTCACCTCTGCCTTGTTTCAATTTAGGTTTTAACCTTTTCGGGTCAGGGATCACGTCTTCATTTAGAATAATACAGCCCTGTTACTGACTGGGGCCTTTAGGGAATCACACAACCCAGATAAAATAAAATAAAACAATTTTCTTGTTGCCTTGCTATCAAATAGCATATATATATATATTTAAAATTCTCAGAATGCAACACCTGGGATGGGGGAAGTAGACAATTGCTTATAAAAGTATGTTTATCCTGAAATATTGTGAGATGACATTACTAGATTTTAAGTCAGAAAACTGGAAGAGGAAATGAGATGCTCTATGTAACAGGAAATAGTTTGAAGCATAGGTATTATCTAAAGGTGACCTGCAAACATAAAAAGTAAATTCCATTGACTTCAGCAATACATATTGATTGAATCCCCTCACTAAAAAGGCAAAGATAGACATTTAGCATGTAAGGCCAGATCAGACTATGTGCAGAGGACCGCCTGGGAGATGCTGAGTAGGCTCCACTCCAAATCACATCAAAGGAAACTGAAGGCACTCAAAACAGGCACTCAGCATCTTGCAGGATTGGGCCCATGAACAATCCAAATTTTCCCTTTTCTGTTCTTATTTCAGGTCTTGGGAATTCAGACATCTGGCTCATGATTTTCTGCAATACTCCATTGGACCCCATGCTGTGATATCACCACTATAGGTGATATCACTATAGGTGATATCACTATAGGTGATAAAGGAAGCTTTCTGGAGCACTGAACCCATCTATAGGGAGCTGAGGGCTCTTCCAAGGGCTTTGTGTAGTTTTCCAAGTTACTTTAAAGTCATATAACATATTCCTCTTTTCTTCAGTATCTATATTCAGAGGTCTGGCTCTAGAGTACCTCATTGGTACCTGAGGCATCACAGTTGATCAAGACAGACATGTCTTCAAAATATCTCAGAGAAAAAGGTATGGCTTAGTTGTTTATAAGATTAATGTGTCTCATTCTAATTAACAGGGTCACTGTCCACATATTGGACAAGTAAATTAAATTTACATCTTATTTGCAGTTCACCTTTTTAAATCTTTTTTTTAAAATCTACTAATCTCTAGAATACTCAATACTAACAAAAAGTGGTGCTGCTATGTACATGCAACCACAGAAGGTAAAGAATAGATGTTAGGTAGCACAACTCCTCCAAGTGCAGCAATTGCTTTGAATAAAAAAAAAAAATCTGAGAAAGCTCTAGGGCAAATAAATAACATTAAAAAACCCACAGATCTTCAAAGCAACATTGATTGTGGATCAAAGTGAAAGGCCATCAAAACCTCCCGAAGCAGCAATATTTCTGCATGTCTAAAAAAGAATGAACTTAGAAGAAATATGGAAATAATAGTAGGTCTCTGTTAAGCCAACAACAAAGAAACCCTTAGTGTAGTAAAAACAAAGTCATGTCAAATCCCCATTTTTAGAAATGCATGAACTTTCATAACGTTTTAAACTGTATTTATAGTAACAAGAGTGAAGACTGGAGACAAAAATCAAAGGTATTATTACAAAGCTCTAGTTATACATGTTACTATTCTGATTTTTGGTCCCATTTGTGGGCTTCAAATATAAAGACATACTGCAATATAATTCCATACCGTTGTATGAGCTACTTCAACTATACAATCTCAGTAGAACAGAGGACAAGTGACCGGTAACCAGATTTGGACAGCCAGCCACACTAAACGTAAACATACAGGCTAACAACCACATCTCCAAAGCAGTTATTTTTTAAAACAGCAAATTCTTTAATTAATTGGCATACAAACTTGCTACTTTTTTTAAGTCTTTTAATTTCAACTATTATGTAGGAACAATAATTTATTCTTAACTAAGACCTGTAGTGCCAGGAAGCTACAAAAAGAAATACTCAGAACCAAAGCATTAGAACACCCCAGTTCACTCATCCCCTGTACCAAGAAGATTCTGCATAGTGCAGCAAAACAGGCACAATGCTAAGCAATTGGAGCAAACATCTACATTCATTTAATTATGAATAGGGCTTGGAGGAGGAAAAGCAGGCATGCAGAGGGTAATCTAGTGAACATAAGTGATGTGAAAATCTACTAGTTTCAGAATTTTCAGCTACTCCCACTATCAAGTGGAAGTTACAGTTTAAGTGTGCTTTAGAGCTGTGCTTAGAATAAAGACAAAAGGACAGTGATGAGGGCAAGTTATTCACAGAAATTCTTTCAAACGGTTCTGATAAAACACCATCCTTTATAGGCAGATGGTCAATGCCTCATGAAATATACTGGCCACACTGGTCTTGAGGGTTTACCGGCCTGCAGCATCTGCTCCCTTCAAGCCTATTTTACCTATCTGGGTCATAAGTAAAGCAGTATGCCTGGCAGCCATAACTAATGGCTGAGTGTTGTTCTATGACAACTCCGATCTATACCATTGAAGGACTGAACCTCAAAAGAACAAACCCCTTCAGTTTAACTTCAAATTTGTGTTGACATTTTCCAAGTGATCCATTCATTCCCAACAGCCACGCATTTGTAAATCTACATTCATTTCATTATTTTAGAGTCTTCCTCAATTTTAAAGTGACTGATGAACTTAGAATGTGAATCTACACAGAGACAAAAGTTACCAGAACTGCTGGCTTATGACATCTACTAAAAATATAAACAGCTGGTCTACAATCAATGCTTTTGTGATGCATCTGTACTGCGTATGTCTTGTGCAACCAATGAACTTGGAATATCCAACTCAAGGCACCAAATTAGTATAGGACAGAAGTTAATATTTCAGGATTTATAATACTGGTCTTAAGAACACCTAGAACTGAGGAGGCACAAGCTTTTCCATTCAATGGTGTCATTTTTGGTTGTTAACTTTTTCAGTCTTTAAGCTTTTTCCTGAAATTTGGCAGATTTGCTCTCTCTCTCTCTGAGCAAACAAACAACTAAGTTTAAAGACTATATGAGCCAAAACAGTTCAATTGTACTCTCCTCCTCCCTCCCCCATTTATAAAGTGCTATGTTTTTCTCTCTGATTAGTGGAGGTGAGTGAGGAAAGAGGTAGGGTGCTACATATGGAAAGAAGTTAGACCTCAAAGGAACCCTGCCATCCTCCAAAAAATACAGGCCAAGGAATGTCTCCAGGGTCCTGCCTTATTGATTGCACAGTCTAAAACATTTTAATGTGATATAGTAAACAGCTGACTATAGTCGCATTTGTTAGTTTCTTCTTTCATTAAGACTCTCTACAAAAAACATTACAAGAATGTCAAGATGACAGATGATTTATTCAAGTATCAAGAAATGATAAATGTAAGGTTGCCTATCAACCTTAAGCATGATCGCTTGGATATATGCATTACAAAACAGCCTTATTATAAAATAATTTACTATTTTTTTCTGCAGAACTGTTGCCTCTTTCATTGTGCATGCTGAACAAGGAATAAGACAGGGCTGTGTAATGATATGGGTGCGAGGTCCAGATTATCCCTGCTTTATTCTATGTAATTGTTGTATGGGGCATATGAGTTTGAAGTGAGGACGCTACAGACACCACTATATCCACTTCTACCATGACTAGTGTATAGCTTAGGGCTAAGGAACTAGACTGCAACCCAGGGAATCTGCATTCTTTTTCTGCCTCTTTCAGAGATTTCCTATGCAACCTTGGACAACACATTTAATCTCTCTGTGCTTCGGTTCTGCATAGGTACAATATTTAATAATAATACTTAACTTCACAAGCGTGTTGTAGGGCTAAATCAATTTACATTTGCAAGGCTGTCAGGTACTACAGTGATGAGTGTCAAATAAGAGAAAAAACATTTTAGTTAGTCCACAGTTTGGAAAATGTGCAGTACATGAAGCATGGGGCCACACACTGGAGGAACAAAGAGGACAAAGTGAAAAACTCAACAGCTATTTCATTCACTGAGCACTGTCCCCATTCTGTATTGTGTGAGCTAGAGGTGCTATGGAAAAAACAGTGCATGAACATATAATTTTGAGACTGTACTGTAATGCATACACATACACAAGGGAGCAGAGTTAAGGTTATCTTACAATCTTAACTTTGTCGTTTCATAACTTGGGAGTAATTCACTTTACAAGCTTAATACACTTGTAGGCTTTTATAGGAAATATTAAAAAATGAGTATCAGTACTTATAACTTATTAATTCAACCTTCCTATTCTTAAAAATAAAGAAATTCAGAAGCCAATCAATTGTATAACATAGATATTGATCTAGCTAGCTCATGAGTCATTACGTGTGAGTATGTATCAATCACTTCATTCTTTACTTGTCGTTGGAAAGAAATTGATTTAATCAAGCCTTGCAGTAATACATTATTGATGTATTCCAAGAAAATGGAATCATAATGAACCATCAGGTCCTTTACATAAAATACTATACGTACTCCACAGATTTGGCCTCAATAAAGATCTGCTAGCATGAATCCCTACACTAGTAGATCCTGATGCAGAATCAGGGTCAAAGCAAGCAGTCTGTGCATAAGTCATATAGGAAACAGATTATGGACAAGCTTCTGGACAATTTAGTAACTTTAGGAGGCTGAACAACATTTTGTACAACAGGCAACATGCTTCATCACCCACTCTTCATATAAAGCAACTACCAGTCCTAGTAGGTTTACACAAACAAGGCTGTTCTGAGTGAGAAAAAGAATGCGACTCAAACAGAGAGAGTTTCCCTATCTATATCAGATCAATCTATGTTCTAGAAGCTATTGAACTTTTCCACAGAGTTTACACCTTAACAGAGATTTTCCTTGCACAGACCACCTCCCTTCCCATTCATGATGGCTTATATTCCCTGTGGCAGCTACAGCAATTGCTTACATGCAAAACTAACATTAGGATAGAATTCCAAGTATTTTAAACATCTTTTAATGAAGTTTAGCAGCTTACAATACAACAAAAGCCAGCCACAAGCCACAGTCACAAACAACCATAAAGAGTTATAAAGTTAATGAGTTTGGGAACATCTATTCTAGTCATTAGTTTGGGGAAGAGAGTGCCTTCTTAATACACTTACTCCTTTTACCAGGATCCACAGAGTTAAGGAAAGACAATAGTGAGAAAGTAAGAACCTTGGGCCTGGCACATTTCCTGTTTTAGACAGGCATATTTTTCAACTCTAAAAGTACCTATATCAAACCACCCTTGCTAAAGCTGAACTAACTGTAGTATTTTTTTGCCACATGTCCAATGAACCTTATATGTTCAATCAATGCAAGACTCCTATGAGGCACTGGCAGTGACATCTATAGTTAGGACTGCCTCTTATTTTGATATAAATTATGCAGTGGAAGCACTGAAAGGCTGAAATTCCTATGTAATTCTCCATAGTCCCACAAGACACATCCTTTCAAAAAGGACTGTGCTTCACAGCCATTCTAAGACAAAAAATAAATAAAACAGACATTCACTAGCACCACAAGAAAAGGATCACATTCTTTTGATACTAATTTAATTGTTGAAATAATCAGTAAAATATGAAATTGATATGAATAACCAAAAAAACCCACCCAATATAAACAGCAGCAGATCTTTCTAGCTGTCCTCTTTCTATAACCGCATCTAACTGATGCTGAAACAACCCCATCTTCAGGGAAGGCATACGCACTATAGTGTACAACCACACATGCTGTATTGTACACACACACTGTGAAATTCCTAGAATGGAGAGAACTCACACAAAAGGGTCCTGAAGCACAAAGTAAATGATGTGTCCTAATACACTTAAGTGAACAATAAAACAAAGTCACATAAAACAGATACTGGAGAAAGAGGACGACAAATAATTCCTCAAACCTCTGGGAACACATTAAGTCTTTAAAGCCAGATAGCTTTCTGAGGGGTGGGATTGATGCCTGGGCTATTTCTCTACACAGATGGGTGGAGAGGAATCCCTGGATAATTCTCTCTCCTACACACACTAATGGAGTGATGGGAAATCCTTGGATCTTTCACTTACATATATTTTAAAGGGGGGGGAAGGACTTTTCTGGGATATTTGAAACAAATACACGGGATAGGGAGAAGGGAATTTCTCTCTCTCACTCACACACACACACACGATGTTTTTCGACACACACTAAAGAAAGGTGTAGCTATTTCCCCACACATTACAGGGAAAAGGGAGAGCTATGTCTCTCTCACATATACACACTACAAGAGGGGCTACCCTGGTAATTTCATACACACGCATACCAGGGAAAAGAGGCGCCCCCTGGGGATGAGGGAACTTCACACGCAGTGTGTATGTGTGTGTGGGGGGGACGGGGACGGATTCCCCTGGCTAGCCCCTTAGCCCCTCACACACCCTTATAAGGGGGGAGGCTAGGCTGCCACTCACACCCGCTACCGCCCGACGAGTCAATCGCTTCGCTCACCCAGCCCTGCACGCTCACTCCAACATCCCCTACTGATTGCAACAAAGCCGTGGGGGGGGGGTCCTGTACGGGGCTGACCGCCCCCTCCACTCGCCGGGGGCTCGCTCGCCCGCCCGCACCATGCGAACGCGGCACCTACCAGGCGGGCAGCCTCGGCCCAGGTGCGGTCCTTCTTCTTCCTCTTGTCTTTCATGTTTGCATCTCATTGAGATGGTTCTAGGGGGGCGGGGGGAGGGCGGACTGGAGCGTGCGGGGGAGGGGGGCCCGGAGGGGCTCCACACAGACAAGGCTACACGGGCGCGGAGCTCCGGAGCCCCCGGGGCGGGGGGAGGAGAAGGGGGCTGGGCCGGCTCGGGCTCGGGCTCCCGCAGCAGCAGCAGCACAGCTGACAGCTTGAGGGATGCTCCGCTACTCTCACAACAATGCACTATGACGTCACACAGGGGAATGGCGACCGCACCAAACATCCCAGCCAAGGCGGACGCCCTCGCGAGGAAACCGCGCGCGAGAACCAGAGCGATTCAAAAACCTCGCGAGAGCTGTGAGGGCGGCTGCCCCTGCCCAATGGGGGGGGCGCTAAGCGGAGACTACATATCCCAGGGTGCAGTGCGCAGCCAGCCGGCGGAGCGAGCTGGAGCATTGCCCCATGGGAAGTGTAGTCTCCCCTAGGCAGCGTGGCTAGAAGCCGCTGCGCGCTGTTGCCAAAATTGCTAGGCAAAGCCAGAAACTTGTATACGCGTCTGTCCTAGGAGGGGCAGCGCTCGGTTATTATAATGTGTGGGGGACAGCTAGACAATATGGCAACAACGTGGTCATTTAAAGGTGATGCCTATTAGAGCTGGCTTGCTGTGCTTTCAATTATAAAATAAAATGTTTATTTTTAAATCCCACCAAACCTATTAGGGCTATTGCCAAGCAATATATACACCTTAAAGAATCAGAACAGTGTAGGTTACAAAAATTAAAATCTGCATCCACAGCCTCCATCCATGTAGATCCCTGAGACACACTTACATCCACACACTGTAGCTCTGCTGCACTTCCCGTACCACAACCATACCTCCATTCTGCCATCCTATGTTCTATCTCCCAATGTATGAATCATCAGCAGTCTCACCGCCTCCTCAATCAAATACCGTCTTTCTATTCACCTGCCCTTTACAAGGCAGAGACGATAACATCTCACCTCTTACCTTGCATAAATCTTCCCACAATAGTTGATACCACAACATTTTCATGTCTTACTTTGTATATATTGCCCCACCCTCTCAATAGCCTAGCAACATCACTATAAATTTATTATTCACTCTACCACCCACACACAGGACCGATATCCACCCTAACCCATCTAAGGTACACATTTTTGTCCCAAAGTATCTCATACTAAAACAGGCTATAAACAAAAGCCCTTATCCTGCAAAGATTTCCACACAAGCTTAATTCTAAGTATGTGAATAATCCCTTTGAAATCAATGGAACTACTTGCGGTGAGGGTTAAACAAATGGTTGAGTATCTGCAGAATCAGGGGGACTCAATCCTGGAATTACTAATGATAACCAGTAATGTTCATGGTAGGAAGTATTCTCCTGAATTGCTTATTCCACACAGGGGACTGAATGGATAAGCTTACAGTATAATACAGTACTTTCCCTTAGTCATTTAAAAATTGAAAAGTAGCTATGATTCTTACCATATACCCATAATGGTGTTATGTGGACAGTATACATGATAGTAAGGTATAGAAATTGTTTGGAGCATTTTATTTCTGAATTGTCTGGTTTTCAATTTTATTTTTCAAACTACAACATTCTAATGAAATTCATTTTATTGTATGTTCATAACTTTCCAACTTTAACTGTCTTAAAGTTTATATATATATATATATTTTAAAAAGCAAATGAAATTAAACACACCCTTTATATACAGTCTCCTAAAAGAATTAACAAGAATTAACCAAGGGCTTGACACATCTTGAGCCCAATAATGGTACTCTTTCCCCTGGTACTATTACAGATTGTATCTTTTCCAGTTTGTTATTTACCTGTACATGAAGTTCACATACTCCTCTAGTGGGAATAAACTCACCACTGAAGACCACATGTTTTAGCCATATACCTTCACTGTCTGTGGCTTTTCTTTGAGAGTTACTAGCAGTATTTCTACTGTCGGACTGGTGTCTAATTTAAAAATAATAAATGTCCCATTTGTTTTCAGATCGATAGTTCATTCATCTTGTGCTTCAGCATAGTCCATTACGCCGCTGAGCTAATGGTGCTATCATGATGCCCTTTGTCCACGCTATGCACAGACTGCTGGTACTTGCAAACTCTTTCAACGTGATGTAATCCATTGTCATTCTTGCATTTTTACATATGGTGGGCATTATCCTAGCTTGCATTGGTTGCCACAGCATGTGCAGCTCCTTGTGCTGTTCTTGTTTGACTTTGACTCTAAGCTCTATGTGCCTTTATGCCTCTGATCTCTTCATGCACTTCCCGTACCACCAAATGGCATACACAGCACCCCCTTGCAGCTCAGTATGACACTACTCATCCTGCTCCAGTGGTTCTCTAATGGTTGGCCACTGCCTCTTGCAGGGTCCAGTACTGAGGAACCCAAGCCTTCCAACTAAGCCATTCTCCAGTTCCATCCCTTCTTCTGTATAAAAGTCCCAAAACAAGAGAAAACAAGGTACTAAAAAGAGTGTTGTCTGGCAAGTTTTTGGCAGGAATCCATCCTTGTCTTCAGGTTCTGTCTTCAAACAAAGTCACCCAGTCAGACTCCCTGGGCTCAGTCTCTCTATCAATAGACTTGCCTAGCTGGCACGTTGTCTCAGATTCCTGCATACAACTGCCTCAGTTAACTGAAAATTAATACATTAAATCCTTCAGAATCAGTCACTATCAAAAATTCTGAGCAATATTGCTCCTCCTTGTATCAGACGAGAGGTTGCCACTGACAAGTTACTGGAGAAAGTACACGCCGACCAGGGCCGTCCCTAGGCATACGCCTCATACACAGCTGCGTAGGGCACCATGAAATTTAGGGTACCACCAAATTGCCCCAAATTTCATGAGCCCTAGGCAGCTGCGTGCTGCATACGCGGCGGCACCAGCCCTGGCGACCAGCCCTATCCCTCGGTCGGCCTCCCCTGCCTCTGCTACAGCTTCTGGCTGATGTCTCACCACCCACTGGAAGGATTGCATCCCCCTGCTGGAAGGATTTGGGTGAATCATTCCATGATGATCTTTTCTGCCACCTGAATCCCTACAATCAGGCCTGGGTCACTGTCGTGCCCTCCTTCTCCACCAAATGTAAGCGGATCCCTGGTGGCCCAGTGGTTAGCACCCACCCAGTAATAGGGGCAGTGGTAGGGGAGCCCAGGCCCACCCACTCCACTGGGCTCCAATCCAGTATCCTAAGATGGTCAACAGAGGGTCAATCCTAGAGGCCCTTCTGATTTACCCTCTCTGGGTTACTTCCTACCACTGCTTTCCTCCTTCAGCTTCTGGTCACAGATAAAGGGTGGGTGAGGAGGGAGAGAAGAAACCAAATCACCAACATCAGTGGGGCTCAGCATAAAGTCCTATTCCCTTAGGGAGACTTCTCCAGCACCTTTGTCAGGAGCCTTCTGTGTACGTCTGTACATGTCCCCAGCCTCCCACTTTCTAAGCTAGGTTGCTCCCTTGTCAACTCTGTCTCCAGTTGGAGCAAGCTCTGCAGGGTGGGAAGGGTGGGTCTACCTGGTGCCAGTACTATCCTTTAACCCCTTCCAGCCCACTGTGGGGTTCGTAGACCCCATCATAGTATTTTATATTGTTTTCTTAAATAAAAGAACTAAGAACACGTCTTGTATCAGTTTTAAAAACAAAGCTATTTTTCAGTTACTTGATCATTAAGAACACAGGGGCAGATCATTAGATGTAAATTGTCATAGCTCCATTGAGTTCAATGGAACTATGACAATTTACACCACCTCAGGATCTGCCCCATTGTCTTAGATGCAAACTCTTTCATTTGTTACATTTTTGTAACTCAAAACAACCAAACCAAACATTCTTAAATTTGGCAAACAAACAAACAAACAAAACCACACAGACAGCAAATTCAGACCAACCTGGAAAGTTTTAACTTAAAACTGTTACTTTGTCAAAGTTAAAACAGGTTGAAAATAGGGTTATTGTACAAAAATTCATCCTCATCTTTAACTCTCACTTCATTAGTAGGATATTATGGGCCCAGTGCAGTGTGCTCTTGGCCTTGTAGTATTAAGACGACACATGCTGATTAGAAAGTCTAGAGGTAAAGAACGGGTTTACAGTATATTTTTAACATGTGATTCCAATGAGAGGTACAAACCATTCAGTTTCTATATATATATAAAAAAATGAAAGAGAGAGAGAGAGAGAGAAATTCCTCAGTGACTTACCCAGAAAATATTCAAAGATTTAGCCTTACTTAACATTCATTGCTCATGGGCAAGAAAGAAAAAGTGGGCCTTAAAGTGTGCCCTGAATACTAACAAAACGTGGACTGCTATGGATCTGGGGAGGAAGTGAGCTCCAAAGTTATGTTATTTTTTGGTATGTTTAATCATCTGGACTGAATTGCCTGGCTTTGAATGTTTTCAGTCTGTACAGTATGTGTGAATTATAGCATTGTCAGGATGTTAAGGATGAGCCCAAATTAGAGCTCTAAGAAACAGATAGTACTACCTCAAATATGGTCATAATCAATCCATAAATTGCTACCAGGCATAACAACAGCTCTATGAATAGTAATGCCTTTCATTTTTGAACTTACAAGAATGTAATACATTGCTTGAATTGCTTCTTTGGGAGGAGAACATGTCACTTTCCCAATAAAATATGTCAGGAAACTTCTTGACTTTGAAGTATAAATACCATAGGTGTATGACTGCTCTGAATCACAGCCGTCTACATTTTTAATCAACCAATTATGGAACACACTGAAGCTGTTAAAATGTGGAAGAAATATACCATGAGGATTATAGGAGCGTTGAAAGTTATTGAAATCTGCCCTTTAGTAAAAAGGTCAAAACCTGTAAGTTCCAGATGGAATATTACTCTCTAAGTGGAAAATCCAAAATGTTAGAGGGATTTTTACTGACAGTGTTGAAGGAATATTGAGATTTTGAATTTAAAAAGAATAACATTCCACAAATTGTGAAAAAATGATGGTTGAAAGTGCCATCATCTTTTTTTAAATGTTACATTTTTATGACCATCCTGTTTGATCACAAAGTTTACTTCATTTTGCAAGTGCTCTCTCACTCTCTTTTTTTCTCTTTTGCTGCTGAGACAGGAAAAAATAAATAATATATATTTATATATACAAATTCAGTTGCACATTTATAGTGCATATATATATTAGTATATATATTAGTATTCAGGGCACACTTTAAGGCCCACCTTTTCTCCCTTGCCCATGAGGCAATGGATGTTAAGTAAGGCTGAGTCTTTGAGTATTTTTTGGATAAGTCACTGAGGAATTTGTTCATTATATATATAAATTTTCTCCTTCATGATTTCTGAATAATTTTTCTTCATGAAATGTTTTTAAATTAAGAAGAAATGCCACTTATACTGGAAACATGGGCAAAGTACTAAAAGGACATCACAGGGAATTTTAAACTGAAATCACCACAGAAAGAAGATAACAGAATATCAGACTCAAGGGGCAAAATCTTGGCTTCCTTAGGGAGAGTTTTGCCATTAGCTTCAATGGGATTCCAATTTCATCCAAGATCCACATTCAGATCTGAGATTTTTGTTCTCAAACATGTTGTAATTCACTTTTTCCATAATGTACAGTCACTGTTGCATGATTCTTAGAATTTGCTAGTGGTAGCAATATCAGCAAGTGAAATCACAATTAATGCATGTCACCACCAGTGTAAAATGGTTTATGTGTCTAATTGTATTTTGTGGTTCATCATCTAAGACCAGTATTCTCTCAGAAGCGACATGACTAATCACTTTGGAAAAGTAGTTCATTTAAAAATATCAGCAAAAATCAACATATTTGTGTTTCTCTGAAATGAGTGGCTAAAAATATAATTAAAATAACTATTGAGGTTTTTGAGAGCAGTAAACATAATTAACAGATCCCCTTTTATTTAGATGGACAATTTTGTTTTAGGAGAACACAGATAATTTATTTAAACTAATTCCTCATTTAAATTGAGTCCTAATTGCTAAATTGTTTCTTCATAATGTTACCACAGAAAAATGTGTATCAGATGCAAACACAGAGATTGATAGTTTCAACTTAATGTAATTGCTCATTTTTCTTCATCAGAAATGAACAAAAAATCATTAACAGTGATTAATAAGAAAATATTTCAATAAATAACATGTGTTCTAAAATCTTCAGTATTGCTAAAATGTATCTGTCACACTTAAGTGATTACTTCCTGTGTTCTCTGTATTTTGATTAAAATAATATGACTATCAGGCAGCACATTGTTATACATCTGAAAAATGAGATGTAGAACAATGCAGTGATTAGCTACCTTTCAGTAAGTAAAACCAATGTTACAATCAGACAATAACAGGATATGGACATTTGAATAAGTTTGTTATAATAATTATTCACTCAGTAAGACATTTATAAATTCTTGTGTGTCTTTGATCATGAAATTCTCTCATAGGAAATTGTTATAATACACTCTGTTTCTCTGCCCATTTGATCTAAGTTTAACCAAGCCATAGATTTATACTCTGTATCCATCTGTATCATACCCTCAAACATGTGAATCTTGAGATCATCGATACACACACACACACACACCCTGTTCCTGTGATTACTTAAAGTTCTTCCCATTTGCATTCAGCCATTGAATTATGCATGGATCAAATAAGTTAATATCCTAAGGGCATTGCAACAGGATTTATAAATCCCACTCTATGGCAGAGATGGGAAGGGCTAGAGCAGTACCAGGCCAGGGAGGCCCTGCCCCTCCAGCACTGCTGATCATGCTCCTGGGAGAAGACCAGGATAAAGGGAGCTTCAGTGACCCTGGGGTGGTGGATGAGAAAGAAGCCATTTTCTGGAGGAATACTGCTTTGCAGCAATAGGAGTGGAAGATTCTACCAAAAGGACCTGGCTGAGTGTCTTCCCTCTCACTCAGACACTCCCCAGGAGGGAGAACTGTGGGAAAGGGCTCAAGAAGTCAACAGGCATTGGCCCTAGACTGTAGGGGTTTGGAAGTAAAGACTCCAAGCCCACTGTGACCATGCCCCAAACTGAGATGCAGTGGTGGTAGGAAGTTGGCTGGCTGAATTTAGGCTGGTGCACACAACTTGACTTTCAGGGCCCTGAACCAGGACCTAGTGGAGAGGGAGGGCCCAAGCTTCCTATCTACCTTGGAGCTATGTTCCTTACTCCAAGGAGGGCAGAGTTAGGGCTTACCATCAAACAGGCGAGACTAACTAAAATGGGGTGGGCAAATTATAGTCTGGAAGCCGCTTTCAGCCCTTCAGACATTTTAATCTGGCTCTCAAGCTCCCGCCGGGGAGTGGGGTTGGGGGGCTTGGCCTGCTCTGCGTGTGCCGTGGCTCCCGGAAGCAGCGGCATGTCCCCCCTCTGGCTCCTATGCATAGGAGATGCCAGGGGGCTCTGCACGCTGCCCCCGCCACCTCCACAGCTCCCATTGGCCAGGAACTGCGGCCAATAGGAACTGAAGGGGCGGTGCCTGCAGACAGGGCAGAGTGCAGAGCCATCTGGCTGTGCCACTGCGTAGGAATCGGGGGGGGGACATGCCGCTGCTTCTGGGAGCTTCTTGAGGTAAGCGCTGCCCAGAGCCTGCATCGCTAACCCCCTCCCACGCTCCAGCCCTGGTCCCCCTCCCACCCTTTGAACCCCTTGGTCCCAGCCCAGAGCACTCTCCTGCACCCCCAACTCCTCATCCCCAGCTCTCACTCCCCCCCCCACACACCCCAATCCCCTACCCCAGCCCAGAGCCTCCTCCCATACCCCAATCTTCTCATTTCTGGCCCCACCCTAGAGCCCGCACCCCCAGCTGAAGCCCTCATCCCCTCCCAAACCCCAATCCCCAATTTAATGAGCATTCATGGCTCGCCATACAATTTCCATACCCAGCCTCGGGCCAAAAAGTTTGCCCACCCCTGAGCTAAGACCTCATATCCAGAGGACAGGGACACCTTGAAGTAACAGAGACTGGAATCAGAGACCCAGCACACTAGGCATGTGGACTGAACAAACCACCCTGCTACAGGCTTGTTTTCAGGGCAAGTTACTATGCTGCAAGCCAGCAAGTGAATCTACAGCAAATCATAGAATCTCAGGGTTGGAAGGGACCTCAGGAGGTCATCTAGTCCAACCCCCTGCTCAAAACCAGACCAATCACCAATTTTGTCAAGCCTGATCTTAAAAACCTCTAAGGAAGGAGATTCCACCACCTCCCTAGGTAACCCATTCCAGTGCTTCACCACCCTCCTAGTGAAAAAGTTTTTCCTAATATCCAACCTAAACCTCCCCCGCTGAAATTTGAGACCATTACTCCTTGTTCTGTCATTTGCTACCCCTGAGAACAGTCTAGATCCATCCTCTTTGGAACCCCCTTTCAGGTAGTTGAAAGCAGCTATCAAATCCCTCCTCATTCTTCTCTTCTGAAGACTAAACAATCCCAGTTCCTTCAGCCTCTCCTCATAAGTCATGTGCTCCAGCCCCCTAATCATTTTTATTGCCCTCTGCTGGACTCTTTCCAATTTTTCAACATCTTTCTTGTAGTGTGGGGCCCCAAACTGGACACAGTACTCCAGATGAGGCCTCACCAACGTTGAATACAGGGGAATGATCACTTCCCTTGATCTGCTGGCAATGCCCCTACTTATACAGCCCAAAATGCCATTAGCCTTCTTGACAACAAGGGCACACTATTGACTCATATCCAGCTTCTCATCCACTGTAACCCCTAGGTCCTTTTCTGCAGAACTGCTGCCTAGCCATTCGGTCCCTATTCTGTAGCAATACATGGGATTCTTCCATCCTAAATGCAGGACTCTGCACTTGTCCTTGTTGAACCTCATCAGATTTCTTTTAGCCCAATCCTCTAATTTGTCTAGGTCCCTCTGTATCCTATCCCAACTCTCCAGCATATCTACCACTCCTCTCTGTTTAGTGTCATCTGCAAACTTGCTGAGGGTGCAGTCCACGGCATCCTCCAGATCATTAATGAAGATATTGAACAAAACCAGCCCCAGGACCAACCCTTGGGGCACTCTTCTTGAAACCGGCTGCCAACTAGACATGGAGCCATTGATCACTACCCGTTGAGCCCAATCTAGCCAGCTTTCTATCCACCTTATAGTCCATTCATCCAGCCCATACTTCTTTAACTTGCTGGCAAGAATACTGTGGGAGACCATATCAAAAGCTTTGCTAAAGTCAAGGAATAACACATCTACTGCTTTCCCAACATCCACAGAGCCAGTTATCTCGTCATAGAAGGCAATTAGGGTAGTCAGGCATGACTTGCCCTTGGTGAATCCATGCTGACTGTTCCTGATCACTTTTCTCTCCTCCAAGTGCTTCAGAATTGATTCCTTAAGGACCTGCTCCATGATTTTTCCAGAGACTGAGGTGAGGCCGACTGACCTGTAGTTCCCCAGATCCTTCTTCCCTTTTTTAAAGATGGGCACTACATTAGCCTTTTTCTAGTCCCGATCTCCATGAGTTTTCAAAGATAATGGCCAATGGCTCTGGAATTACATCCGCCAACTCCTTTAGCACCCTCAGCCCCATGGACTTGTGCTTGTCCAGCTTTTCCAAATAGTCCTGAACCACTTCTTTCTCCACAGAGGGCTGGTCACCTCCTCCCCATGCTGTGCTGCCCAGTGCAGCAGTCTGGGAGCTGACCTTGTTCATGAAGACAGAGACAAAAAAAGCATTGAGTACATTAGCTTTTTCCACATCCTCTGTCACTAGGTTGCCTCCCTCATTCAGTAAGGGGCCCACACTTTCCTTGACTTTCTTCTTGTTGCTAATATACCTGAAGAAACCCTTCTTGTTACTCTTAACATCTCTTTCTAGCTGCAACTCCAAATGCAATTTGGCCTTCCTGATTTCTCTCCTGCATGCCTGAGCAATATTTTTATACTCCTCCCTGGTCATTTGTCCAGTCTTCTTGTAAACTTCTTTTTTGTGTTTAAGATCAGCAAGGATTTCACTGTTAAGCCAAGTTGGTCGCCTGCCATATTTACTATTCTTTCTACACATCGGGATGGTTTGTTCCTGCAACCTCAATAAGGATTCTTTAAAGTACAGGCAGCTCTCCTGGACTCCTTTCCCCCTCATGTTATTCTCCCAAGAGATCCTGCCCATCAGTTACCTGAGGGACTCAAAGTCTGCTTTTCTGAAGTCCAGAGTCCGTATTCTGCTGCTCTCCTTTCTTCCTTTTGTCAGGATCCTGAACTCGACCATCTCATGGTCACTGCCTCCCAGGTTCCCATCCACTTTTGCTTCCCCTACTAATTCTTCCCTGTTTGTGAGCAGCAGGTCAAGAAGAGCTCTGCCCCTAGTTGGTTTCTCTAGCACTTGCACCAGGAAATTTTCCCCTACACTTTCCAAAAACTTCCTGGATTGTCTGTGCACCACTGTTTTGCTCTCCCAGCAGATATCAGGGTGATTGAAGTCTCCCATGAGAACCAGGGCATGCGATATAGTAACTTCTGCTAGTTGCTGGAAGAAAGCCTCGTCCACCTCATCCCCCTGGTCTAGTGGTCTATAGCAGTCTCCCACCACGACATCACCCTTGTTGTTCACACATCTAAACTTAATCCAGAGACTCTCAGGTTTTTCTGCAGTTTCATACCAGAGCTCTGAACAGTCATACTGCTCTCTTACATACAATGCAACTCCCGCTCCTTTTCTGCCCTGCCTGTCCTTCCTGAACAGTTTAAATCCATCCATGACAGTACTGTAGTCATGTGAGTTATCCCCCCTAAGTCTCTGTTATTCCAATCACATTATAGTTCCTTGACTATGCCAGGATTTCCAGTTCTCCCTGCTTGTTTCCCAGGCTTCTTGCATTTGTGTATAGGCACTTAAGATAACTTGCTGATGGTCCTACTTTCTCAGTATGAGGCAGGAGTCCTCCCCTCTTGCGCTCTCCTGCTCGTGCTTCCTCCCAGTATCCCAGTTCCCCACTTACCTCAGGGCTTTGGTCTCCTTCCCCTGGTGAACCTAGTTTAAAGCCCTCCTCACTAGGTTAGCCAGCCTGCTTGCAAAGATGCTCTTCGCCTCTCTTCATTAGGTGGAGGCCGTCTCTGCCTAGCACTCCTCCTTCTTGGAACACCATCCCATAGTCAAAGAATCCAAAGCCTTCTCTCCGACACCACTTGCGTAGCCATTCGTTGACTTCCACGATTCAACGGTCTCTACCCAGGCCTTTTCCTTCCACAGGGAGGATGGATGAGAACACCACTTGCACCTCAAACTCCTTTATCCTTCTTCCCAGAGCCATGTAGTCTGCAGTGATCCACTCAAGGTCATTCTTAGCAGTATCATTGGTGCCCATGTGGAGAAGCGGGAAGGAGTGGCGATCCGAGGGCTTGATGAGTCTCAGCAGTCTCTCTGTCACATCATGAATCCTAGCTCCTGGCAAGCAGCAGACTTCTTGGTTTTCCCAGTTGGGATGGCAGATAGAGGACTCAGTCCCCCAGAGGAGGGAGTCCCCAACCACCACCACCCACTTCCTTTTCTTGGGAGTGGTGGTCGTGGAATCCCCATCCCTAGGACAGTGCATCTCATGCCTTCCAGTCGGTGAAGTCTCCTTTTTCTCCCTTCCCTCAGGTATATCATCTAGTCCATTCTCCGCATTATCTGTGGAGAGAACATGAAAATGGTTGCTCACCTGTATCTGCATTGCTGGTACATGGACACTCCTCTTTCTTCTTCTGGTGGTCACATGCTGCCATATTTCTTCACTGTCCTTCTGTCCCCACTGTGCAGCCTGCTCTGATTCTTCAGAATGTTGTGCCCATAGAAGCATATCCTGACGTCTGTCCAGGAAATCTTCATTTTCTCTTATGCAATGCAGGGTTGATACTTGTATCTCCAGACCTTGAACCTTCTCTTCCAATATGGAGACCAGCTTGCACTTTGCACAGACAAAGTCGCTTCTGTCCTGTGGAAGAAAGACAAACATGGCACATCCTGTGCAGGTCACAGCAGCTGATCGCTTACCATCCATATTACCTTCCTTCTAAGAGCTTCCTCAGCTGTTGCATTAACTACTAAGAAAAGCCTGCAACATGAAAGCCTCAGTGGGCTCTCCCCAGGCAAACTCCCAGTCAAACTCCCTCTGTTAGCCTCTCCGCTGTTTGCCACTCCAAGCAAACTTTGAAATAGTAGTATATGTTGTCAGACGCTACTGGTGTGGTGCTCTGCTCTGTTCAATGTTGATATCTGTTGGCTGCGTGCGTGTGTTCCCTCTGTGTGCTGCCCTGGCTCTGCAGATCACTGGCACAGCAGACCCTGAGAGAATCCCCAATGACCACAGACTCTAATAAGGTACAAAGGCACCCAGGCAGGGCCGGCTCCAGGCCCCAGCATGCCAAGCGCGTGCTTGGGGCGGCATGCTGCGGGGGGTGCTCTGCCAGTCGCCAGGAGGGCGGCAGGCGGCTCCGGTGGACCTCCCGCAGGCGTGCCTGCGGAGGGTCCACTGGTCCCGCGGCGCCAGTGGACCTCCCGCAGGCATGCCTGCGAATGCTCCACCGGAGCCACGGGACCAGCGGACCCTCTGCAGGCACGTCTGCAGGAGGTCCACCGGAGCCGCGGGACCGGCGACCACCAGACCGCCCCCCGCGGCGTGCCGCTGTGCTTGGGGCGGCGAAATTGCTAGAGCCGCCCCTGCACCCAGGCCAGGTTTATTGTCAAACGAAGCACAGTAATAGTTTCCTATAGACTCTGCAAGACATACTACGAATATGTGCCCCCTGACAATGGACACAGCTCAGTCAGTGGCAGGACTTTCCACTAACCCCTAGACTGGACAAAGACATCCACTCAGGGGTGTATTCTTATACACAGGTACAAACAGGTTACGCATCATTGAACGTACTGAGGTACAGCCCCTCTATTAGAGGGTTGCCTTTCTCTTGATACAGGTTGGTTTGAACAAACTATTCATCCATCATCCTGTCTATCCATCATATTGTTCTTTCATATTGTCTATTCATCATATTGTCTCTACCTTATTGTCCTTTCATATTGTCTATCCATTATATTGTCTATCCATCATATTGTCCTTTTATGCTGTCTTTAGGCTAGGTATACCTGTTCTTTATCTGTGCGGGATGTGCAGGATGTGTTCGTACTCAGCTGTTCTGGTGCTGTCTTGGCCCATGTTCATTTTATTAGTGAATAATATGTACTTCTAGCAGCCCTTTTCTTGACAACTTCTGTGAGCGGGACCTGCCTTTGGCTCACAGCCCAGCTTTGCTTAACAATGTCTTGACTATTACTCTTGTTCAGGCCTCAGTCTGGGCCTCTGATACAAGATTTTATGTTTCAGGGTCTTATCTTACTACAGTATGTTAAGCCACACTCCGGGACTTTCACTGTGCTGTAGCAGTTGGATGTTACTGTGTGGCCAGCTGGTGCGCTATAGAGTTACACTCTGGTCTGCCATGCAATAATGTGCCATATAGACAATCCCTAAGTCATGCCACAGTTCCTGTTGTCAAGAAGATACTAATGACTAGAGCTGGTCAGGATTCTTTTCACAAAATATTTATCCATAAAAAAATTCTGATTTGTCAGAATTGAAACATTTTTCAGGAAAGGGTTGGTTCTGATGAATTTCCCATTTGGAAAAACTGAAAAAAGTTTTGTATTTGTCAAGTCCCATTTTGACATTTTCAAAATATGTTCAAATATTCTGTTAGAAACAATTTCTTTAAGAAATTTAAGTTAATTTATTTTAATTTTAATGTAAAAGATCAAAATCTAAATTAAATGTTTCAACATTGTCAAAAAGATGTCCTGAAAGATGATCTCTCACTCTCACAGATCTTGGGAGACAGACCTGTCCTCGCTTACAGACAGCCACCCAACCTGAAGCAAATACTGACCAGCAACCATACACCATACAACAAAAACACTAACCCAGGAACCTATCCTTGCAACAAACCCCGCTGCCAACTCTGTCCATATACCTGTTCAAGTGACACCATCATAGGACCTAATCACATCAGCCACGCCATCAGGGGCTCATTCACCTGCACATCTATCAATGTGATATATGCCATCATGTGCCAGCAATGCCCCTCTACCATGTACGTTGGCCAAACCAGACAGTCTCTATGCAAAAGAATAAACGGACACAAATCTGACATCAGGAATCATAACATTCAAAAACCAGTGGGAGAACACTTCAACCTCTCTAATCACTCATAAAGAACAGGAGTACTTGTGGCACCTTAGAGACTAACATTTATTTGAGCATAATCTTTCATGGGCTTATGCTCAAATACATTTGTTAGTCTCTAAGGTGCCACAAGTACTCCTGTTCTTTTTGCGGATACAGACTAACACGGCTGCTATTCTGAAATCTAATCACTCAGTGACAGACGTTAAGGTGGCAATTTTGCAACAGAAAAGCTTCAAATACAGACTCCAACGAGAAGCTGCTGAACTTGAATTAATATGCAAACTAGATACCATTAACTTAGGTTTGAACAGAGACTGGGAATGGCTCGGTCATTACACTAATTGAATCTATTTCCCCATGTTAAAGTATCCTCACACCTTTGTGTCAACTGTCCGAAATGGGCCATCTTGATTATCAATTCTAAAGTTTTTCTCCCCTGCTGATAGCTTCTCTTAATTAATTAGCCTCTTACAGTTGGTATGGGTACTTCCACCTTTTCATGTTCTCTGTATGTATAAATATCTTCTTACTCTATGTTCCATTCTATGCATCTGATGAAGTGGGCTGTAGCCCATGAAAGCTTATGCTCAAATAAATTTGTTAGTCTCTAAAGTACCACAAGTACTCCTGTTCTTTTTGTGGATACAGACTAACACGGCTGCTACTCTGAAGCCTGTCAAAAAGAATAGTTATTTATGTTATAGTAACTGGTTCTTTGAGATGTTGTATGCCTGGGGATCCCACTCATGGTATGGTTACCCCTCTAGCACAAGCATTCAGAAGCTTCAAAAGCTGTGTCCAGTAGGGGAAATGCACATGACCTTCATTTCCTTGCACCATCACCCCAAGAGTATGAAGGACAGCACAACCTCATTCACTCTCTCAGTTCCTTCTTGTCATCCAGTGTCTCAAAGAGTCTCTGAGCTGCGGGGATGGAGGGTGGGTTATGGGATCTACATGCACAGAACATCTAGAAAACCAACTATAAGGTAAGTAGCTGTTCTTTCTTCTTCATGTTCCTGTTTATGTGGCTCCCATTCATGGAGATTAACAAGCAATGGGGTGATTCAGGTGGTGGGAGCTAGAAGCTCATTTAAATAGAGATTGTAGGAAT
Source organism: Mauremys mutica (assembly GCF_020497125.1). Lineage (NCBI taxonomy): Eukaryota > Metazoa > Chordata > Testudines > Geoemydidae > Mauremys > Mauremys mutica. The sequence continues at coordinate 77,673,769 of NC_059073.1, forward strand.
GTTCTTCCCACTTGTGCATCTGCTCTGGAGGCGGATACTAAGGAATAATGGTTAATAAATGTGGGCACTGAAGACCAAATCACTGCTCTGCAAATTTCGGCAATTGGTATCCTGCTAAAGTATGTTGCTGAGACTGCTTGTGATCTAGTGGAATGAGCAGTTACTCAAACTGGAGGCTGTAGATCAGGGGTTGTCAACCTTTCAGAAGTGGTGTGCCGAGTCTTCATTTATTCACTTTAATGTAAGGTTTTGCATGCCAGTAATACATTTTAATGTTTTTAGAAGGTCTCTCTCTATAAGTCTATATATTATATAATTAAACTATTGTTGTATGTAAAGTAAACAAGGTTTTTAAAATGTTTAAGAAGCTTCATTTAAAATTAAATTAAAATGCTGATCTTATGCCAGCAGCCCGCTCAGCCCGCTGCTGGCCTGGGTTCCATTCACCTAGGCTGGCAGCGGGCTGAGTGGGGCCTGCGGCCGGGACCCCAGCTGGCAAGGGGCTGGCAGCCAGAACCCAGAGCGGCAGTGGGGGGCTCAGCCCACTGCCGGTATGGGGTTCCGTCCGCCAGCTCCTGCCAGCCAGGGTCCCGGTCCTGCTCAGCCCGCTGCCAGTCTGGGGTCCCGGCCCTGCCCGTATAGAGTGGGTACCTACCTTCTCCCTGGTTTTAGCCCATTCTCTTCCTCTCTCTCTGCACTGAGCCCTGGGTGGAAGTGCACTGGGCTGGGGGAAGGCTGGGGGTTGGGGTGTAGGGTCTGGCCAGGAGCTAGAATGAAGGAGGAGGCTCAGGGTTGGGGAAGGAGGTTTGGGTGTGGAGAACTTACCTGGGTAGCTCCCATTTGGTGTGAGGGGTGCAGGTGGGGATGTGGAGGGTGCAAGAGTCAGGGCATGGAGTGTGGGGGGCTGGGTATGTGTGTGGGGTGCATGAGTCAGGGCAGGGGGATGGGGGTGTGTGAGGAGGGTGCAGGAGTCAGGGAAGAGGGCTGGGGGCATGTGGGGGGGTGCCGGAGTCAGGGCTGGGGTCGTGGGGGGTGCAGGGGTCAGGGCAGTGGGCTGTGTGTGAGGGTGTCAGGGCAGAGGCCTGGGGGGTGGGGTGGAGTTCAGGGCTCAGGGCAGAGGGGTGGGGGGGTTCAGGAGTCAGGGCAGGGGGTGGGTGGGATAGAGTTGTGGGGATGCTTCCAGCCCCTTGCCCTGAGCGGCTCATGGCAGGGGGCTGGAGGGCATATCCCCTGATTCCACCCTCCTTCCCCAAGGCCCCGTCCCCGCCTCTTCTCCAGAGCAGCTTCCGGCGCGTCCGGCTCTGCTTCTCCCCCTCCCTCTCCAGGGCCATCAGCAGTTCAGCGCAGGGAGGGAGAGGAGGAGGGACAGGAACCCAGCATGCTGGGGGAAGAGGCGGGGGAGGAGGGAGCTTGGCTGCCGGTGAAGGCTGCCCTGTAGCAGCAGCCGACAGGACCAAGCTTCTGCCCCCTGCCCCTGCAGGCGAGAGCGGTGGGCAGGGGGTGGAGAAGAGCAGGCTGGGCCGGGCAGGATTTTTAATGGCACGCTGCTGCCTGCCGGGGTCCTGGCCACTGGTCCCACCCAGCCCGCTGCCGGCCTGGGTTCAGCAGTGGGCTGAGCGGGGCTGGCAGCCGGGACCCCAGCAGGCAACAGCGTGCCATTAAAAATCGGCTTGCGTGCCGTCTTTGGCACACATGCCATAGGTTGCCGACCCCTGCTGTAGATTATTGACAAAGTAAGTGTAAGCAGGGTCTGACTGAGCTCTCCCCTGACATCTAGCGATGAGCTGGGGGAAAAGACTTCAGAAACAAATCATGTTTGTGTAGACATGCCTATTCTGCCGAGGTGAGCAGCACGATGGAGCTGCTTTGTCAAAATGAACACTTTTGGCTGTTGTTGGATTACACTTGTTGCCGCTAACTCCACTTGGCAGAAGGGTTATATAAGACATTTTTAGACAGTCTGTAATACATCTTGATAATCTTTGAGAGGAGACTGGTTTGCCCTTTGAAGCACTGCCATGTGCAATAAAGAGTCTAGGGGATTTCCTCAATGGTCTTGTGCTCCTAAGATAGTATGAGAGAGACCTCCTGCCATTCAGTGTTTGCAAATCTACTTCATCAGGGGATTAATGAGATCTTGGGAAAAAACCCACAGGTAAGTGTATATACTGGTTAATGTGAAAGTCTGAAATGTCTTTTGAGATAAATTTGGGATGTGATTGCATAGTTACTCTGTGTGGAAAACTGTGTATGGAGGATTGGACATAAGTCTTGCATCGCACTCACTCTGCGCACAGAAGTGATAGCTACCAACAATGCCCTTTAATTGAAAAATGGTGGAGGGAGCAAGGTGAAAGAGGTTCAAATGGAGGTGCCATTAATGATTAGAGAACTAAGTTCAAATACCATGAAGGTAGCATATCCCTAATTGGTGGAAAGGTGTGCAACAATCCTTTAAGAAATTCTGTGACTGTAGGATGGGAAATTACCAAAGAACCTTGAAGAGGAGGATGAAAGTCTAGATGAACTTTGGCTGAACTAAACAAGAGTACTGAATGATTTAAATTATAGTAAATAATCCAGAATTAATGGAACAGATGCTTGTAGGGGATTGATCTGTTTCATCTTCATCCATAAGGAAAATACTTACCAATTCACAGCATATGCTTTCCTGGTTGATGGCTTTCTATGTTCCATAATAAATCTCTGGATCTCATCAGGATATTTTCTATCCGTGGAAGTTAGATAGAGAGCCTCTATGTCATGAGGTGACGAGACTTTGGATACAGATGGAATATGTTGCCAGAATCTGAGAGATTGTTTGGCAGAAGAGGGAGTTATATGTTATTGAATGGAGAGTTGCAGTAGGTCTGGATACCAAAGTTTCCATAGCTATGCTGGAGCCAATGGGATCATCTCAGCCCAGGCTTGTCTCACTTTCCTGAGCACCTTGGGGATTAGGGGCAAAGGAGGAAATGCACAGAGCAGATGATCCAACCAAGGGATCAGAAAGACATCTACTAGAGCACCTTGACTCCAACCTCTTTGAGAGACAGAACAGGGGACATCTTGTTGTCCTTGGCTGCAAAAATCTATTTTGGGGATCCCCAAGTTTGAAATAGTTTTGTTGTACTGTATCCTTTAGGGACCATTCATGAGAAAAGGGCACTGTCCTGCTTAGGTAGTCTGCTAATGCATTGGATTCCCCCGGTAGATGTACGGCTATCAGATCTATGTTGTGCTTGAGGCACCACTCCCATAGCAATATGGTCTCTTGACAGAGAGGGCTTGATTTTGCTCCCCCTGTCAATTTATATAATACATCATTGAAATGTTGTTTGCCAATTTGTACTGTATGATTTTTTATTAGAGGAAGAAAATTTGCAGGACAAATGAATTTCTCTCAGTTCCAACATATTTATGCAATCTGAATGATAGCAGGAGTCCATAGATCTGGAATCAACCCAGATGTACTCCCTGTCAGAGGTAAGGCCAGCTAAGATTGCCACTAGCCTGCTCCTCTGCTAACTTTACTGGTAGTAAATTAATAGACTCAGCTGCATTGCCCTGGAACAGCCTGATTAATCACAGTGCCGGATTGGCGGCAGGACCAGCAATCTGAGTTATAAACCAGCAGCAACAGCAGAGCACTGACTGCTCAACACACACAAGCCTGTGGATTCTCTACCTTCCTGTGCTCACCTCTCTTCTAGCCCTGTTCCAGCCTAGACCTTGCCCTATACCTGGCCTTGTTCAAGTTCTCTCAGCCTCATTCCTACCTCAGAGCCAGCTCTGCTTCTGCCTTCCCTGACTCCAAGCAATCTGGTTCTGACCCCTGGCTCCAATTCCTGGCTTTGGCTCTGTCTCAACCCTGTTGCTGCTGGGTTTAAAAATCAGATTGCTGATCCTGCTGCCAATCAAGCACTGTGATTAAACACTTGAGGTGCAGTCGAGAGGCAAGACAGAAGGACCATGCACTGATAATGATCATGTAGTACTTGGAAATGAAGAAATTTCTTGTGTGCATGATATATCACAATATGAAAATATGCATTTTTATCCCTTGATATATAATTGTATTTGGCCAGCATAATCTAGTAGCTTGCAGTTATGACCTGAAGAGATGCAGAAGAATAAATCTTATGGCCAAGCAAATCCAATTTCTTTGGTTCTTTTTCTTAGGGGGTTGACTTGTAAACCTGCTTGAATCATTCATTCACTGCTGTAATCAACAGAGGTGATGGTGATGTCTATGTATATGGGAGTCCAGTGAAATTTTCATGACAGGTGGCCTCGGTTGCCCTGATGGTGACTTTGATTAGCTGAGAGAGAAGAATAGTCACTTCACCTTGAATAGTCTCTTGCAATATCTGTTATCTGTTTAACCCTTGTATTTAGCTGTGACACTGAGTATTTTTCACAGACCTGAAGAAGAGCTCTGTGTAAGCTCAAAAGCTTGTCTCTCTCACCAACAGAAATTGATCCAATAAAAGATATCTTGCCCATCTTGTTTCTCCAACAAAGGAGACAGCAGTTCAAGGATTATCCTGATATCCGCTGTGTCCCTAAAGGAGATGGCTGAAGAGTTTCTGGGTACCATACTTTTGAGGGGGAAAGGCTCAGTGCCATATCTGTCAGCTGCTTTTTTATCAGTAGGAAGTACTCTCAGTACTACAGAGGCTGATATCTCCAACTCTCTCTGAGTCAGGACTGAGGAAGCTGGCTGTAAGCATCCTGGTGCCAGAGTTTGTCAATGCTGGGATATGATGAGACTGTTGCCACAGTATAATTTAAGCCCATGTTGAAAGATTCTTTGAGGCTTGGGGCTGCTACAGAGGCAGATCCCTCCAGTACCACATTCCTTTGGAGAGCAGACTTGCCTACTTCCAGCTGCTTTGATCTGCAGGATTCTGCTCTCTTCTCTCGCAGTACTGGGGAAGGTGACCAGCTCCAGTCAGAAGGTCTAACAGAGCAGGTCTTATCTTCATGGCCAGCAGGGGTAATTGATGGTTCTAACAAGTCTTAGAGCTCTTTGAAGAACAGTGCCTCTTAGGGGATATAGCAATTGGAGTTACTGCAATAGTTTGTGAGGCACTGACAGGCTAGGTCCCACGTATTGATCCTGAGGATTCCCACAGTTGAGATCTCACTGATTTCTCCATCAGGAATAGCATTGGTCTATGCTCGCTTGACTTTTTAAAAAAGTCCAGCAAATAGCACACCTTGAAGGAACTATTTTCCTAAATGAAATAGGCAGAGATAGTGTCCATTTGTGAGGGGAATAACTCTCTGACACAAAGGGCATAATTTAAATCTTGGTGATTGACAATCTGACATAAAGGCTGTAGATGGGATTTCAATCCTATTCTGAAGCTCTACGTTATATATAATTTTAGTAAAGCCAATGGGTCAACAGTCGAAACTAAAGTAACTAAGTAAACTAAGTAACTAACTAATGAAAGACTAAAGAGAGGGTTACTCGTCTTGCGCAGTAACAGAGGTTCTTCCAGATGTATGTCCCTCTGGGTGCTCCACTTGAGGTGTTAGTGCGTCCCAGTGCAATCAGAGATTTATGGTAGCAGTGTCCATGTGGTTGTGTGTGCACAGTAGGTGTCTCGTGGTGCCATTGGTGCCTCATATAGCACATGCACGAACCCCTCCAGTTCCTTTTCTACTGTAGAGTCCTTACTGCAAACTCTGAAGTAGAGGGGAGGAGGATGGGTAATGGAGCACCCACAGGGACACGCATCTCGAAGAATCTCAGTTACTGCACAAGGTAAGTAACTCTCTCTTCTTCTTCAAGTGATGTCCCTGTGGGTGCTCCACTACAGATGATTGTAGAGCAGTACCCCTCAGAGGCTAGGAGGGACTTCGGGTTCATTTGTGCTGTAGAGGCAAGTATTGTTAGGCCAACTATGGCATCGGATCTGGAACCTTGAGTGATTGCATAGTGATCAGTGAATGTATGGACAGAGGCCCAAGTGGCCGCTCTACATATTTCTATTATAGGTACATTGTTTAGGAATGCTGCCGAGGTTGATAATGAGCGTGTGGAATGAGCTCTGATGGTCTTAGGAGGTTCAGTATTCTGAATTCAGTAGCATTATTGAATACATGTGGAGATCCATTTAGATAGTCTCCTTTTGAATGCTTGGTAGTAGATACAAAGTCTTGGGTAGTTTCAGAAAGGCTTGGACCTTTCTAAGCAGAATGCTAATGCATGTCTAACATCTCTCGATCATTCAATGGTTAAACAGACCCCGCTGTGGGGAAACTATGGGGAAGGAAAAACTGGGATTAAAAACAATTTTTTTTTACTATCTAAACAAAATTAACTTATAACTATTACTTTCTAAGTGACTATATCAAGATAGTTTCTCTTGGAGTCCTGTGTGGTTTTAGGTAAAATGTGGGAAGATGAATTGGTTGGTTCATATGAAAGGATTATGATATTTTCAGTAAGAATTTTGGGTGTGGTCGTAACATGACCTTGTCCTTGAAAAATATTGTGTCGAAGGGATCAGCCGTGAGGGCCCCATTTCACTCACACATCAGGTGGAAGTGATAGCAACCAAAAATACCACTTTCATGGACAAATGTAGTAAGGAACAGGTGGATAAAGGTTTGAATGGTGGTCTGGTGAGGCATTTCAGAACCAGGTTTAGATCCAAGGCTGGAATAGGTGAGTGAACCTCTGGGTAAATGTTCTGGAGGCCAGTGAGGAAGTGTCTAGTAGTTGGGTGCGTGAAGATCGAGGTCCCTTTGATCTCTTGACAGAATGCTGTAATGGCCATGAGATATACTTTGATCGAGCTTTTTGCCAAACCCAAGCATTTTAGCTTCAATAGTTATTCCAGCACTATCAGTAACAGTGTTGTAATGGCCATCAAATGTTTCTCTTGACACCATGAGGAGAATCTCTTCCATTTTTGAAGGTAAGTATTATGTGTGGTCAATTTCCTGTTTAGTAATACTGTACATGTTTGACTTGTTCTGAACAGGCTAGTTTGCCATGATAGAATCATGCAGAAGCCACGTTTGCAGGTGGAGTTTCTCCGGACTTTGGTGAAGAGCGTGACCGTTGTTCTGTGAAAGCAGGTCCGGTTGGTGAGGGAGAATTTGAGGTGTGCATATCACCATTCGCATCAAGTAAGGGTACCAGGCTTGTCTGGGCCTCGTCAGGATTATCAGGATGACCTTGGCCTTGTCTATTTGTATCTTGTGTATTATGTGTGATATCCAGGGAATTGGTGGGAACACATACATGAGTTGTTTTTGTGGCATAGTGTGTTGGTACTGCTGATGCTGAAGGAGGTGCTTTTTTCAAGGATGGTGCTGGCACCGGAAAATGGTATGGTGTTTTAATTGGTGCAGTCAGTGCTGATTTGGTTTTCTCTATTGGTGCCCACTGCGATGTCGGTGCTAGAGGCGGAGACATGGTGCTTGGGGAGAGTCTCGGCATTGAGTCCCTCACAGGCGAGGTCGATGCCGTGGAGGAAGCATGCCTCTTTCTATGCCTCAACTCTGTCTCCTTATCTCAGGACTGGCAGTGGCGGAGGTGCCCAGAGCATCATAGGTGAATCACCCAAGTGTGTGTTGGCATTGGGGGTAGTTACCTGGCAGGAGACCACTGTTGTTTTTGCAGTGCTCTGTGTGGCAGTGTTTGCACTCTCCTCTCTTGATCTTTTAGAGGAAGGCATGTCTGCTTTTTCTGACAGGAGGGTGCCTGGAGAGGTGGTTTATTGTTCTGGCTCCAGTTGGAGAGATTTCTCCATCAGGATCATTTTCAAGCAAAGATCCTGGTCTTGCCGGCTTGCTTTCAAATTACTACAGTGGGTGCATTTTTGTGGGATATGCGCCTCACTGAAACATTGGACACATAACGAGTGTCCATCAGAAATGGGCATTACTTCGTGGCATGAGCCACATCTCTTAAAGTCTGGGAAGCCACGCATCATTCAATGGTTAAACAGACCCCCCTGTGGGGAAACTAAGGGAAAACCAGGATTAAGAACTGTTTTGTTTTTTTTTACACTATCTAAACAAAATTAACGGTAACTATTTCTTTCTAAGGACTATCTTTTAAATGTATTTTTAAGTTTTTTTGTGAAGAGCAGTGAACACTACCCGAGAGCTCCCTCTCAGGCAGAGGACGGTTGAGAAGGAACTGGAGGGGTCAGGTCGCGCACGCGTTAGATGAGGCACCAATGGCACCATGAGACACCTACTCGCAGGCGCGACCCACACGGACACTGCTACCATAAAACTCCAATTGACAGCGCCAGGATGCACTGACACCTGAAGTGGAGCACCCACAGGGACATCACTCGAAGAAGAATAAGGGGTAGTCAATAGGCAGACTGCAGGCCAAATCTGGACTGTCAGATGTTTTTGAATGGACCCTGAAATCTTTTTATTTACTTATTATCATTATTGTTGTTCTTTTTTCTGAAGTCTGGACCTTGACTATACCTTGATCAAGAAATTTGGACCTTGACAAAAATAGACTACCCACGGACTAAATAATTTATATAGAAAACTGTAACTAGCTAAGGAGAACACAAATCAATTCTGACTCTGCTGAAGGGCAGTTAAAAGAAACTGAGGGGGTTCTGAATTAATATTAATATTCTATTTAATATTTTAATACACTATAAAGGCTAAAACTAAATGTAATGATAAAGTTGAAACTAAATGTTTGTACCTTATTGAAACTAAATATTTAAATGGTTCCAAACTGAATTTTTTCAGAGTTTTTTGTTTCACAGTAAGCTTCAAAATTTTGACTTTTTGCTCTGATTTGGAACATTTTTTTGTTTAATGCTGATATTTCCCAAGAACGGTAATTCTGATTTCCAACAAGTTCTGACATCAGGCATCTTTTCAGGTAACTCTTTCACCAGTCAAGTACTACTGCAGGTGACCCGTCAGTGCTTCCTGCAGATTAATCCTTCTTACTCATCCTCCAAGAGAATTGTGAAGAAATCCAAGTGATAAGATACTGCATTTTACTCTAGTTGAAAAGTCCACATACACCAGTAGACAGGTTACAGAAAATATTTCCATTGTCAAACTGTATTTAGTATGAACAGTTTGTGTAATTTCCAAATGTTGAGCCAGTTAGTTCTGTCTTATTTAAATTATACATTATAACAACTGTTGTGTTAATCTACATTTGCTGCAGTGTTTTTTACAACCAGATGTCCTGAGGTGGTTTTACACCAAGACCTTCTTAACCATAAAAAGGAAGATTGGAGGATATTGAAAATTAGTGCATCTCTAATTCTGTAACTGACAAAAACAAAATATCTCTGTAAAATGTGTAGTGTACTGGTTTTGATCACATGTACATTGCCACATTTTCATTTTATAAAGTTAAACTTCTTATTTAACTGGCACTTTCTGTACAGGATTAGCAATGATTAAAAACAATCATAGCAAAGTAAGAGTTTATACCATGGAGCATATTCTGGTGCTTACTGACTTGGTAAAGGGGCCCACATTTCCTCTTTGCGTACATGTATTTTCATTGGAGAATTTAGGTACATGGTAAAATCATTCATGAATAAAACAGACATATAAAGTAAAGAATTTTCTGCAGTAATTTCTTCTACAATGGCATGAGAACTTTCAGAATGCTTTGCCAAAATCTGTTACATATATATTATTTAGTTCTTCCCACTAACCAAATGCTATTGTATCAAAATATGCTATAAGTAAAAACTTCACCGTTTCTTTATTCAATAATCTTTGACAGCAATAATGTGAAGTAGTAATAAATAATTTTTTCCCACTGAAAACAAATTTTATCAAGAGAACAACATGAATTTCAGACTAGATTTAACTAGATTAAAGATTAATTTAGATGCTATGATGGAGATCTCTGATATTCTGAAAAATAATCTCTCTCTTTATTGGATTTCTTCCCACTTTTCCTTGGAGGGTTATTTTAATAAGAGTTCACTCTATAATGTATGATCAAGGATATATGAGAACCTCTACCATGAGTACTTGTGTTGCAGTTGTGCTTATGTCAGTATTCATTTGATTAAAAAAAAAATCTTTGCACTCTATAACTGAGATGCTTATGGTCTGAAACATGATTGTTTTCTTATGGGACAGTAAAGAGTGAGATCTTTAATCTGTTTTCCAGTACTGAACTCCATCAAAGATATAGCATTTTTAAACCAGAGACCTTCTGCAAAGAAAGTTTTTAACAGCACTTTAAAAAGAGAAGACTCATATTCAGATACATCAACTGCCCCTTGCAGTATTAGAATAATTTTCTAAAGTTGTTTGTTCTCTTTATCCTGTCTCAGTACATTCCTAATGATAACACTGAATTTTATTTCCCAACCATATAGTAAAGAAATAAAAATTAAAATGTTATTTGCTCATCATAGGTTTGGGCATAAGGTAAGAGATTCTTGCCAATTTTACAACTCTTAGACAAATTCTAAACTATAGAATTTTTTTTGACAGACCCCCACCAACAGAACTATACCTTAGAAGATATCCAAGTCTGTTATTTCCCCATTGTCATGTTTGATTTAAACTTGAAGACTAGTACAGACAGGGTCTTCAGGTTTTTCTTATAGTTTTTTGCTGAGGCTGTGTTTTCCCCTGCTTTACTTACAACCATTTACCATATCCTGGACTGTGATTGACTACACCAGCCAGAGGTGCTGACTTCCTGATTTCCTGGGGGGTGCTTGACCCCTCATGCCCCAGGCCCTGCCCCACTCCACCCCTTCCACCAATCCCCCCGCTCCTTCTTGCCCTCTCCCCCTGCCTCTTCCTGCCCCCACTCCTCCCTCTCCCCCCCCAGCACCTCCTGCACACCACTGAACAGCTGATCCCTGTGGGTGGGTGGCGCTGGAGGGAAAGGGGAGAAGCTGAACCACAGGGCTGTTGATGGGTTCTGAGCACCCACTATTTTGTCCCACGGGTGCTCCAACCCTGGAGCACCCACAGAGTTGGTGCCTATGATACCAGCTCTTTAGGCAGGGTATATGAGGGAACAACTCCTGTCCAGTACTACTTTGTTCCAAGTTTTCCTGGGACAGGGTCACTGATGAGAAGTAGCAGCATTGAGGGAGCATTCTGAGGTTAGTGAGAGGGCCTATGTTCTTGACTGACTTCAGAGGTCAAGGCTAGAGTTGCATTAGCACATTGATCTGGAATGGAAACTGCTGGTTTGTGGTAGTCCCCAACTGGGCTCTAGCCAAGAAAGCAGGTTGCTGGGAAATGTAATCCCTCCAGGTGGCCAAGTTCATATAATGCGGTTCCGGTAACCCTGTTGGGAAACAAGGGTGAGTAGGAAGTCTCTTCTCTTTCACCCTATAAGACCCTCTTCAATACCATTGGGAAGGGAGTGAAGGCAGAATCCTCTGCACTCAGGACCCCTGAGGGGAAGAGAAAGAAAAAGGAGATGCTCCCAGAAGATGCTGGAAGGGGGGAGCATTCTGAGAGTCCATGTCTGAAGACAACAGGTAAGGAGGCTGGTTTCTTGTGTGTTCCAATATGTATTTTGTTTACACTAGTTCTGATTGACTGAATAGTACTTTGTGTATTTTGGAAATGCTAAATTACGATACTCTGTATTTGGGAAGTGATGAGGCATATGTTTTTGTGTTTGTCCACCACCCCTTGCTTCAGTGGCAGGGACAATTCCACTGTGCTCTCTCTCTCTGCTGTACCTTAGGCTGCTTCATATACTGATACTGTTGAATTGGGGTGGAGGGAAGGGCAGAATTCCACACAATAGTGTGGCAGGCAAACCAGATGGTGGGTAGTAAAGTTGGTTGAAAAAGCAAAAATAAGTCAAAAAATTTGAAACTATTTTCGTTTCACAGATTTTAAATGGACTAACTTTGTTATTTTCAATTTTTTCAGGAACTATTAAAATTTTAGATTTTTGGAAAATGAAGTTTTTTTATTTGGGGGGAGGGGGGAAATTGTATTTTTCAGCCATTTTTAAAAGGAGAAGCCAGAAGAAAGAAAATCAAATGCCTCCCATATGAAAACCCAACCTCCCCCAAAAAATCAAATAGGCTGATTTTACTTGTTTCTCCTTTTGTTAAAAAAAGTAAATTAAAATATTAAAAGATTTTTGATTTAGCAAAAAGACTGTTATTTGACAAAAATTTTACTCAAATAACTTCAACCATTTGTAATGGGTAGGTGATGTGACACTGAGAGCACTAGCATTTAATGGCAGGCAGGGGGGCTCTTTCAGCACTGAGGTTTATTGATGGCTAGCAAAGTCAGCTACTGTTTAGAGGAAAACAGGTTAGATGTCACTGTTCAACACGGTGTCTTTTCCTGTACATGTGTGTAACAGTGTTGAGACTCACCACTGCGGCACCTACCACTGGTGACTCTGGGAATTAGCTCAGTCCAGTGGAGTGCCCCCTCCTGGTGGTGTCCCATCCATTGTCTCGCCCTTGGTTGGCGTGTGGACCCGCGTTGCTCCCAACTTGTGGCGTCCCCTTTGAGCCACTGCCCTCCGGCAGTGCCCTTTAGTCCATCCTCACCCCCTTCCGTGTGTGTGTGTATGTCAATCAGCTGTCTCTCTGCACCCTGGCCAACGTGGGCAACTGTACCACCAAAGTTACACACCCCTTGGCAGGGGGTTGGTGCAGCCCTAGACAGCCACTCCCATCGGCCAGGTGTAAGGCAAGGGGGGGGACCCAGACCCGCCCACTACTCTGGGTCCCAACTCAGGGACCCTCTAGTGGCAGCCCTCCTGCCCTCCTCTCTCCCTCCATCTGTCCACATCCCTGGGCCCCTTCCCCTTCAGCCCCTATCACCGGCTAGGCCCTTCCCCTCAGGGTCTGCAGCCTGGCAGACACCAGGCTGGAGTTCCCTTCTGCACCCCTGGGCCTGCCCTGCCCAGCACAGCACTGCACTGCACTGCACTGCACTGCACTGCACTGTCCCAGGTACTAGTCTCCCAGCTCTATCAAAGGCCTGGGACAGACTGCCTTCTCCCTCCCTGAGCAGCCTTTTTATAGGGCTGAGCCTGGTCCTGATTGGCTGCCTCCAATCTGGGCCCCAATTGGCTCCCAATAAGCCCTTCTCTAATTGGCTGCCCATCTGCACAAGCGCACTGGTGTGCTGCACTCTACAGCTGCCCCACTACAATGTGCTATTTCTTACAGTGGAAGGAAATAGAACAGAACATTTACATTGTGCTATATTAAGTTTTACAGAATCACGTAAATAAAATTCAAAGGAACTTTCTATTTGCCCACGTGTATGTATATACTTTCATAAGGCCTGAGCCAAAGCTAATTGAATAAATGGGAACTTTGCTATTGCTCATATAGAAAATTGGTATTATATTGCTGCGGAATAGACATTCTTAAAAAGGTAATTAGACGACACTGGGTCAATTACTAATGGATAATTTCTAGCTCATGGTGTTAACAATCACACGTTGATCTACTTATTTCTAAATTATGTAGCTGGGACACGTGTACTTTTAATATTTCTTATTCTCCACACAGATGTTTCTCAGGCAGAAACAACGGGTCAGATCCTCAACTCATGTAAGTTGGTGTTGCTCCATTGACTTCATTTACATGCATAGACTCACTTTGACTTTTGCTTCACATTAAAGGCCCAGACAGAGTTTGCCAAAATCCAGGCAGCATACCTTTAGATAGGTAGAGGATTACTCATGGTTTGTAAATAATCCTTCCCTGGGCACATGTGGATAAACTTAATATCAGTTATTGATACCCTGGTTGTTATTGTCTATTTTAAGTTACTTTGTATACAGCAGTGGTTCTCAACCTCCAGCCCTTGGGCTGCTTGTGGACAAGTCAACACACAGCTGCAGCCCATGTGACATCCTCAGGGCCATACACGTAGTATATATATTGTCAATGTGGCCCACATAATACATAGAGAGTTGTGTATGCAGCCTCTGTATGGTAAAGAGGTTGAAAACAACTGGTATACGGTATGCCTCTGATATATTTGTGTGTCTTGTCTTCACATACCTCACCTTGTTTTTCTGGTCTGGGAGTTTTTAAAAAAAATTCAAAACAGCTTTTGTGTTATTTACAACCTCATCACAAGAATTTACGTCTGTTAACTCACAATAGAAGGAAAACAATGTCTGTCATATCAATCAGATGGTCTTAATGTGTTTCTCAAATGCCCACTGCAGTACAATCTGACTTGGCTGTTATAAGTATTATTTTTCTTTATTGACAATTCATTACTTTTAGGCTTACAGGAATCAACAACAATTGATTAGGAGTAAAGGGGCACATGGTAACCATACAGAATGACTATTATAGACAGATATTGCAGAAGAGATATCATTTGTAGCATTATGCAGTCTTTCTAAACATGTCTCTGCTGGACACTTGTGCCCTAGAAACTGTCAATTTCACTTTCTGACAGAATATACTACCATCCTAATGCATGGCTGAGAGTGTAGGCAGCCAAGACACCATGTCTGAAGATCAAATTTCCTTGTGTTGAGAGAAAGAATAGCCAGGAATATCATAACTGCTGCCTTTCATAAGTTATTCCACACTACTACTGTATACTGGCTTGCATGAAAATTTAAGAAAGGCTTCTACAACAATGTAAAATGTAGTTTTAATTGTGTTTAATCAGGTTTAATGAGTTTTTGAATCTGTACAGAATTGCACTACAGAACTGGCAAAAGCACTTTGTAGCATAGATTAATTTGCTGAATAGGTTTCCAGGGGAAAAAAAATCCTGTTTTGCAGCCTTCTATGAGCTTTTATTAAAAACTTTTAGGCTTTTACTATAGGGCTCTTTAGGATCCAAAGACTATGCCAGCTTACTCAGGCTGCCTAATGCCACATTAAGTCATTATGGTAACTGTAACAACTGCTAGGATATGCTTGCGTTTCCCCAAAACATCCTCCTAAATGATGGCTGTAAGGTAAGCATGGTACAGAAGCCATTTCAATAGCACCATACCCCTGGCAGAGAAATTCTTAGATAGCTGCTTAAGCTAGATTTGAGTCTGTTTTGCAGTACTTAAATGGTGGAAAGCAGACTTGGGTAGGTGAATCTTGCTCATTGTTTATTTTTCTGTGTAGTTGCTAAGACAGGACCATTGTATTCTGAAAAATGCATATCAAAACATAAGTACTGGAATTAGAGGTGCCGGGGGTTCTGCAGCACCCCCTGGCTTGATGTGGTTTCCATTATACACAGGATTTACAATTTTATTCAATGGCTCTCAGCACCCCCACTATAAAAATTGTTCCAGCACCCCTGTTTCAAAACACACAGCTTTTTACCTTGTGTGTACTGAGGCATATGGGATGTCTCAAGACTAAATTTTTCTGCTTTTCATTCATGTTGTTATTGCAGCGAGGGAAAGATCCCATCTTTCCTAGTACATCATGAAGAAGTGTTTATAAGTTCCAATCAGTTGCACTTGTGCACATGTTTAATTAAAGACATAATTTGGCCTGCCTCTATTATTAGTGACGATATGAAAGAAAACAAAATAAAAGGTGTCTTCGATTATTAACATCTTTGACATAGGGCACATCTAGCCTTGTATTGAGAGCATAATGGACCAGAGTCTGTGCTCCATTGCCTGAGAGATGCAACACAGAGCTGTAGCCCCAAGAAGGCGGCTTTATTCAACCTTTGTGCCACCCAGCCTTCAGAATGGGCTGAAACCTGAAATGGCCATCAGTGTAAGTTACAACATTTCTCATGGCTGCTCTAACTTGTAGCAGCCTTTCCCCTGCTGCCTATTATTTCAGCATGTGGTACTATATCCATCACGGTGTGCCTTTGACTAGTGTCTCAACCAATGTGATCAACAGTCACGAGTGTTCTTTCATCCTCTACTAGGAGAATAATTGTGTGCCTTAGAGAGTTATTGTGGAATTTAAGTTTCATACATAGAACACCTCAATACCCCCCTCTTGGCTGCAGGGGGCAGTGCAACACGGGCTCACTTCATCCCCACATTCTTTTGGGGGTAGTACAGCCAAAGGTGTGTCTTGGCCCTCCAGACACCAAAGTCTTAAGTA
The DNA here is from genome assembly GCF_020497125.1 of Mauremys mutica. Taxonomy (NCBI): domain Eukaryota; kingdom Metazoa; phylum Chordata; order Testudines; family Geoemydidae; genus Mauremys; species Mauremys mutica. Next base: position 77,689,815 of record NC_059073.1, read on the forward strand.
ACATGTACTAAAACCAAACCTTCAGCCCAGCTGGGGTAGCTAGCAGCCTCCACCCTGCAAGCATGCCTCTACTTCTTTAGACTATCCTGTATCTTAATCAACCATACCTTGTAGGTGCCAGCCCACTTCTCCCTTTACTACAGGAAGGCTCCAGCTAGGTCTCTAGCTCACCTCTGGAAGAGCTGTTTGTTTTTTTCCCCCTTCTCAACCTTCCTCCATGCAGCTCCTCCAAGAGAGAGTACCTCCACTCTCTGAATTTCTTCTCTCCTAACTGTGCTTACTCAGCTCTTTATGGAAAGAAGCCCAGCTTTCCCCCAGCTGGGCTTTATTTCTAAGTAGGTCTGGCCCACCCTGTCAGGCCCATATTAACCCTTTCATGGCACGTGTGAGGTAAACACCCCATCACAACCGACATTTTGCAATATGTTTATGTTACAGAATGCAAAGTCAAATAAATGTGCCTTTCCCTCAGAGCATGCAACTGCAGCCCAGAATCTCTGTAGTGCTGAGAACTTTGGCTATTGCCACTGCCATGCTTTACATTATTGCTTACATCAGCCTTAAGCTGCTTCTGCATTGGGGGGCATTCTCCCCTGGCCTCTTGCAGCTTATTTACATTTCTTGAATCCAGTGGAGCAGTGTATAGGGGCTGGAGCAGAAGGAAGAAAAGTTCCCACTATTTTCTGGTTTTGACGCTTCTACAACATGTACACCTGTTGCAGGTCATCTGTTCTTGCTCTACAATAGAATTCTGATTTTATGAACAACCAGTTATATGAACCATTTTAATCTCTGAATCAATAACGTACATGTGTATACATTTAATCAGTGAGCAGAGGCCACACAAACTCAGTACATGGGTATCAACCATCCCATGCTCTGGTGAAAGTGCCTCAGTATCAGACGAGAAAAGTATCAGACTAATTGATGCAGTTGTCTCAAAGAAAAGAAAATCAGTTATTTATTTCACAGTGACTACTGTGACACTATAGCATATTATGCATCTATAGCACTGTAGGATGTAATGCAGTATATTGGCAAAATTGTATTAGCTCACTGTATACACCTGTTACCAATCAGTATGTACACACTGGATGATTAATAAATTAAATTGTGCACTGTACCTACTGTAATTCTGAGATGTTCAATTTTACGAACTCCTCAATCCCAATTAGTTCATAAAATAGGGGTTCTACGGTATGTGATGCTTTCTGTTGGTAAGAACAGAGAAAACACAGAGCACTTTTGGACACTGGACCCAGCCTATAGGACAATAAACATTCCCATTTTAGAGTACAGTGCACTTTGCAACATTTTCTAAAATAGTCTCATTTATTTTTATATCTATGGGATATAAAATATGTAAAAACTAATCAAAACTGAAATATGGAATAAAACCTCCAAGAATTATTTTACATTTATAAACTCCTGTCTCATGGAGTTCTGTGGTGGCTGTAATGTTTTCACCAGAGACGCTTGTGGGGTAGCACACTAAGAGCTGATGATCTGTAGACAGCATGGAGATCAGAGAATCTACACAACTTGCTTGGTCATATAAGTTAAAAAAACCCTATATATATATATATACACATACATACATACACACACACACACACACATACATATACACACACACACACACACGTATGTGTGGAAATCATACAAAGTCCCTCTGAATTACAATTGATTTAATGGGTGCAGAATTGGATTCTATGTTTGCAAGTATTTAACAAGAAGAATAATCTAAATGATATTCTAAAAACACTTACATCAGACTTCAGCCACTTTCTACTAAAATTTATTAAAATATTCATGAATCCATTTTATTATAACATTCAAGTTTTATTCAGACTCATGAATAAATTGTAATGTTAACTACAACCGATACTCAACCTTTTGGTAAGTAAGAAAAGAATGGCAAATCTACCAGTATACTTGAAGCTAAATGCATTTGTAACAACTTGTTTAAAGAAATGTTTTGATCTCAGTGGGAAACATGGAATTTCCATGATGGTAGTTAAAAGATTACACTTGCCACTGTCCTCTTTGCCTCACAATAGTTGCCAAGACCAACATATAAACATATATTCAAACACCTAAAATATCAAGTAACATTATAACTTGTCAGAGACTAGAGTTTCTGACAGAAAAGAGCCCTCTTCACTGCCTCCGCTCTTGATCTCTTCTTCTACTTAGGTGCCAACAAGAATTTGAAACTCATATGTTGCCAAAAAGTATTGACAAATCCAAAGGAGTGAAAAGATCATACAGGTGGGGACTTCAGGACCTGAAAGTAGTCAATAAGAGTATGGAAGGAATGTCTTTTACAAAGCTATATCTGCTCTTCAGTCATGTTTAATTTGTAAAGTCAGTATTAGATTGTGAATTATAAGCCTACAATACTGCTAAGAATGTGGCATTGCATCTTCTGTCAGTTGTTGCTTAGGAACTTCTCAATCACTCAGACTTTATCTTCACTGCTAAAAAGATGTGTGTGTGTGTGGGGGGGGGTTTTTTTTTTTTGTATTTTTTTTTTTTTTTTTTTACAGTGAGATAGCTGTCTTGATGCAAAGTCCAAGTGGAAAGAAGGCACAGGTAGTTTTTACCTTGATGTGGCTAGTAAAGGTCAACTCTATGCCCTCCACTTGTGCCTTTTCTTCACTAAGGTTTCACATTGAGATAGCTAATTTGAGATGGCTATCTTGATGTAAAAAAATTTTTCTTTTGCAGTGAAGACATAGCCTAAAAGGTGTGAACCTGCACAGTGTAAGTATAGAGTGCTGTGCATGTAAACAAAAAGGTAAATAATGAGGAGGACAAGGAACACAGAAGAAATTGATTCTTCATTAGTAAATGAGCTATTACTTGGCTGCCAAAATTCTGTTGCCTAGTAGCAGGCATAAGACCTACGAGGGGGAAAAAGGGGATAACTGAGGATTACATATACACCCAGGTCCCTTCTGAGTCACCTGTTCTCTACATATGCAATCCACTTTTACTGTATGTACTTGAAAGTAGGGGAGTGGGCATACAGGATGCTTACTACCTCTCAGCATGGAGGACTAAGCCTACACTTAACCTTACTTACGTCTACGAGTAGTCCTACGTACACTTGAGCACAACAACCTTGCACACCATTATATGCTTTGTGCAAGAACTTGTAGGATCAAGACCTTAATAATCTGAGTTGACAGCAAACTTTGAGGGTGCTGGAGGCCAGTTTAGTGAATAGGAAGTTAACTGTATAAAATTAGGTCCCTTCTAATGAAGTAAGATGGGAAGGATTGGACTTGAGCCCTAAAATAGCAGTTCTCAAACAGGACTCTGAGGCCCCCTGGGGGGCTGCAAGCATGTTTCAGGGGGTCCACCAAAATAAACCATAGAGCAGGGCCAGTGTTAGTCACTGGGGCCCAGGGTAGGAAGCCAAAGCCTGAGCCCCGCTGTGCGGGCTGACACCTGAACCCTGCCACATGGGTCTGAAGCCAAAGCCTGAGTAACTTAGTGTTGCAGGGCCATTGCCCTGCTTGCTACCCCCAATGCCAGTCATGGCTTTTAATCTACTGGATATGCAGAACAGTTGTTGTGGCACAGACAAGCCATGGAGTTTTCATAGCATGTTGAGGTGGGCCTCAGAAAGAAAAAGGTTGAGAACTGCCGCCCTAGAAGATACAGAGCAGGGGAGAAGCTAGGGGCTGGCTCATAACTGCTCTGGGAAATAGTCTCCTTGGAGGCAGGCAGGAACTGAAGTCTTTAAATATAGGGTTTTCCTCCCTTATTAGGGATAGACATTACTTTACTGGTAAAGTACCCACTTGGTTGGTATAAACCATTTGGAGTATTTAATAAAGTTGGTTAAAACTGGTCTTTTTCATGTCATTTTGAAAAACATTAATACATTTCACTTAAGATGGTGAAACAAAATAACCTTTACACTGATCACTTTCACAAAATCTTCTTCAGAGAACATTGCAAGGTAACTAGCAAATGGAATAGTTGATCAAAGACCAGAGTAGGAGCTATTTACCACTGGACATGATTATGTTCATAGTTTTACCATAGCTATAAAATAATCCAAGTTTTTGTAAACCAATACAGTAAATGCTTTGTTATCTGGCATGTTGGGGGAATAGGGGGTGCCAGTTAGTCAAAAATTCAAGTTAACTAAGAGTTATACTTACCAATGGATTACCAATTTTCAAAGAATTAGAATACAATAAAATCAATAAACATTCATATTCTTGCCCTTTTCAGGATGTATACATCTATCTATTTTCTGTTTTAATGTCAACACAACTCTTATGTGTCTCTCCCTTGCTTTTCATTGGCATTTTGGTATGGTGGTGTTGATATTTTATGATAAAAACATGACAATACACTGAGTAATAAACCACCGATCACAATGGCAGATACAAACAAAGAACAGCATTCTGCTCTTCTTGGCTAACTTGAGCGTAGTCCGACTGCTCTTGGAAATACTCGGGTCCCAAATAACTTCGGCATCGGTCCTGGTTACTAGATTGAAGATTTGTATTGGGAGATATCAGAAATGCCCGTTTCTAGAGCTTTCCAGTTGGTAAAGGGCCAAATAACACAGCTTTTATTGTATTTGAAAAGCTGTAGTAATTAATTACCCTGACTTCTTGCCAAAAGCAGCAAAGAACAGGTGAGAAATGTTGTAAATCTTCCTCTGACATGCTGACTAATATAATTTCTTTTAGAATGTTGAAAATGATATTTTTATGTGTTTGCTCAGTTTCAACTTCTGTATGAGAAAAATGAGTGAGATACTTGGCTTTTCCACTTTTGCTTAAAGTACTAATAAACCTTATTTATGTATTGTAAGGACATTAGGAAAGACCTGAGTCAGTGCCATTTCCTATCCAATGAAGAATTACCCTACTCCAGGAGTCCAAACCCATCTTGACTGCGTAGAAATTGGCACAAGATTCCCCTTCCCCCCACAATTTATATTTAGCAACTTTGGTGCAAAATGCTGTGAAAGACATTGCAAATAAGGCAAAGCTAGAAGAATAAGCTACATGATTTTGGACTTGAATGAAGTGTGACGAGATGATTTTGAGAGCATTGCAGGAACATACGACGACAAGTGCTTGGACTAGAATTTAATTATTACCCTTTTCTTCATATAAATTTTTAATGTGCAGTATGATTATTATTAAATCCTACTTAATCTGTGACTGAATAAAAGTGTCAAGAAAGGTGCAGGCAGGTGCTATTCTTGCTTCTTTTCAACAGGGCCACCCGGGGGGGGGGGCAAGAGGGGCAATTTGCCCCAGGCTCTGGGCCCAGCAGGGGCCCCCACGAAAGTTTTTCGGGGGCCCTGGAGCGGGGTCCTTCACTCGCTCCAGGGGCCCCGGAAAACTCTCGCGGGGCCCGGGCCCCCAGAGCTTCTTTGCTCCCGGTCTTCACTGGCGGGGGGTCCTTCCTCTCCGGGACAGAAGGACCCCCCCGCCGCCAAATTAACGCCGAAGCGGGACCCGCCGCTGGAGTGCAGCCGGGTCTTCGGCGGTAATTCGGCGGCGGGGGGGGTTCCTTCCGCTCCGGGACCCGTCACCGAAGTGCCCCAAGGACCCGTGGCGGGGGCTGCACTTCGGCGGCGGGTCCTGCTTCGGCGGTAATTCGGTGGCGAGGGGTCCCCGCCGTGGGTCTTTGGGGCACTTTGGCGGCGGGTCCTGGAACGGAAGGACCCCCCGCCGCCGACTTACCGCCGAAGCGGGGCCCCCCCGCCACCGAAGACCCTGGGCCCCCGGAATCCTGGGCGGCCCTGCTTTTCAAAACAGGTTGGCAATGCAACTTAGTATTCCAGTCCTATTCTGGTCACTTATAGCAACTTGTGTGTTGAGTATGTGATGTGACAAATATTCAGTCAAGTTTATTGTCACTTGTGACCCCAGCAGAATTTTAACTTACTGTAGGTTTCCAGATGTGAAAGGCTTGGGCACTAACCTACTGTGCCACTTAGTCTCCAAGGCACTGCTTCTGTCAATTAATGTTTCTGTCGAGATGCAGTAAATCTTGCAGTTAGGTTAAAGGGCAAATAAGTAAAGTGTACTGAGATAGCATAATAAAAAAAAAAAGTAAGACAAATGACATGGAATATTAACAATCAAGTGGCACTTATTTCCAGCCTCCAGATTATAAATGGAAATAATGTGAGAAAAGCCTTGACAGCTGCTGTCCAACATCCTGAAACAGTGACTTACTTCTACTATAAATTCTCCCTTTGGGGGTTTGCAACTTGGTCATAAAAAAATTAACTCTGGGGTGAAACATGGCATATAAACTGTCAGTGTAGGAGTAAATGTTTAAAGTTTAATTTATTTTGCAGTATTTAATTGGATTTGTTTTAGCTGTTTAGCTTCTTAGACTAGACCAGTGGTTCTCAAACTAGGGCCACTGCTTGTTCCGGGAAAGCCCCTGGCGGGCCAGGCCGGTTTGTTTACCTGCCATGTCGGCAGGTTCGGCCGATCACGGCTCCAACTGGCTGCAGTTCACCGGTCCAGGCCAATGGGGGCTGCAGGAAGGGCAGCCAGCACATTCCTTGGTCCGTGCCGCTTCCTGCAGCCCCCACTGGCCTGGAGCGGCGAACCACGGCCAGTGGGAGCCGTGATTGGACGAACCTGCGGACGTGGCAGGTAAATAAATTGGCCTGGCCTGCCAGGGGCTTTCCTGGAACAAGTGGCGGCCCTAGTCTGAGAACCACTGGACTAGACCAACAAATTTGTTTATGTTTGATCTGTTGAACTCAGAAGGAAAATGGCTAACTTTTAAAACTTGGACATTGTAGGCATTTATCCCATATAGGGTTGCCAACTTTCTAATTGCATAAAAATCAAACAACCTTGCCCTGCCCTTTCCCAAAGGCCCCACCCCTTCCCCAAAGCCACACCTCTTTCCGCTTTCTCTTCCCTAACCCCCACCCTCATTCACTTTCACAGGCCTGGGGCAGGGGGTTGGGGTGTGGGAAGGGGTGAGGGCTCCAGCTGGGGGTGTGGGCTCTGGGGTGGGGCTGAGGATGAGAGGCTCAGGGTGCAGGACAGGGCTCTGGGTTGAGGGTTTCAGAGTGTGGGAGGGGGCTCAGGGCTGGAGCAGGGTGTTGGGGTGCGGGAGGGGGTTTGGGGCGTGGGAGGGGGTTTGGGGCTTACCTCAGATGGTTCCCAGCCAATGGGAGCTGCGGAGCCAGCGCTCGGGGCGGGGACAGTGCACGGAGCCCCCTGACCCCTGCGCCTAGGAGCTGGATGTGCCGGATTCTTCCAGGAGCCGCGCGGAGCCAGGGCAGGCAGTGAGCCTGCCTTAGCCCCGCTGCACCGCTGACCAGACTTTTAGAAGGCCGGTCAGCAGTGCTGACTGGAGCCACAAGGGTCCCTTTTTGACTGGGCATTCTGGTTGAAAAATGGATGCCTGGCAACCCTAATCCCATATGTTTGACTTTGGTTTGAAGACAATTAAATTTGAAAATTGACAGCTAAATATGTAGATTATTCTTAGTAGTGTTTTTAATTGTAATTCAGACTATAATTTATAGTAATATTTTATGTTCTATTAGCAACAAGTTTTACAGGTAATTAAATAGAAGATATAACAGTTATTGCAAAGAGTGTCATGCAACTGGGGCTCTGTTGGAAGTCACAATCATGTAGCTTTGGCTTAACTTAAGAGGTGCATGTAGAATTTAAGATATATATCAGAGAGGTAGCCGTGTTAGTCTGGTTCTGTAAAAGCAGCAAAGAATCCTGTGGCACCTTATAGACTAACAGACGTTTTGCAGCATGAGCTTTCGTGGGTGAATGCAAGCTTGCATCCGACGAAGTGGGCATTCACCCACGAAAGCTCATGCTGCAAAACGTCTGTTAGTCTATAAGGTGCCACAGGATTCTTTGCTGCTTTTAAGAAATATAGAAACTCAATGCTTTGAAAACTAAATAATGTAGGCATAGCCACTTTTAATTTCATCACAATTTGATACAGGGATCATATAACTATGGGCATGATCCTGCAACTGGACATGTGTAAATGGTCTTCTGCAACTGTGCAGAGCTCCATTGACTTAAATCTCTGTATGACTGCAAAGATCCACCATGTGGATCTGATTACAGGACCAGGGCCCCATGTTTTATGCACAGCACCTCAGAAGTCAAAGGCGAATGTCAATTCTAATGTAGACCAAAATTTAAATGTTGAAAAAACAAGGTTCCACAAAACCAAAGGTTTGTTTCTGGTGGGGTCCCATCGGGATTAGTCCTTGACCTACGCTGTTTAACTTTTTTTTTCCAATGACCAGAAAGAAAGAAAATAATCACTGATAAAGTTTGCAGATGACACAAAAATTGGAGGAGCGGTAAATAATGAAGAGGACAGGTCACTGATACAGAGCGATCTGGATTGGCTGGTAAACTGGGTGAAAGCAAACACTATGCATTTTAATATGGCTAAATGTAAATGTTCACATCTAGGAACAAAGACTGTAGGCCCTACTTACAGGATGGGGGACTCTATTCTGGGAAGCAGTGACTCAGAAAAAGATTTGGGGGTCGTGATGGATAATCAGCTGAACATAAACTCCCAGTGCAATGCTGTGGCCAAAAGGGCTACTGTGATCCTTAGATGCATAAACAGGGGAATCTCACGTAGGAAGAGAGAGGTTATTTTATCTCTGCATTTGGCACTGGTGTGACTGGTACTGGAATACTATGTTCAGTTCTGGTGTCCACAGTTCAAGAAGGGGTGGGCATGGAGGGAAAAAGGACAATAGAGGCACACAAAGAGGTCTTGTCTGGGGGGGTGTGTGAATGGGGGCACCCTTGAATGAGGAGATTGGGAGAAGGATGGGCACACAGCCTCTGGCAAGTGGTGGTGGTGGGGGGTGGAGGGGTGGAGAATAGGCAGCCTTGGTATGGGGATGAAGAATGGGGGACATTCTGAACCCCTGGCAGGATGGGAATGGAGGGACCTCAAGGGAGTACCTGAAATAGAAGGGGATGGAAGGGTGGCACAAAGGAAGCTTATAAGGGAAGTGGGAAAATGGAGGGATCCAAGGAGCCCCAGGTGTGTGCAATAAGCTCACCTACACAAGATACCAAGTGTGTGACACCCCCCCACCCCAGTTTAACATCCCTATTCATACTCTCAATACTCCTGTTTATACATCCAAGCATCATATTAGCTCTTTTGGCTGCAGTGCCCCACTGAGAGCTCATGTTCAGCTGATTATCCATCATGACCCACAGTGATGGGTTACCTCCCCGTCCTTCGGGGTGCCATCTGATGTACTGGGGTACCACTGAGCCTGCCGGTTCCACCAGTCTGGGTTCCCTTACGCTGCCCTGCTGAGCCAGGCCCTCAAGCCTCCTCCAGCACACACGCAGGTAGGGCCACACCCAGCTGCAGAAACACACTGACACTGAGATCAGCTCTATGTAGGAAGACTCAGCTTGGTAAATGCCCAGCACTCAAGTGCACGCTCCCTCTGGAGTGTAAACCCAAAATTGTCTTGTCTTGCCCTGCACAGAAAATTGTACAGCGTAAGCTTATGAAATTTGCTCCCTCCCTCAATGTGGAGAACGGTACGCACAGCTTTTTGCACCCCCCCCCCCATGAATTGCACAAGCTAGTTAAGAGAAAACAAAACAAGTTTATTAACTACAAAGGATAGATTTTCAGTGATTATAAGGGATAGCAAACAGATCTAAGCAGATTACTGAGCAAATGAAGCAAACACACAAACTAAACTTAATACACTAAAGAAACTGGCTACAAGTAATAATTTCTCACCCTAAATGTTGTTTTAAGTAGGTTTCTTGAAGACAAACTGCTCTTGCTTGCAGCTTAGAACTCCAGATATTCCTTTCACAGGCCAGACACCTTCTAGCCTGGGTCTAGTCCTTTCTTCCCCAGATCAGTCTTAGGTGTTTTCAGCAGTCATCTTGAGCAGGGATTCAGTGAAGAACTGACCTAGATTAATTCACTTCCCTGCCTTAAATTAGATTTTCATGTGGTGGGAATCCTTTGTTTCCCAGTTTGGTCCCCACCCCCTATTAGTGGAAAAATACTTGTTGGCCAAGATAGGGTCCAATACCAGGTGATATGATCACATGAAACTGCAGTGTCAAAGCAGCATCCCAGTAAGCTACTCAGGAAGGTGGGAGATTAGCATCTTCAAAGTCCTATTGTTCTACCTGATGGCCCATTGACTAACCAGCCAGACTGATTGCATTTTGTCTGGTGGGCATTCCCCAGGTGCAAACACTTTTGTAATTGATACATAGTCCATATTCTTAACTTCAGATACAGAAATGATACATGCATACCAATAGGATAATCATATTCAGTAAATCATAGCCTTTCCATTATCTCACATGACCCATCTTGCATAAAATACATCTTCGATATGCCATATTCATATCATAATATTTTATGAAGAATATGGGGAGTAGCATCTCAACCCCCAAATCCTTTCCAGAGTCACTGCTTCCCAAGATAGAGTCCCCCCACATGTAAGTATGGTCTATATTCTTTGTTCATAGATGTATAATTTTACATCTGATTATATTTAAATACATATTGTTTGCTTGTGCCCAGTTTACCAGGCCATCCATAATGCTCTGTATCAGTGACCTCTCCATGGGTGGCACGTATAATAGGCTGGGAAAGGCTGTGCCTCCTCAAACAGCTTTGTGTGGCCCTGTCCCCGAGACCTCCTCCTGCTTGCCTCTAGTTGGCCCCAGCCCAGGAAGGCTGCTCCAAGTTCCGGGAAGCCTGCTGGGGCTGGACTCTGGAGCTAGAGTGGCTGGGACTTGGGGTGGCTGGGGCCGTGCCGACCAGTGCTCCAGGGCTGGGGATGCTGGTACCGCACCACCCAGTGCTCTGGGACGGGGGCTCCCACTGTCTACCTCATGCTCCAGGGCTGGGGAGCGTGCGCTGCCAACCAGGTGCTGCAGGGCTGGGGAGCACGTTACACCCACCTGCCTGATGCGCTAGAAGGTTGAGGATATTACATCCATCTTTATCAACCAAACTTTTAAGTTCATCAAAAAAAGGCTTTAGTGGGAGCAGAGTTAAACCAGTATTTAGCATTTTTAGAAATCCCCTTCACTACCTCTAAAAACCAGGATAGATCATGTTTAACAATATAAAGTGTTATAAACAACATAGGCAAGGAAATGAAGTTGCCTAAATTATTTGTAAGTTGATTTGCCAGTGTTACCAACTCTCACAGTTTTATTATCAGTCTCACAATATTTCACATTTTCTTAAAAGTTGCAGCTTCAGGAGTCAGGTGAGTACCCAAGACACTCAGCTTTTTTTTTCTTTTTCTTTTTAAAGCAGATTTCTAGCCTCATAGTTGTGGCAAAAAAAAAGCTTGAAACCACAAACCCTAAAGGCTGAAGAACCAGAGGGCAAATAAAAAGGACTCAAAATACATTATTTTTTAAATCTCATGATTTTTAAATCAATCTATTGAATTGCAGGGGTGGGAGGGGGACTCATGATCTTTTGATCACTTGCGGTGGCAGTATTACTGTGCCTATTTAAAATAAATTCTGCTTCAATATGGTAAAGATAACATTAATCTCTTTCTTTTCCTGGAGCACCAAGTTTTAGACACACTCTGCTATTTGGAAAGGCTGTGCATTGGCAGCACAGCAGGCAAGGGACGGAAACAAACATGCAGCGTGACAAGCAGGTGATACAAAGCATGTGTGTCAAATGCTGGACAGAGAGATGTAAAATAACAGTATTTAGTACTTGCACAGTATAGTGCTTTACAGCCCTGGAATTCTAAGTGCTTTACAAAGATGGGTCAGTATCATTATCCCCAGTTGAAAAACCTGAGAGCCCCAGAGATCAGTGGCAGAGCTAGGAAGAGAACCCTGGAGTCCTGATGCTTAGGCTGGTGCTAGGGTTGCCAGGTGTCCAGTTTTTGACTGGAATGCCTGGTCGAAAAGGGCCCCTGGCGGCTCCAGTTGGCACTGCTGACCGGGCCGTTAAAAGTCCGGTTGGCGGCGCAGTGGGGGCCCAGGGCTCATGCAGGCGCCGTGCCTGCCCCTGCTGTTACCCGGGGTTCTTTCAACCCAAAGCTCTTGGTAACTATACTCTGTGTGAGGAGGTGTCAGGAAATAAATCAGGGGAGACATGGCCATCTGACCGATAGATGGCTGGTACAAACAGGACAACACAAGAGTGCTTTCACTTAAAGCTAAACTTTACTTAGTCTCAAGCACTTACACACGTCCAGGGCCGGCTCCAGAGCCCAGCGGGGCAAGCACCCGCCTGGGGCGGCCCTTTCCCGGGGGGGGGCGGCAGGCTGGGCCGGCGGACCTGCCGCAGGCATGACTGCGGAGGGGACGCTCGGCCGGCGGCTCCAGTGGACCTCCCGCAGGCATGACTGCGGACGGTTCGCTGGTCCTGCGGCTCGGCTGGACCTCCTGCAGGCATGCCTGCGGCAGCTCAACCGCAGCCACGGGACCAGCGAACCGCCCGCAGCTGCGGGAGGTCCAGCCGAGCCGCGCGACCAGCGGACCCTCCGCAGTCATGCCCGCGGGAGGTCCGCTGCTCCCGCGGCTCCGGGGCGCCTCCCGGGCATGACTGCTTGGGGCGGCCAAATGTGTAGAGCCGCCCCTGCACACGTCCGTAACAAGTTAGTAAAACACCCCCAACCCTTGATAATTACCAAAGCTGAGTGTGGCTTTTGAGTAATACAGCGGCAGCCCGTCTGCTGCTGGGGAACATAAGATGCATCCAGAGAGAGAGGCCAGTCCTGAAATGAGTCCCACCTGTCTCAAGCTTTTTCCCCTTATTTATACATTAATAATTAAAGAAACCTTGTTAAGTAAGCAGTTTCAAGCAAGAGGTTCCTTCTTATTATTAACCAGGCATGGGTTTTTCCAGAACTTGCAGCCTTGAGACCTCAATAGACATTCCTGGGGCATATCCTACTCTTTGACAATGCATATATCAGCAAATTTTAACCCAATTCTTATCAGGAAGGACAAGGGGTCAAGCTGCCCTTTTGGTGGCACCCTAAATCCCCCTCCCCTCCTGCCTTGGTCAAGCTGAGACTTGCTTTTAACAGCTTGCTGACTAGGCTGTCTTTAACAATAAGCCATAGTGGTTTCAAGCACTTTACTGGTTTGCCAAAGTCTCCTCGTGCACCGCATGGGTCCTGGAAGCGGCCACCAGGTCCCTGTGTTCCCTGGGGCATGGGTGGCCAGGGAAGCTCCGTGTGCTGCCCCCAGCGCCAGCTCCACAGCTCCTAATGGCTGGGAATCACAACCAATGGGAACTGCAGGGGCGGTGCCTGGCGGCCGCTTCCTAAAAGCCACAATAAGCACCACTGGGATCCTGCACCCCAACCTCCTGCCCCAGCCCAGAGTCCCCTCCTGCACCTAAACTCTGTCCTGGAGCCCACATCCCCCCACACCCTAATCCTCTGCCCCCTCCTGCATCCCAAACACCTCATCCCCAGCCCCATTCCAGAGCCTGCACCCCTACCCGGAGTCCCCTCCTGCACCCTTGGGCCTCGGGGAAGGGGCGAGACAGGGGTGTTTGGTTTTGTGTGATTAGAACGTTGGCAACCCTAGCGGGTGCAGGTTGGTGGAGAGGAATTTGGGGCCCTAGTTCCTCATGTTGGCCCTCCCGCCTTGGCCAGCAACATCACGCAGCCGCCCCAGGGCAGGGGTAGCCCAGCAAGCTGGACAGGCAGTGATGGGAGCCAGCATGGGGCCAGTGCCCGGGGCCCCTCCCGAGCCCAGTAGGGAGAGAATGACAACAACTGCCCCGCTCGGCGGAGGAAGGGAGGCTCGGCGCTGTGCAGCCAATGACCCCGCTCCCCGCGGGTCAGCGCTCAGGGACATGGGGCTGGGCCGCCCCCGGCGCGGAGGTGGTCACCTCCTGGCAGGCAGGGGGGATTTGCAGACGCTCCCTGGCTGCCCGCGCTCGCGCGGGGGAAGGGGGCTGCCGTTGCCTGGAGACGGCACTAACGAACTCTGAGAGGAGAATACAACGCCCGCAACCGCCACAGGGCCGGCAGGAATCGTCCGCGGCCCGGGAGCGGGCGGGGCCCGGCCCTGCTCTGCCTTGCCGCTGGGCGGACTCAGCACGTGAGTAGCGGGGCCGGGCGGATCCCTGAGCAGAGACGGGGCCTCGGGCGCAGGTGACTGGCGGCCGCGGGCCTCAAGCGGCTCGGGTCGGGGCAGCAGCCGGTAACTAGCCTCTGGCCTCCGCGCGGAGGACTTGGCTGGGCTGGGAGGTGACTTCCCGGTCTCTCGCGTCGCCCCCTCTGGCCCAGGCAGGCTCCGCTTCTTCCCCGCCTGCACTGCCTCCGCCTGGCACCCCCGCCCCATTGCTGTGTCCCAGCTCTGCACCGCCTCCTCCCTCCTACCCCTCAGCGCTGCACCTGACATTGCTCCTACCCCTGGCTCTGCATGCAACCCCCCCTTCCCTAGCCAGGCTCTGCTGCTCCTCGGCCCCCCACCCCCAGCACGGCACCCATCCCACTGCTTCTCCTGCCGGGTTTGAACTCCCCATCCTCCCTCTCTGCTCCCATCCCCCAGCACTGCATCTGCCCCACGGCTTCTACTCCACTTTGCTGCACCTGCACCTCTTCTTTGGATCAGGCTCTGCACTCATCCCACTGCTCTGTCCCAGCTCTGCATCCCTTCGTTCCCCTGGGCTGGAAGTCCCTTCCAGTCCTATGAGTCTATGATCCCTATTTTTGGTCAGAAAAAATGCACATAGAGACTATTAGGTTTGAAGTAAAGTGTCTCTTACACCTTGTGCACAGGGGGGCTTTCAAAGCAGAGTTAAGTGGGAGAGGAGGAACAGGGCATGACTGGCAGCAGTGGCAGAGTACTGCTTGGGGATGGACTTTGATCTCAATCTCTCATCACAGACCTGGGTAGGCAGGTCTGAAATAGCCTCCCAGAAAAAGAGTCAGTGTGTGAATGTCTCCCCTTGAAGGAATTGGAAGCCCCAGGGCTCCTGTTGCCTGGGGGTCCTGTAGACGGTGTAACATTTTTCTTGGTTTGGGTGGAACAGAGTACTTCCTTCTCTTATTTTGGTATCTGGATTCATCTGCCTTAAGTAGTTCCTGGAGTTTGGGGTCTTTCATACTAGATAAAATTTGTAAAAGTATATTTTTGACAATCGTAAACCCAAACATTTAACTTCAGTTTGTATTTAATATCCAATTGTACTAGGATTTAAAGTGACTTAAATGTCATAATAAATTATTTTTATTGACTTTTATAGTTTGCCTATCATGTAATGCTTAGGGATAGGAATAGAAAATAGAAACAGTTTTGTTCATTGGAAAAAAGCATATGCACCAAGTTCGGGTATTGCATAATTTTACATAAAATTTCTAGATTTCTAGACCTTCTGCCTTAAGAAATATGAGCAAGAAACAATTAATATTGAATATTGATAACAATATGCCTCTTTTAAGCTCACCATACCAAAGGGCTTGTCTGCACAAAATGTTACTTCCAAGGTGGTTTGTCTACCACTTTAACTATATTGATATAATTAAAGCATTGTTATTATACTGGTATTTATACCAGTATACAAAGGTGTTTTTTACTGTTATAGCTATTGACTCACAGGAAGGAGATTGAGTATTATACCTGGATAACTATATTGTTTTAAAAAAAATCAACCCCCTAACCGACATAGTTATACCAATACAAAAATGGTGTGCACACCAGGCCTAAATACTGAACTCTTTTTATTGTATGTCTGAACTGTGTTGTCTTTGTTTGTTTTAGTACTGTATATAGGCTCCTTGTGGCATTGACTGTTTTTTTGTATAGGACCAAGAATCCATTAGTGTTCAATATAAGTACAGTTATGTAGAACCCTGTAAACCTAACAATTTAAAAACAGTCTCCTTTTCCTGCATTCACAATGGTATGTTTTAAATTCATCAAATAAAACTTTTGGGATATTTTCAATAAACTATCCAAAGTGCTTTTATTTGAATACAGTTGAAAATAGTTATTTAATTTGAATTATTGAGCTGTGGAGCACAAACACAGTAAAACCAACATTTCTTCTTGCTGCATTTTATGCTGTAACTAGGGGGGAGGTGGTGTGCACGCGTGTGCCTGTGTTGTTTTTTTTGGGGGGGGGGGCTTTATGTGGGAAAGAGAAGGAAGTGTTAGCTTGTTGCCTTCAGCTGCTCCAGTCATTATTGAGATAGTGGAGGAAATAATCAGTATCTTCCCTGTTTTAATCCTTTTCTCCCTCCCCGCCTTCAAGGCCCTGTTTTAAGCTTCCATCCTGTAAGAGTATGCAGTGTAGTTGCCTTGAATGGTCCTTAAAATATGTGCTAACATAACTCTGCATTTAGCTGTGAGGCTTGGAGTACCTTTCCTAGATCTGAAGTAGACCTCAGTGTGGCTTGAAAGCTTGTCTCTCTCACCAACAGAAGTTGGTTCAATAAAAAAATATTATCTCATCCACCTTGCTCCTCTATCCTCTAAGACAGGGGTGGGCAAACTTTTTGGCCTGAGGGTCACATCTGGGTGGGGAAATTGCATGCAGGGCCATGAATGTAGGGCTGGGGCAGGGGTTGGGGTGTGGGAGGCAGTGCGGGATGTGGGAGGGGGAGCGGGATGCAGAAGGGGCTCAGGGCAGGGGGGTGGGGTGCAGGGTGAAGGAGGGTTTTGGGGTGCGGGGTCTGGCCTGGCGCTGCTTACCTTGAGTGGGTCTGCGGTGGCAGCGGTGCACAGTAGGGCTAAGGCAGGCTCCCTGGCCCCACGCTGTTCCTGGATGTGGCCGGCACCACGTCCCTGAGGGGGGTCAGCAGAGGGCTCCGTGCGCTGCCCTTGCCAGTGGGTACCTCCCCCAAAGCTCCCATTGACCGTGGTTCCCCATTGCCGGCCAATGGGAGCAGCAGGGGGTGGTGCCTGCAGGCAAGTGCAGCATGCAGAATCCTCTGCCCCTTCCCTCCCCGGGGCCGCAGGGATGTGGTGCTGGCCACTTCCAGCAGCGGCGCGGGGTCAGGGCAGGCAGGGAGCCTGCCTTAGCCCCGCTGTGCCACGGGGCTGGCAATCCCGCAGGCCGGATTGAAAGCCCTGACGGGGCCGATCTGGCCCGCGGGCCATAGTTTGCCCACCCCTGCTCTAAGAGTATAATTTAGTGGCAGTCAAATAATACTGTGCTCCTACATTAGTTGTACTGAACAGTATGAGTTACTCTCTACCTTGCTGCGGATCATGATGCAAAAGCCAGTATCATAATTTAATATTTTTTAAAAAAAAATTATTCTTCTATTAATTATTTTCTAATGTAACAATTTCACACAGCATCAGGAAATAATTAGTTTCCAAGATCTGAACACTGCTACAAAATATTCATGTTCAGCTAGACTCAGAAATATGTTTATAGTTACTCAACACTTGATGTGGTCTTTGGCAAAGGATGTTCAATTAAACTTAGTATAACACACAGAGATACAACTTCATACTATTTAGTAGTGTGATCTGTTTCTTTTTTGTTTTTAAAATAACTTGTGTTCCTGCCAAACTTTTATCTCATTTAATTTTTGTAATTTTTGCAGCTAAACTCAATTTAAGTAACTATAACACATGTAAAAATAAGATATGCTTCTCTAAAAAGTTGTGCCTATTCTTTCAAACCATACAGAAGTTTTAAAATACAAAATAAAATTAAAATGGGAAATTAAAATAGAGATGGATCTGTATTTAAAATATTGATTTTTTTATTGATTTGTTTTATTTATAACAGTATTATATTATGGTACATATTCTGAAATAATCACGCTTCATTCAGAACTAGAAAACAATACTGGTATCTTCATAAAAGGGAAACAAGGACTCTATTTAAACTATAATATTCTTGAAAAGAACTGTTTTTGTCTGAACAACAAACATATTTTTTTAGACCTAAATCCTGCAAAGATTTGTGCAGTTGCTAACTTAAAGTTCAATGGGATGACTTATTTGTTTAATGAGACTACTCCCATATTTAAAGTTAGGCAAGTTATTAAGTGTTTGCGAGATCAGTGCCTTAAAATGAAATCTTGCTTCATAGAATAAATAGGTCTGTAAAGATTGTCCTTCATTCACTTTTGAAGGACAATCATATTAGGAGGATTTTAGCCTTTCAGCACACCACAATTAGGCCAGTTGTGGCTAGGAACTACTTTTAGCAAAGTATAACACCACACATACTCTTTAAATAACACCTAAAATTCCAGCTGAAAACATTGTCAAAGTGTTTAATATGAAAAAATTGGAAGATTAAAATTAAAGCTTAGTTGTTTTCAGTCTTGTGGTACACAGTTTATTGCTGATTTATTGGGTTTTCTAGGGTGATGTTGGTTGATATAGAGTTACAAAATACATATACTTTACATTTTATAAGTCACAATGAATTAAATCCTGGCTCCATTGTAGTCAGTGGGAGTTTGGCCATTGACTTCAGTGGAGCCAGGATATATCACTAGGGTCCTATCAAATTCAAGGTCCATTCTGGTCAATTTCACGGCCAAAGGATTGTAAAATTGGTCAGTTTCCTGATTTTGGATGTTGACATCTGAAATTTCATGGTGGTGTAACCCTGGGGGTCCAGACCCAAAATGGGATTGTGGGGGGAGGGGATTGCAAAGTTGTTGTAGGGACGGGTCCCAACATTGCCACTCTCACTTCTGTGCTGCCTAGGCAGCAGCCTCCAAGCTTCCTGGAGTTAGAGGCGGTTCCGGGAGATGAAAGTGGGTAGGATCTTCCCCATGCTGCTAGGAGCACCCCAGCCGGGGACTCTTAGCTGCTAGTCCAGGCCAGTGACAGATTAAGGCGGGGCCCCTACCTCCTGGCCAATCTGGGGCCTCCCTGGAAAAATGGGTGCCTCAGCCTCAGAAGGAGCCCTAGGGTGGAAGCCCCAACTGGGTCACCCTGAGCCTCAGCAGGAGTCCTCGGGGAGGAAGCTTTTGTCAGGGATATTTTTAGTAAAAGTCATGGACAGGTCAAGGGCAAATCAGAAAAATTCACAGAAGCCATGACCTGTTCCTAACTTTTACTAAAAATATCCCTGAAAAATCTTAGCCTTACTTATGATTAATGTGACAAAACAGTGTCGATAGAATTGGGTAATGCACCAGAGCCTTAATTCTCTAAAGCAGTGGTTCCCAAACTTGTTCTGCTGCTTGTGCAGGGAAAGCCCCTGGCGGGCCGGGCCAGTTTGTTTACCTGCCATGTCCAAAGGTTCGGCCGTTAGTGGCTCCCAGTGGCCGTGGTTCACTGCGCCAGGCCAATGGGAGCTGCTGAAGCGGTGCGGGCTGAGGGATGTACTGGCTGCCGCTTCCAGCAGCTCCCATTGGCCTGGAGCAGTGAACCACAGCCAGTGGGACCCACGATCGGCCAAACCTGTGAACGCGGCAGATAAACAAACCGGCCCGGCCAACCAGGGGCTTTCCCCGCACAAGCAGCAGAACAAGTTTGGGAACCACTGCTCTATAGGGATGCCAGCCTGCTACTACCCTATTCCCAAAACCATTAGGAAATCATTATACTTGCTTAGATGGTGAGAAGCTGAGCACTATGTATTTTCATGTAATCAACATTGATAGAACCACCAAAGGTATATAACACTATTCACTGAGTTGGGGTCCTTTTTATACAGGACCAAAGTTGCTTTAATATTTAGACATAGCAGTAAATTGCTTTTTTGTTTGTTTTGATATCATGGCCATCGTTGTTATAACATAACTTATAATTGATGGGAGATGCCAAAGGGCCACTAGGATCTCTGCAGCAACAAAAATGACCTAAAAATGTTTAGCAAATAAAGCAGTATAGTTGAATGAAGTCCAGCATTAGACCACAGCTATAAAAATCTCAATATTCTACCATTCATTTAATATTGGGTTTTGGAGAAGATTTATGGCATGTTCCAGGAGATGATGTGGGGGTGGGGGGTGGAAAAGAGGTTTGGTGTAGCTGATTCACTGGCTGGTTGAGTTGAGTTAATTCATTCCTGCTGGATGCTTGTTTTTTATGCTGCTGGGTAAATTATGCTGCTGTAAGATTAGGTGAGTGTCCGGAAGCCTAGAGCTTTTGTAATCTTTTTCACTATTACTTAAATCTAAATAAACAAATTATCCAGCATCCAAAATAAACCTCATCCAAATTAAATGAAAAGAAACACAATAGGCCTCGCTCTCATAGTTTATTATGTTGAAATTGTAACTTTATTAGACTTTGGCTTGCTTACAATAAACAAATAGAAAAATAATTGAATGGGGCATGTTACAAGAATTATACAGTAATATAAAACAATATATCAATGAAAGATAACAATGTATCATCTGCCAGGTATATAAACTATTGCAATGTGTTTTTTCTTTGTGTTTCACCATTATTTCTTTTTTAAAAATTGAGGTCAAAAGCGCTCTTCAGTTTTAATGCTCAGAGTAAGAGATGTGATTTGTACAAACATATGGAGCAATTATACTGAAACTAAGTTTCCTCAATTCTGTCGTTACTATGGTAACCAGTATTCACTGTATTTCGTTTAGACATATAAAATAGAATGGAAAGAGTCAGTTTAAGGTTTGCTGTTCTACTCAATAGAAATGTAACGTTATATGATATGTAGTGGAGTTGTAAACCGTGTTGATTGCAGGATGTTAGAGAGACAAGCTTGTCTCTCTCATGAACAGAAGTTGGTCAAATGAAAGATATTACCTAACCCACCTAGTCTCTCTAATATTACATTATGTTTATTTTTAATCACATGTAAGGAGGCAGATCAGATAATCAGTGTGCCTGAGAGAATGAACATCAGCTGTACTCATCCTTTTAAAATATTTTTGGTTGAGTCTTAGAGTACTAGGATATTTGACTATCCAATACCAGCAATAGAATTAAGGTAGCTCCAGTGCTCTTCTACCAGCTAGGACTTCCTGACCTCAAAGGAATAGAGAAGAGAATAATAACCCTGGTGCTATTGTTCTGGCCTCAGGACTCTTGGGAAGGAAATGAAGACAGGTACTGCAGTAGCATCTTTACCCCAATGTTATTTATATATCTTAGGTACTTAAATGGCCCCCATTACCACAATATACAAGCGCCTCAGAGTCTTTAATGTGTTTACCCTCACAACATCCCTGTGTGCTAGAAAAGTAGTATTATCCCCATTTTAGGGGTGGGGAATTGAGCCACAGTGAGATTAAGTATTTTATCTAAGGTCACACAGGAAGCCTGTGACAAAAGAAGGGAATTAAACTGAGATCACTGAAGTTCCATGCTAACACCCTAATCATTTGGCTGTTCTTCTTCTCTAGATTATGCTAGTAAACTGACATAGATTCCTGTCCCAAATGTCATAATGGGATTTGGATTTAGTGTTTGCTGTGTGACACAATGTGAAACTCTAAGGGATACACAAAAGTACACCCCTGTTGTACATAACTCCATGCTTGTCTCTGGATAATACAAAGGCTTTGCTGTGTTCTAGGGTTTGTGATTCATAGGCTTTTCTGTCTTCCTAACAAATGGTGTCAAAATAGCTCTGTCTGGATGTCAGGCTTTCTGGAGTGGCTCACCAACGTGGGTGCCAATCTCAAGGCAGACTGTTACAAACCAGGGCACAAACCTGAAACTGGTTGTGTGTTCTATAATTAGATGTCATCAGCCAAGTATTAAGTGTGAACTCCTCAAGCACTATAACAACCTTAACATGGAATCACAGACAGTCTCCTTGGGCACTTCAGTTTATCTTGCCACCCAGGCAAGCCTGCTTTTGTGGTAGATGGTCCCTTACACCAAAAATCACAACAGTATTCAGGTTACTACCAGACCAAAGGACCAGTCACTTACTCCAGGTCAATTGTACCTTAGATCTCACCAAAGACAATGGTTGTAGCCAATCCTATGTTAAATTTACTAAAGGTTTATTAGGAAAAAGAAAAGTTATTTACAAGGTTAAAGCAGGTAAACATACACACACACAAATGAGTTACAGTCATAGGTTTCCAAAAGTAATAGAAGCTGCTGTAATGTTCAAGCTCTTTATGTCCTTTAGGGCTAACCCAAGCTAAGCAGCTTGGGGATCCCTTTCTTATGCTTAGAAATACTGCCCTCTCCAAATTCCAAGCAGTATAGTGATATAGATCATTCAGGTCAGGGATTTTTATTTGCTTCCCCCAGAGTTCAAATGATGATGGGTCGAGGGTCTGTGCATGTCCCTTTTTAATGGGTATGGGGGAGCAATTTATAAAGTATTTTGTCAATTGATGTTCCACAATGGTTCATCTGGTGTCTATAGGCCTTCTTTTGTTGGACAGGAGATGATATCTCTAATGGTAAATTTCTATTTCACACTTGGTAATGCTTTTATCCTGACTCTGAAGATTTCTAGTTTCATAGCAAGCACTTTTATAGTTACAAAGCAAAGTTACATATTACCTTATGACATGGGATACTGATATTATAAGTAAGATTAATGCATGCAGCAACTCACAAGCATTTAATAAATTCCAAGCATTAAACACTTCTCTATAAATCTAAAACCTGTTTTAACAATACTAACACACAGGTGAGTCAGACTGGTTTCCAGCTATGCATTTGTCAATGTTCAGTGAGGCTTATGGGCTTTAATGTGAGCTGGCTCCTGGTCTGCCAGCGTCACACTATAAGGTGGTGATTCTGTCTTAGGTAACATGCCTGAAGCACATCATCTGAGAATTTACAATCTTAAATAGACAACAGTCAAAGAGAATGGGGGAAAATACCAAAATACTTAAACTTATTTCTCCAGCTATTACTTATCATTAAGGCTAAGATTTTTGTCACAGATATTTTTAGTAAAAGTCACAGACAGGTCACAGGCAATAAAGAAAAATTCACAGAAGCCGTGACCTGTACCCGACTTTTAATAAAAATATCTGAGACAAAATGGGAATTTGCAGGTCTCCACACTGCCTGCAGCAGGGCAGCTGCCCGGTGACTAGGAACTCCAGAGGCCCCCATCATGAGTTGGGTGTCAGAGCTCCAGGGTCCCTTGCCATCCAGGGCTGGGAGCTGCAGGGCCCCCATTGCCTGCAGCATCT
The DNA here is from genome assembly GCF_020497125.1 of Mauremys mutica. Lineage (NCBI taxonomy): Eukaryota > Metazoa > Chordata > Testudines > Geoemydidae > Mauremys > Mauremys mutica. Next base: position 77,712,907 of record NC_059073.1, read on the forward strand.
GGGGGCTGTGGGGTACCCCTGTGGTCCACAGCTCCGTGAGTCCCCTGCAAGCCGTGGCGGCTGGGAGCTGCAGGATTCCCCTGCAACTCTGCAGGCCCGTGGCATCCTGGAGCTCAGAGGTTTCCCCACTGCCAGCAGCAGTCAGGAGCTGTGGGGTTCCCTGCCACCTGCAGGAGCTGGGAGCTCCAGGGTCTCCCCACCGCCTGAAGCAGCTTGGAGCTCCAGAGGCCCCAGAAGTGGCGGGGGTACCCCGCATCTCCCTGCCCTCATGGGTGGCAGGGGACCCTGCAGCTCCCTACCACTGCAGGCTGAAGTCACGGAGGTCTCTGGAAGTCACAGATTCCATGACTTCTGTGACCTCCATGACTAAATCGTAGCCTTACTTATAACTTCTTTATTGCTTTATTCCTCTGTTCTGTGCTGATTGTTTACAAAAAGCTTTATACTGAATCTGCCAAATCTTTGTTTTTGGGAGCTGGCCTGCTCATGCCATGTGAGAGATTGAGAGGAAACATTCTACGCTCTACAATTCTGGGGGGACTGCATGGTCATCTGTGCTGCTGAATTCGCCACGCTGACCAAACAGGAAATTAAATTCAAAAGTTCCCGGAGCTTTTCCTATGTAACTGGCTAGTGTATCGGAGTTCAAAGTGCTGTCCAGAGCGGTCACATTGGAGCTCTCTGGGATAGATCCCGGAGGCCAGTAGCATTTTTTTGCGTCCACACTACCCCAAATTCAACCCAGCAAGGTTGATTTTAGTGCTACTCCCCTCAGCAGTGAGGAGTACAGAAGTCGATTTTAAGAGCCCTTTAAGTCGACAGAACGGAGTTGATTGTGTGGACATATTGATTTTAAAATCGACCTAAGCAGCTAAATTTGACCTAGCCCCATAGTGTAGACAGGTTTACACAGGTTTTTACATTAATATATTTCAGTAAGTGATTTCAGCATGTACTTTGACATCTTATATTCTAGATGTTGGCTTCCTTCATGTTGAGCTGTCTAAAGATCAACACTGCACTTGTTTTGAACATTTTATATTTCTTGAGGCTCAAAAGAGTTTTTGCCCTTTTGTTGTCAGGTTACATATGTAGAGATCCTTTACCCTGGACTGCAAAAGATCTGTTAGAGAGCATTGCTGTTCCATCTATTTGTGAAATTGCTCATTGGGGAAGTTGATTAAAATTCTACTCTTTCACACCCAGAATATTCTTTCAAAGAAAGAGATGGAAGCCCCATAGTATGATGCATTTGAAGCTAGAATGCACAATTTTAATGGAGCATATCCTGGAGGGAACTCTCTTGCCTTTGTCAAGGTGATGAAATATCGCAGACGACTTAATACATCTTTTTCTGTCTTTAATTTCTCAATCAAACCCTCAGACAGCTCATATATTTTAAGACCAGAAGGGAACATCAGGATCATCTAGTCTGACCTCCTGCACATTGCCATCCACAGAACCTCACCCACCCACTCCTGTTTTAGGCCCATAACCTCTGGCTGTTACTGAAGTCCTCAAATCTTGATTTTTAAAGTTACAGAGAAACCAGCATTTACTCTAGTTCAAATCAGCAAATGACTCTGTGCCCCATGCTATAGAGGAAGATGACAAGCTGTCAGATTTTGTCTCTGACTGCTAGGTCAATTTATTTATTTATTTAGTTAGTTTTGCATATGTCATTCCCATCCTCAGACTCAAAGCTGAAGAACAGTGAATTTTCTCCCTCTAAACAATATGGATATTCAGACATCTCTTCCTCCTGTGGTTGTTCATTTGTCTGTGGTGGACAAAACCAGAATGTGCTGGTAGAGGTGTCCCCTTCATTTCATTCTGCAAAGCATTCCTTAATTAAAGGACCCGTCTATTCAGAATCTGTGTACAGAACAACTGATGGAAAGATCCATTTCTCTTGGAGTTGAGCCAAACGTTCTTGTGTGTTCCCTCCTGGTCCCTTATCCCCAGGATTCTGTGGAGAATTGGAGAAAAAGCCATGGTCCTGCTCCTAGCCCCAATTTGGGCCTGTCAGCTTTGATTCCTTGGCTTGTTGAACCTGGCAGCAGATTCTCCATTTTCTGGATCTCATGTCCCTAAGGCACAGTCAGATTCTCCTTACTGATTCTAAGTTTGTCATTCTGATAGTCTGAATGCAGGCTGGTTGATCTATTTAGATCACGATTGCTCTGTAGAATTCTAGAAGATTCTGATGGAAAAGCAGGAAAACTTCTCTGTAAAATGGAAATGGTTTTCCATCTAGATGACAGAAAGGATCTGATTCTTAACATTTTTCCATTTTCTTTGTTCTGGACTACCAGCTGTATCTCAAACAGTGTTGTCTCTCCTTCAGTTCCATAAGAGTGCATCTGGCTACAGTTTTGGCCTTTCACCCATCAGTTTGATTATGTTCCTTCAACCTACAATGATAATAATTTTAAAAGGCCTATTTCACTTATTGCCTCCTGCTAGGAAGCAGCCTCTGTCCTTGGACTTTAAATGTAGTACTCAGCAAATTAATGGAACGACTGTTTGAACCATTGTCAGCATGTTTGGTGCAACATGTCTCATTGGGATCACATAATCTTGAGTGTCTCAGAGATTCAGGTATTAATAGCACACCCACTGTATATATCATTCCACAAATACAAGGTGGTCTTCTTGCTAACAGCTCAGATATTTGTCAAAGATGATCCCTATTTTTCTCTTCAACCAAGCCATACCTTTATCATTTCCCCCAAGCCTCATTCTCTGTCAGTGGAAGTTTGGCTACCCTGTTCACATATTAAGAAGGCCATGAGTTACTGTCTAAACAGGACTAAGTAATTCTTCATAACAGCTAGTTTATTTGTAGTTTATGGAAATAACCCCAGAGGATCCTTGTCTCATGCTATATGATCTGTTAATATTTTTTAAACGAGCTGGAGCCTTGCTTCATTCAATGTATAAAAGGCATTTCTGCCTCAGTTGAGTGCACATTTTTTCTTTCAATAAATCCTAGACTCTACTAAAAACGATGTTAAATGCTGAAATTGAAAAATGAAGCGCTCAAAAGTCAGGAAAGACTTACATTAACAAATGATGGTTGTCTTAACTCTACATCCTTTTCTGTATGCATTACAAGAGAGTCTTTAATTACATGACCACATATTTGTTTTTGGTCAAGATCTTGTCTGATTCACAGTGCTGGTTGGATGGTACACAATGAATGAGGCAGGAATATGTTGAGAATAAGAAGATAGTTTTGCTGATGTTTTCCTTAATTTTGGCCAAATTCTGTTTATACCTACCACACAGAGAGATTTACACTGCTTTAACTAAGGACATGTGTGCACCTCCAATGGACCAGAGCATAGTGATTTGGTATATAGTGTAAGACAGAAAGGGAATGTAGTGAATAAAGAAGCATTTGCTGAATTTTGAATTTGCTATTTGCAACTTTACTATTCTTTTAAAATGTTATATATCTATATCTATAATGTATGTATAAATATAAGTTTATTACAGCAACATCTTAAATGAAAGGACCAGAAATTCCTCATGAAGAACAAGGACATCATTTTACACACTTGAGCAAAATTTAAAGTCAATTTTTTAAAAAAAATTTAAAATTAAAGAAATTAGAACTCTAGTAATTATAATTACTATCCACATGGTGCAAATAATGATTAACACTTTCCATTATAAATCCCACCCACATCAAGGCTCTAGGATGCTCTATAGTTCATTTATATTATATATGTGGGTGGGATTTATAATGGAAAGTGTTAATCATTATTTGCACCATGTGGATAGTAATTATAATTACTAGAGTTCTAATTTCTTTAATTTTAAATTTTTTTTAAAAAATTGACTTTAAATTTTGCTCAAGTGTGTAAAATGATGTCCTTGTTCTTCATGAGGAATTTCTGGTCCTTTCATTTAAGATGTTGCTGTAATAAATTTGATGTCTTTAATAGCTGTCCTGACAAATTATTATTTCTGTTACAGTAGTTTAAAGTACCAACAAAGTAATTAAAAAAGTTGAATATGTGAACTGCAGCTTCAGACATATTTAATGAGCTGTGAAATAGAATGTAGAGGCATTTACACATGGTATACCTGATGAAGCTAAGCATCCACAATGGTTTTCCATTATTTTTACTTTTTTTTGTGGAGTAATATACAGTGACTTCAGAAAGGTATATTGTGGTAATAGCTACAATGTGGTGTTTGTCTTCATGTGTCACTTCAATAAATATTGTAACACAAATTGCCTTGAGTCTCTGCAAATCACGTAGTGTTGTCTCATACGGAAGTAGCAGTGTTAAGTGTTGAGCGATTTAACAGATTTGTATAGTAATACTTCTTTTGTTGCTGATTTGCCTCTCATACTAGCTTATATCTGGCCGAGATTTTCTGCTTCAAGTTTTAGTTATTTCTTTGTGCATGGTAGTATTAAGAGAAGGCAGCTCAGAAGTAGCTGGTCAATTACACTCGTGAACGTGTGTATTCCAGTACTTGAATAGACTGAGGTTGGGATTTTCAGAGGTGCCTAAAAGAGTTATGTGGCCAACTTCCTTAGGCTCCTTTGAAAATCTCAGAGCGAGATAATAGTTTTTGTCAACCGCCTTGGGTTTATCAAATATGAATTTTATAGTTAGGGCACTTTTACAGTTGTTTCAATAAGGCCATTGTTTTGTGGATAAAAGTATTCCTGTTCTTTTTGTTAGTACCTGGAATTCAAAAATTCAAACCCTGCTCCTAACACAGTGTACACACAGTTTCTCACCCCCTCCCCTTTTCTGTGTTTTACCTTTAATGTTATCTTAAATAGCAAGAAACAGCTGCAATCTAAACTGTGGCCTGAATTTAGCTGTCCCTTGGTTTGCTTTACCCTGAGTGATCCCCTCTGCCCCTACTCCTAAATTTCTTTGAGTCAGAGAGACACTCAGGCTGTCTACACTACACTGTATTCCACTATATTCCATTACACTACACTATATTCCACCTCGCCCCTTCCCCCTCCACCCCCCCCCCGAGCGACATAAGTGTTATGTTGGTAGCAGGGCCGACTTTAGGAAGTGCAGTGCCCAATTCGAATACCCGGCAGTGGTCTGGGTTTTTGGCAGCACTTCGGCGGCAGGTCCTTCACTCGCTCTGGGTCTTCCGCGGCACTGAAGGGCCTGCCACTGAAATGCCTCCGAAGACCCGGAACGAGTGAAAGATCTGCCGCCGAAGTGCTGCCAAAGACCCAAACCGCCGCCAAGTGAGTAAAAATTAAAAAGTTAGGCACTCTTCTTTAGGGTGCAGGGCCCTTTTAGGCTCGAGGCCCGATTCGGGTGAATCAGGGGAATCGGCCTAAAGCTGGCCCTGGTTGGCAGGAGAGCTTTTCCTGCTGACATAGCTTATGCTGCTTGTGGAGGTGTTTTTTTATGCTAACGGGAGAGCTCTCTCCTGTTTGCATAGCGTGTCCTTGCCAGATTTATAGACATGGCCTCAGTCTGGACAACTTGGTCTGGCTGCCAGAGTTAGCTAGCAGAATAGCTCTGCATCACTTTGTAGGATTCCAGCAGCTGACATCCTGTCTGAGACACAAGGTCGGTGAGGTAATACCTTTTTTTTGGACCAACTTCTGTTGATGAGAGAGAGAGAATCTTTCGAGCCACATAGGGTATGTCTACACAGCAATTAGACACTCACAGGTGGCCGGTGCTAGCCAGCTTGGGCTTGCAAGGCTAGGGCTGCGGGACTTCATTGCTGTGTAGACTTCAAAGGGCTTGGGCTAGGACCCTGCAGGGTGGAAGGGTCCCAGAGCTTGGGCTCCAGTTTGAGCCTGTAAGTCTACACAGCAATGAAACAGAGCCCGAGCCCCGCAAGCCCTAGTGGCTGGCAGGAGCCAGTCACTGTTTTTTCTTTGCTGTGTAGACATACCCACAGAGCTGCTGTTCAGGTCCTGTCAGAAATATATTTAAAATTTTGTGGTTTAGCCAAATTGACAAATTCCTTTGAGAAAGACTGAGGCTCATTGTTGGAGATAATCCTTTCAGGGATTTCAAAAATATTAGGTGAGTAAATCTGTGAATGGGCAAATGAGGTATCTGCACAAATGGCTAATTAGGGGTGTTTGTATCAAAAGTTACCATGCAGTTTACAACAATTAGCAAACTGTGAACTGTAACTGCATTTTTCCATTATTTATATCACTGTGCCCTGTGTGTGCAGAAAGTCTGCAGGAGAACAACTAAAGAGTTTTGAGCCTGGAACTCAGTTGCATAATGTTGTCCAGTATTTAGCTCATGGTGGTCTGATTCTTCTTTCTCTAATGTTCTGGAGTCTCCCTCTACTTTTATATAGTACAATAATATATATCCGTTTTATGTGTACGTATGAAGGAGTTCCTTAGCCTTTTTATTTATTTATTTATTTATTTAATGGGTTGTTCTTGGAATAGATAAGGTGAATTTTCACATGTTGATATTATTCAACTGAATATATTAACTGTAAGGGTAACAAAATATTGAAATAAATTACTTTAACTGATCATTTGAGTTATTTTCAATTCTTGCTATTTTTAAAATGTATATATTATTTACTGTATAACTTTTAACTATAAACTTGTATGGGATTAAGTAAGTAGTTTTTTCCCTGCGTGTCTTTTATCCATCCAGACAACAATTCTTCAGTTGTTTCTGACTTTACACATTTAGGCACCATCATCAACTGTCTGTTCTTTAGATTGAATTTATATTATAGGTCATCCATTTGGTTTCTTAAAGCTTTACAGTCCTTGATAATTTTTATCATGTCTGAATGCAAAATAGCATGCACAGCTTAGAAAGTCAGGTCATATAAATAAAAAGTTAACAGTTTGGTCTTTATTCACAAACTTTATAACTATTTTTAATCAAGTTTGTTAATTAAAATGGTTTAATTTGGTGCTTTGTAATATCATCAGCTGTCTCACACATGCTTTTCTATTGGTAGAAGATTTGAACCCATAATAAAAATCTCTTGGTGGTTTTGACCAACATTATGTCTAGTTAATATGGATGAAATAAATTTTGTACTGATGACATAAATGCATTTGTTTTTAATAAATAATATATAATTTTTAAATTAGGCTGCAAAGTAATATTGGCAACAGTGCTTGAAATGGAGTCACTTTCCTGCTCTTCTGAGGATGGTAGTCAGCCATCACATGGTAAGCTTCCTATAAATTCTTTGTATTGTACAGTTTTCAGTTGGTTCAGACTTTAAGCTTTCAAACAAGATTTAAGTAATTGCTTTATTTTTATGTTTTTTTAACTGTACTTAATATGTTTTTTGCTTGTTTAGCTCTCCTTGTGCCCACAGTGCTGCTTCACAATCCTGTTGTGGAGGGAGTACTATAGAACACTTAAACTCAAGCCACTACCTACTCTTGGTTCTTCTTCCCCTGAAGTTAGAGTTCAGTTCTTCTGTCTGCAAAAACTGAAATTGATTAGATTTGAAATTGTGTCCTTTTAAATTAAATTTTAAATTCTGCAGAAAATGATGAGTGGGACCCTTTTCACCAAGGTACATTACCTACTTGCCACCAGTGAGTGGATTTGTGAAGTCTTGCTTGTAACCCATGGTTACAATCTATTGAAGAGAAAATTGAGCAGTTGGAGGGTAATTTTCTTTATCTAATAAAATAAAAGAATTTAAGAATCCAATTTTTAAAAAATAAGAAGGAAAAGTGAGCTTGCTCAGTTAAACTAGTGATTTGAAGAAAATTAGGAACTGCAACACTCACAGCAATATTAATTTGGCCATATCCTTCATGCCTTTGGAAATATATTTCAAAAATATTAATCTAGTACAGATTTAATAAAGACATTGGGAATAGAAGATTCTACATATTTACAATAAATTAGAAATAATGTTGTTCTAGGACTCTTAACTCTTGCATTTCCTGGTATTTTTCCATTTTAATTGTGCAGCCTTTGAGCCAGATAATGCCTTTTAGGTACTGGCCCACATTATGCATGATGTAGAACTGCAGTACTTCAGGGGGACCTGCAAGAGAGATTGTTCCTCAGAGCATAGGGGGAGAGCAACTGCTGCATTACTGGTTAGGAGAGTGCAGCAGGGGTATGGCTATCTATCTATCTCCAGATACAGTCATCCATGTTTCCTTCCAGAGGCAGTGTTGGATGTATATTGTAGTCAATTATAATGTCAACATTTTCTGCAGGGTATCATTCCTATCCTGATAATGCCCTTCACCACAAATTTTGGTTAAAAGGTCCTTGGTTTTTATCTGGAATGGGTTACAGTCATTAGAAAAGTCCATCCAAATTTTTGTTTCATTTGACACCAAGAGATTAAGTGAAACTTACTCCAAGAGAATTATATATAAATGGCTGTCTCGTATCATATTCATTGTTACATCTTAATCTGATTTATTGAATCTTCAAAGCATATGAAGGTATATGTAGTCTCAGGTACATCAGTGACAGTAGCTAGCCTTACATCAGTTTATATCCAGGAGTCCTGCAGGACAGCCACATGGCATTCTCTATATTTTCTTCAAAACTTTCATTTAGATTCAGCAGCTTGGCATGATTCCTGGTTTCTTCAATAGATGACATTTTGGGTCAGACTCTGATACCCTTACTTAAGTTGTACAGTCCCTTGGACCTGGTCTACACTGCGGGGGCGGGGGGGGAATCGATCTAAGATACGCAACTTCAGCTATGAGAATAGCGTAGCTGAAGTCAACGTATCTTAGATTGAATTAAAATTACTTACTTTGTGTCCTCGCGGCGCTGGATCGATGGCCGCGGCTCCCCCGTTTACTTTGCTTCTGCCTCTCACACTGCTGGAGTTCAGCAGTCGACGGGAGAGCGATCAGGGATCAATTTATCACATCTACACTACACGCGATAAATCGATCCCCGATAGATTGATCGCTACCCGCCGATCCAGCGTGTAGTGTAGATGTACCCTTACTCAGCAGGTTGATAAGATACTGCTGCATGTGAATTGAGTAGGGGACTCAGGGAAACCTTATAGTCTTTTAATATGTTTGCTTAAAATGGCTTATTCCTGGGATAGTTTCACTGCCCCAAAATGAAAATCATAGAATATCAGGGTTGGAAGGGACCTCAGGAGGTCGTCTAGTCCAACCTCCTGATCAAAGCAGGACCAATCCCCAGACAGATTTTTACCCCAGTTCCCTAAATGGCCCCCTCAAGGATTGAACTTATAACCCTCGGTTTAACAGGCCAATGCTCAAACCACTGAGCTATCCCTCCCCGCAAAAGCCTTCTGGAGAATGCGGGCATCGATCCCGCTACCTCTCGCATGCTAAGAGAGCGCTCTACCATTTGAGCTAATTCCCCTTACACAAAAGGATTGTTCTATGCTTTCATTCCTCCAAAAAGTAAAAGTGTACACTGGCTAGAGCTAGGTATAGTATATACAAAGCTGCCAAGCAGGTTCACCAGAGATATTCTTTCACCTTTTCTGTTCCACTTTGGGCCTTTCTAGAGCAGAAGCTGGCACTTGTTTCCTGTTACTTGTCATTGTCATTTTCCTTATTTGGACAATTATCCACTAAGGGCAAGAAATAAACCATCAAACACATTTCACTTGTGATGAGCTGTAGATGGAGGAACGCATTAAATTGCTTTTTGGCCTCAGATTCCTTTGTCTTGTCTCTCTCTCTCTCTCTCTCTCTCTCTCTCTCTCTCTCTCTTTCTTTTTTTTTTATTTTTAGTTTCTTCCTCTTTGTATTTTTCTATACTTTCTTGAGTTTCTCCTTTCATCTTTTAGATTGTATTTTTAATCCTCTGCCAACTTCTGTTTGTGGTTTCTTAAAATCTGAAATGTGATGTTTGCTGTTGTAAATGACAGTGGGCTAGAACTTTGTGCAAAATGCATTCACATTGTTAGAGCTAGTTGCTATGTCTTCTTAATCATAAAACCAAAATTTATTACTTATAAATGTCAGCATTTTTTTCGTTAATTTTCATGTGACTTTTGGTGCGTATTTTGTTTTCAGGTAAGAATAAAGAGATGCTCCTAGGTTACCCCACCAGGCGTCGTAGTTGTGCTTTGGTAAATACTCCATCTCCATGTGTTAACAAAGCTATTCATCACATTCAAGAGCTGGAAGTAAAGATAGGAAGCTCCTTTCAACAGGTACTGTATGACTGAAAATTGTCAAATATGAATAGAATCTTGTGTCTGAATATATAACCAGATTGTATCTTTGAAAAGGATTACTCTTTTATAATAATGGAAAGTAGTATACTATTTCTAAACCAGTGTCAAGCTAGTTCATTTATCAGTCAAGACATCTTTTTAGCTATGTACAGTCCTGGAGGGTCAAACTACCTCATTAAAATCAAGCTGTCCTTTATCTGTTTCACACATCATCATCCAAAAGCACATAGAGGACATCTTGATTTTCCTAAGCCAAATTGTTCCAGTATATTGCATGGTATTCAAAAAACTTTTTTTGACACTAAATCAACTAGATAAGTAAATTGATCTATGCACCTCTGTGTCATTTCTAATAAGTGATTTTGTTTTTTTAGCAACATTTAATAGTTCTTTGATTTAAAAATAAAAGGCAGTGTTTCTTTATTCTAATGTCCACTAAAAAGCATGGGTTGATAAATTTTCTCTTACCTGGTTATATGTTGGTAGAATTAAGACTTATGTATCTTATTTTCCTGGAGCTTGGTATGTAGGATTTCCCAGACTTTGGGAAACTTTGCAGGAGAATTGGAAGGTGGCTTGCAGCAGGCATATACATTGTAAAAAGAATATGAGTAGGGAAGCTAAGTTGGGAGAAAATAAGACATGAGGGAGGTGAAACATACTGGCAGATAGGTAGAAGAAAGGTAAAATGCATGTGTGTGTGTATGGGAAATTTGCCACACACTTCTCTGGGAACATGATCAGGGTCATTGAGATAATATACTCTTATATGAGGAGGTTTTTCCAAATAGCAATTAGCAAAGTTAAAGGGAGAACCTACCCTGTCTCCTTCATGTTTTTGAAGAAAGTGGAGAAACTGTATGAAAGATACATTGCAAAATTGGGTAATAGATAATGTGTATAAAATGGCATCTATATTGGTATTCCTTTGTATTGACAAAGACTGTTTTGAGTACTAACATTATTTATTCATAATTTTTGGCATGGAATGGAGCAGCTATTAATAGAAGTTTTTTTTTTTTAAAAAGACTCTTATTTAGGGTTGGTTATCATTTATCTTATTTAACTGAAAGGATGTTAGAGTCCATATATATTTGGGATCTACACAGTTCCAAAGACACATTAGCTATAATTATTTTTAAAGCAGGTAAAAACAAATTCATGTTTATGTACATTGACATGGCCCTCTTGCAATGTAAAGTTTAGTGACCTTTTACATTAGAAAACATGCATTTGACCAAGATGCCTTAGTGAAATTTATCTTTTATGTTTGCAGCATGATTGTATACTTGAGAAGGAGAAAATTCCATGGTAAGAATTGTACATGATTTTTGTTTTAATGCCAGATAATTGTTTGATAAGTTAGTCTGCCTAAAAACCACACTATATGAACTTCAGCACTTCACACATTTTCCACCCTGCTTTGAATGGAACTATAATTACCATACTTTTTTTTTTATATAGCATTTTGGGGAACTGGATGACTCAGGGGATCAATAATGATATATGGAGCATTTGACCTAAATGACCAGTTGATGTCAGAGGGATCTGTTAGGTGCTCGTCACGTCTGAAAATCAGGCTGCTTAGTTAGGTGCAAAAATATGGAAGTTGTAGCTTTACTGTAGAGTCTCATTTTTTAAAATCTTAGCCTTGAAGTATTAAGTGTGAAGGACAGACTAGTTATGATAAACCATACTTCATTGCAGTGCTCTGATATTTGTAAACTCATGTTGTTCTGTGTAAATTTTCTTAAACTTTCTTTGATTTATATGTATAAGCAGTCAGGATGAGCTCTACCCTGACATCTGGTGGTGAATTGTGGCAAGTTGTGGAAAAGACCTTCAGGGGCTAGTCTTGTTTGCATAGGCACACGCACCCCGCTTAGCATGAGCCCACAGCCACCCAAATGGTCACTTTGGCTGCAGCAGGGGTATGGCTATCTATCTATCTCCAGATACAGGAAGAATAAAGTGTTGTTACCCTGATTATGTGAATCAAGGCCAATGGAACTGTTTTATGACAGAGGGACTCACCATCAACTAAGTAGCACTCGCTAGACAAGGGATATGGGTTCCAAAACCCAGTGAATTGAGAGAGGCTGTGGACAGGTATTTGCACCTGATGGTATGGGCCCCTTTTGAGGGCCTAAAACACCAATTGCACCACCACCACCACCACCTCCTCCTCTCCTCTCCTCTCCTCTCCTCTCCTCTCCTCTCCACTGTTGAATAGCAGAGCTAATTTTTATTCCATTAAGAGTCTAGTTACAGGCTGCTGTGATGAATTCACTTTGGGCCAATGGTGCACCAGCACTGGGGCTCCCCTACTAAGAGCTGAAATCACTAAAGGACTAAAATTACTAAGAACTGAGATCACTGAGTGCTGTGTTAACTACTGTGGGAGCCTGAAGATGTATTGCTAAGTGGCTGGCAGAATGGAGCAGTTTGTGGGATGGTTGGAGCGGCCCACGGGACGGTGAGTGGAGTGAAGCGGGGCCGAGCAGAGCAGTTCGTGGGATGGCTGGTGGAGTGGAGCGGCTCATGGTGAAGGCTGCAGCAGAACCCCACGGAGAGGTGGGGCAGTTGGCCTCGGACCACGTAAGGTGCCCCCTTAACACTCCATATGCCCCTTTCCCCCCCGCATTTCCACCCAGCCTGGGTGTGTGTGTAAAACTCTGCAGATAAACTTTCAAACTCAGGGGTTGCACTGACCAGGGGCAGAAACTTTTCGGTTGGGCTTTTGGGTGACTTTTGGGGTGTTGGACTTAAGACCCTGAGGGGAAAAGAATACCGCCAAACTTACTTGGGGGTGGATCTTTTGCTCATGGTTTGTGTTATGAATCCTGTTTGTGATGTTTCCCCAACATAATGCCGCATTGTTTCCCTCCTTTATTAAAAGGATTTTGCTACACTCAGACTCCGTGCTTGCAAGAGGGGAAGTATTGCCTCCTACAGGCGCCCGGGGGTGGTATGTAATTGTCCTAGGTCACTGGGTGGGGGCTCAAGCCGGTTTTGCATTGCGTTATTGAAACAGAACCCCTAGATACTGAACCTGGCCCTTGTTGCTGCCAACTCAGATGGGCAGAAGGGAGTTGCCTTACCAAGTGTGAGGTCAGTCTAATGAGACAATTCAATTAACAGTAGGATACCAAGGGAGGAAAAATAACGTTTGTAGTGGTAATGAGAGTGGCCCATTTCAAACAGTTGACAAGAAGGTGTGAGTAACAGTAGGGAGAAATAAGTATGGGGGAAAGTAGGTTTAGGTTTTATAATGACCCAACCACTCCCAGTCTTTATTCAGGCCTAATTTGATGTTGTCCAGTTTGCAAATTAATACTAATTTTCTGTTAATTGAATTGTCTTGTTAGACTGACCTCATACTTGGTAAGGCAACTCCCATCTTTTCATGCATTTATACCTGCTCCTGTATTTTCACTCCATGCATCTGATGGAGTGGGTTCTAGCCCACGAAAGTTTATGCCCAAATAAATTAGTTAGTCTCTAAGGTGTCGCAAGGACTCCTCGTTGTTTTTCCTTGTTTTCAGTTTCCTGAGATCCAGGAATGCTCCATATGGCTGGGGAAGCATGAATGGGAAACTAACAGGCTCCCAAGCTGTGCATTGAGTTCCCTCCTCCTTTCATTGAGTCTGAATGTTCTGCTTGGGCTTCTTCTAGTGTTCCTAACAATCTTTGAACTTCTCAGTTTCTGATGTTTTCCAGGTGTCTCCAGTAGCAGTCCTTGGCTGATGTTCCAAATCCTATTTTTCTGTATCACTTTTTTCAGATTCTGGTACCTCCTTCCAGTTTCACAAGACTCTACACACACTCTAGCCTCCCCAAAAATTCTTACAGTTGCTGGTCCTCCCAGTGTTTCCTTTCCACTCATTATTCTTTCCTTCCTCTTTCCAAACTTCCAGTCTCTTTAATTCCCTTCCTATCACTCCTTCTTTGTGCTGTCTTCCTTAAGGACCTCAGCTCTCTGTCTTCTTCTCTCCCCACCCCCCTTATCCCTTCATTCATCTTCTCTCCATATCTGGGGTCTTAATCTGAAGGTGTTAGCTGTCTGTTGCTGTGGCTGCAGCTGTTTTTGAATCAACTATGTGTCCTTCCTCCCATTTCACTGTCAGCTCTATGTTCTCTCTTTCTGGGTCTCTTTCATACTTCCCTTTGCACTGCAGTTAGACAAGAGGAGTGGGAGCTGAGATGGGCTCAGGCAGGGAGTGGGGAAGAGAAAATTCTACTATTGACTCTCCATTCACCCAACAGTGTAGGTCAGCGTCTGGCCTCCCAGATTCTGCATTACCCAGAATCTGTGTCCAGCTTCCCTTCCCTCCTCATTTCCTTGGTGTTGGTCCCACTTCCCACTGTCTATGCAAGCTGTATAGGGCAGATGGAAAGATGTACTGACACGTGGGAGAGCTGATGGCTGCAGTGCTGTATGTGTAGAACATAGCAGAGGAGCCTCTATGGCTTCAGCAATTGGGCATAAGCACAAAATGCCTGTGCATAAGGCTCTAGCTCCTGGAATCATGTGATTATACCAGAATTCCAGCTTTCATTTAATAAATAAGTTTCTAGCCCTCATGGTTGTAAAGAAACCCTTGAAAATGTGTATTAAGAGTAACTGATGCCGTGATGTCTGCCTGAATCAGCAGACAGCGTGAAACAATAGCTCTGAGATGGAAGAGCTGCCCCATGCAACTCAACAGGGTGTTAATGCTGAGACTCAGAGCTCTAGGGTGCCCACCAACAGCATCCAAGCAGAGGACTCTGGCATCAAGAGAAAAATGCACTGGTCCCCTCCCAGCCCCCCAAACAGATACATACTGGGTGCTGGGGTAAATATTGGTGGGTCTCTCTTGTGCCGCCCTGGCTTTTCGGGTAGGGAAAGGGGGGAATCTTCTGCTTCTCTGTGGGAAGTGAGACCTCTGCTGCTGCTCTTGGGCAGGAAAGGGGCCCTTGCATTTGCCTCTCTGGGTGGGGGATCCCTACCACCACCTCTCCAAGTGGAAGTTGAGCCACAGTGTCTTGCTCAAGCCTTTAGTAGCAGATAATTGGTTGGGAACTGTTGTGACTGTTGAAATCAATACAACAGGACCCGTAAAAGTCAAGGGACTTATAACTGCTGGCTTTTTAGATGTCAGAAGACATCCCAGCAAACAGTTATTCTCTTTTAAAACAGATAATAAGCCAATTAATTCAGTATTTAAACCTTATCCTGCTCAGTTATTCATCCTACCTATACCTCTGAAGTGTATCATATATTATTAGAGAGTACAAGATAGAAGCATACCATTTTCAAAATCTCGCAAGACTAGAATGATACATGGTCTTAATTTTCTTTTTCGTATTTATTTTCTTGTATAATAGCAACACTCTTTATAGCTTTGCTGTAGGGTGACCAGATAGCAAGTGTGAAAAATCGGGATGGGGTGGGGGGTAATAGGAGTCCATATAAATAAAAGCCCCAAATATTGGGACTGTCCCTGTAAAATCAGAACATCTGGTCCCCTTACTTTGCTGTTATGTTCTTTTATTTTGGAATATATTGTTTGCTTTTAAACTTAAGTATTCACCATGTTTGGTTTGTTGTGGCTTAGTACAAAAACAGTTGAATTTAACTTCTTCATGTAAGCAAAGTTCACTCCAGTAAGCATCCTACTCACATCTGTATTTATCCAGTCTCCTCTACTTCTTAATTGGAAGTGCGGTATGGGAAATAGTACCAAATTCAACTTTGAGTGGATGCCGATGTGTATTCCACTTAGGTGTGTGCGCGCCAAGCTCACTGGAGCTCGAGACTTATGCCTAACAGTACTTGTAGAGGGGCATCACTAGCACCTCATGGCTGTGGTCCCTCCCTTAGCTTTATGAGGCAGCAGCGCCCTGACTCCTCTCAGTTCCTTCTCACCGCCTGTGGCTGGAGTAGGAGCTCTGTGTGGTTGTAGTCTCACAACTTTGTATTCAGTCTTAATCTAGTTTCTTGTGTACAGTTAGATGGTTAGTATTAGATAGTAGTCAGTAGATAGTGTTCCTCAGTGATTCCTTTCAGTGTTTAAACATTGTCCATTTTGTGGAGGGATGATCTCCAACAGCGACCCCCATACTAGGTGCTTGCTTTGTTTTAGCGAGGCCCACCTTAAGGAGCATTGATTGATCTGTAAATGTTTAAAAAGAGGACTCAGGTCCTGCACCTGCTTGAAAAGACTATGTGGTCTGATCTGGTACTGAGGCCTTTCTTGGGTTGAAGATCACCCTCAGGCTCGGAGAGCACTGCTGCCTTTTGTTCTGGGGCAGGTGCCTTGCTGAAGAGACAGAGGATCCGAGAAAGAGGTCTCAGAAGACCAGTTGGTACCATTCCAGGTTGTGGGAGAACTCTGCCTCCCCCAGGAAAAGTGCAGATTGGCATGCGACCGGTTCCGACACTTGGGATGGCACTGGTACCACTGACCCTTTCCTGGAACTGAATGGGAAAGGCAGAAATCCTGTATCATCTACTCCACTTCAGGCCTCCAGGCATCCATTGAGTCCAATACTGATAAGGGAGATGCCGGTACCGACTGCATCCATGCTGCCAGTGTACCAAGCAGCCGCAGACCTACTCTGCCTTTTGGTCCCAACCTCACTCTTCATCCAGGACTTTCTCAGGGCTATGGCACCTATAGCCCTCTGATGGAGTGAGCCACTGAACCCTTGTGTCTGAAAACACTGCATCCAGATCTCCCCTCCCTGTGGTGGAAATGGAGCCAGTACCAGAAGCGGTTGGGGAGGACCTTGGCACCGGACCCTCTTCAGCCTCACTGCATTAAATGCTGTAGGTGCTCCCAGGGCAGCTTTTGCCATCCTTGATGTTGATGTATTTTGGTGCTCGGGTACCGCTGTTTATGCTGTGACGGACACTGCCTGCAGCAACGGCATGCTCTGTACTAAGGGTACTTCCTTCATTGTGGCACCAATTCCTGCCTCATTCTAGGTGACAGATGAATCAGACTGCCTGTTGGCTCCCTCAGGCATTGCTCTGCCCATGTTGCTGAGATCCTGGGACACTTTTGATTCCGAGTTGGGATCATCATCTTCCCGCTCTGCATCATCTGATGAGTTCCAAGGGTCTGATGATCTTCCTGCTCCTCATCCCTTGATGAATTCACAGAGATCCCGCTCTTCATCCCATTAGCTGCTGAAGTCACCCATCAGGTCAACGGCAGTGGTTTCAGATCAGCTGCAAGCCCAGGTATGGGTGGACTTCCTCCCTGCAGAGCTGCTGGAGTCCTCCCTCCTGGGATGTCTTCCCATGGGTGAGAGTCAGTTTGGCTTAGCTGAGACCTTCTTCCTCATTGCTGGATGATGTCATGCTGCCTGGTTCGTCCTCCCCCTCTATTCCAGAGGGCTTTTTATGCAGCGTAGCCACATTCCTAGGCATCCAGGTGGAGTTTCTTCAAGAGAACATGCACAGACGGGTGGACATTTTACAGCCTGCCATCCCTGGAAGAGTGACGCTCCTGTTCAGTGATGTGCTACTTGAGCCAGCGAGAGCCCTGTGGAGTACACAGGCTGTGGTATACTGGTAGCTAAGTGCATTGAAAAGCACTACTTTGTTCCCATGCAAGGATCTGAGAGGTTCTCTTCTCACCTGGCCCCGAATTCCCTGGTCATAACAGTGATAAACAACAGAGCTCAGCAGGATGAGTTCAAGTCTGCCCACAAGGGCAGAGACCGCAAGAGATTGGCTCTTCTGGGCAGGAAGATCTGTACTTGTCCCCACTGTGATGTTGCACTCCATATGTTTATGGAAATATGCTTATGAGTGTGAATATAATGTAACTGGAATATGCTTTCTGCAAAAGGTCTCTTGTACTACAAAGCTTATAATCTACTGAGTGTGTTCATCCTATTTGTATGAATGTATCATTCTTGTATCTGAAGCTAGAAATATGAAGTATTACTGTGAAGTCCTATTGTAATTATGCAAAGTGTGGGCCATTAGTAGTGGCTTGGAATCTTGATGGCTCCCATTGACTAGGACAATTGGTTGTAAATGGCTCTGTTTACTTACAAGTCTTCCTGTGTTCATGTGAGTCAGCCCAGGAATAATGGAGGCTTGGGGTCTCACAGGACATGTGACCATGTCACCTGGTACTGGAATCCATCTTAAACCTGATGCTTTTCCATTTAGAAGGAGATGTGGGAACCCATGAGAGACAAAAGATTCTCTCCTTGTGAGAAAAATGGCTGCACCCTGCATCCTGTGATCGGTTCCCTGCACTTCACAGCATGGCTACTGCATGGCTAAATGAAGAGGAAGAGAAGTGTTCGGAGGCTGTCTGACAAGTCCTATTCACAAGTAGGAAGTCCTCCACTAGGATGACTTATTTAGAGAAATGGAAGAGGTTCTTGGTGAGGTCCTGGCCGGACACAACTGACAGAGGCTTCCATCCAGGACATCTTGGATTACCTGTTAAATCTTCAGAAACTGGGCCTTGTACTCAGTTTGCTGAGAGTGCATGTGACGGCAATATCAGCATTCCACCCCACCTCCACCCATTCAAGGGAAGTTTGTTTTTTCTAATGCCATGATGATGAAATTTCTGAAGGGGATTCTCTGCTTACATCCTCTGGTCCGAGAAGTGGTTCCCTTGTGGGACCTAAACACAGTTCTGGTGGCTCTGATGGGCCCTCAGTTGCATCCTGTCACTGCCCCCTGTCTCAGAAAACTGCGTTCCTGATAGCCATCACTTCAGCAAGAAGACTTGCAGGCCCTGCTGGTTGAGCTTACACTCAGTTTTCCAAGGAAAAGACCTTTTATCCAAGGTGGTCTCTCAGTTTCATCTGAATCAGGCAGTGTATTTACCTGCATTTTTCCCTAAGGCTCACTCTTCCCCAAAGAGCAGTGCCTTCCTTTTTAAAAAATGGAACAAGTTAATTTGTGTCCTAAAAGGCAATATTTATTTGTCAGTGTCTGTTTAATATGTAGTAAACCATTTTGAACGACAAACTTGTTACTGACAGTTGTCTGTACACATAGGATTTCAGATATGGACAGCACTGAAATAGTGAAGATATCTGGTTATCAAACTCCTCTAAGTTGATGATAAAGATATTGGGATGTATTGTGAAGGTAAAGATGTTTCAAGGTGTTTGTTCTGAACGACAGAATTGTACTAGTAAATTTGTTTTTCCTTCTGTGACATAATTTTCAAAGTTGTAACAATGATTGCAATATACCTAATATATACACATTTTTAAAATGTAAATATCTTCCTGATTTACAAGGTGGAGAACTAAAACACAATAGCATATTAAGCACTGATAAATCATAGTCTCAAAAATTGCTCTATGCCGAGACAGCTTTCATTTCTGTGGTTAAACCTCTACTGCATTTTAGGCATTTAGGGTCTGAACCAGCCAAAAATAGCCTCTGTGGCTGCTGAAAATTCTAGAAGCCTTTTTTGCTTGGCACCTATGGACACAAATTATAATAGTAATAATAACACAATGCATTCATACAGTTGTCTTGACAAAAAAGGCTGAGGCTCTTTTACAATTCATGCAATTAAAAACAATATTCAGTACATACCTTTTAAAGTTTGATTTAAAAATAAAACAACTTTGACTTTCCATTTATCAAAAGGAAGCCAATTACATAACTTGTCAATAAATATTAAGGGGTAGAGGTGAAATCCTGGCTCCACTGAAGTCAGTGGCAAAACTCCCATTGACGTCAGTAAGGCAAGGCTTTCACACCAGATTTTAAGATGTGGCCTCCCTTTCTGTGCTTGCAATTTTTTGACTTTTTAAAGCCCGCTGCACACAATAGTTTGGTCTCCTGTGGGCGGTAATAATTTGGTCTAATTCTGATGGTATGGAAATGCCTGGGTTGTGTTTAGTGGCTTGTGTTGTATAGGAGGTTGACTAGATGATCTGGTGGTCCCTTCTACCCTTAAATTGTAGGTGTATAATGGGAGGCCCAGCTGAAGCCCTTAAGACTGTAGTTTAAAACATTTAAATATTTTAGGTGCAATAACTCCTCACTTAATGTTGTTTCATTGTTACGTTTCTGATCAATTAGGGAACATGCTTGTTTAAAGTTGTGCAATGCTCCCTTATAAGGTTGTTTGGCAGCTGCCTGCTTTGTCCACTGCTTGCAGGATTCTCTGGAAGAGCAGCCCCTCCTCATGGGGATTAGAACCGGGGGGGCCAGCAGCCCCCGACCCATCAGCTCCCCTAAATTCCCTGTAAGGTATGTGGCTCAGCAGCTGCCCAGCAGCAGTTCAAGTCACCCTCCCCACACTGCTGTGCTGCTCCTGACCTGCCCTTTGCCGTGGAGGTGCTCCTGGGAGCTTCCTGCTTGCTGGGTGAGGGGGGCAGAGAGGTGATGATGTCAGGATGTCCCCCTGTTCCTGCCCCTCACTCCTTATCCCCTCTCCACAAAGTGGAGGAGGGGACAGTTACAGGGCTCGGGGACAGAAAGGAGGGGGACCTTGCAGGAAGCTGTTGCTTCCTGTCTGAACTGGCTGATCTGCTTAAAAGGGCAACGTACTTGAAGTGCAGTCAGCGTACTTAAATGGGCAATGCACGTCTCTCTCATTCATGCACGGCCCCCCCCCCCCAGTACTTTGGAAAGTCAGCACCTGTGCAGCTGTCAGAGGAGGCAATGGTGCGCTCCAGCTGGATAGCGTGGGTTCATCATCTTGTTCAGTTTTTGCAGAGAAGTGTTTGTAGCTACTGCCCTGCATCTATTGTTTCCTCTCTCTTGCCTCAGTCCATGCTGCCCTGTAGAGTGTGAGGCTACATTAACAACAGCGTATTAACCCTTGAGGGCTCATCATTTAGCAGAAAGGCATTCTGTGAGAAATATTCCACCCTCTTACTCCACCACCTCAACCAAGCTTTACAATCATTCATTGCTGTGTACAATATTAAACTGTTTGTTTAAAATTGTTTAAAACTTATACTTTATATGTATATAATGTCTTTTGATTGGCAAAAAAAATTTCCTGGAACATAACCCCCGCCCCCCATTTACATTAATTCTTATGGGGAAATTGGATTCACTTAACATCATTTCGCATAAAGTTGCATTTTTCAGGAACATAACTACAGCATTAATTGAGGCGTTACTGTAGGTGTATAAATCAGAACAGCAGACCTTGACCTCAGAGATTCTTTTATGGAAATAATTTATCCTTAGTGCTTGAAGTATGTTTTGTAGCAGCTTTTCACAGAGTGGAATTTTGACTAAGTCTAAATGCTCATGGTAGATAATGATATTGAGACCCCATTGAGTTTTATCGGGGTACAGATGTTTTAATAAGGTACTTTCTCAGCAAGAAAAAGTACATTAAAGGAATCTGGAAGAATTTTGCAGTTGTACTCCTCTCTGGATAGTATCCCCATAAGCAAATGAGAGCTTATGTCATCAGCCATTTTACTATACATTTACTATACTCTGTATCTGAAATAAAGTGAGGGTATAGAGACAAAAAAGGAGCACTTAAAGATGGTAAAGTCATTGCGGAGAAACTAAATGGATTCTTTGCTTTAGTCTTCATGGCTGAGGGTGTTAGGGAGATTCCCAAACCTGAGCCGTTCTTTGTAGGTGACAAATGTGAGGAATTGTCACAGATTGAAGTGTCATTAGAGAAGGTTTTGGAATTAATTGATAAACTTAACAGTAACAAGTCACCGGGACCAGATGGTATTCACCCAAGAGTTCTGAAAGAACTCAAATGTGAAATTGCGGAACTATTAACTATGGTTTGTAACCTGTCCTTTAAATCGGCTTCTGTACCCAATGACTGGAAGATAGCTAATGTAACGCCAATATTTAAAAAGGTCTCTAGAGGTAATCCCAGCAATTACAGACCGGTAAGTCTAACGTCAGTACCGGGCAAATAAGCTGAAACAATTGTAAAGAATAGAATTGTCAGACACATAGAAGAACATAAACTGTTGGGCAAAAGTCAACATGGTTTCTGTAAAGGGAAATCATGTCTTACTAATCTATTAGAGTTCTTTGAAGGGATCAACAAACATGTAGATAAGGGGGATCCAGTGGACATAGTGTACTTAGATTTCCAGAAAGCCTTTGACAAGGTCCCTCACCAAACACTCTTACTTAAATTAAATTGTCATGAAATAAGAGGGAAGATCCTTTCATGGATTGAAAGCTGGTTAAAAGACAGAGAACAAAGGGTAGGAATAAATGGTAAATTTTCAAAATGGAGAGGGGTAACTAGTGGTGTTCCCCAAGGGTCAGTCCAAGGACCAATCCTATCAACTCAAATGATCTGGAGAAGGGGTAAACAGTGAGGTGGCAAAATTTGCAGACAATACTAAACTGCTCAAGATAGCGAAGACCAAAGCAAACTGTGAAGAACTTCAAAAAGATATCACAAAACTAGGTGATTGGGCAACAAAATGGCAAATGACATTTAATGTGGATAAATGTAAAGAAATGTACATTGGGAAAAATAACCCCAACTATACATACAATATGATGGGGGCTAATTTAGCTACAACTAATCAGGAAAGAGATCTTGGAGTCATCGTGGATAGTTCTCTGAAGATGTCCACGCAGTATGCAGCGGCAGTCAAAAAAGCAAACAAGATGTTAGGAATCATTAAAAAAAGATAGAGAATAAGACAGAAAATATCTTATTGCCCTTATATAAATCCATGGTACGCCCACAGATGTGGTCTCCTCAACTCAAAAAAGATATACTGGCATTAGAAAAGATTTAGAGAAGGGCAGCTAAAATGATTAGGGGTTTGGAATGGGTCCCATATGAGGAGAGATTAAGAAGGCTAGGACTTTTCAGCTTGGAAAAGAGGAAACTAAGGGGGGATATGATAGAGGTATATAAAATCATGAGTGGTGTGGAGAAAGTGAATAAGGAAAAGATATTTTACTTGTTCCCATAATATAAGAACTAGGGGCCACCAAATGAAATTAACAGGCAGCAGGTTTAAAACAAATAAAAGGAAGTTCTTCACACAGCGCACAGTCAACCTGTGGAACTCCTTGCCTGAGGAGGTTGTGAAGGCTAGGACTATAACAGGGTTTAAGAGAGAACTAGATAAATTCATGGAGCTTAAGTCCATTAATGGCTGTTAGCCAGGATTGGTAAGGAATGGTGTCCCTAGCCTCTGTTTGTCAGACAGTCGAGATGGATGGCAGGAGGGAGATCACTTGCTCATTACCTGTTAGGTTTACTTCCTCTGGGACAACTGGCATTGGCCACTGTCAGCAGATGGGATACTGGGCTGGATGGATCTTTGGTCTGACCCAGTATGGCCATTCCTATGTTCTTAGGGGAAAATACTATTGAAAGTGCCAGTTTTGTGTTGCAAGTAATTGTATATACTAGGGATTGGCAATCTTTGGCACGCGGCCTGTCAGGGAAATCGGCTGGCAGGCCGGACAGTTTGTTTACCTGTAGCATCCGCAGGTTCGGCGATCGCAGCTCCCACTGGCTGCGGTTCACCATTCCAGGCCAATGGGGGCTACGGGAAGCAGCGGCCAGCACATCCCTCAGCCTGTGCCACTTCCCACAGCCCCCATTGGCCTGGAACGATGAATGATGAACCATGGCCAAACCTGCGGACGCTGCAAGTAAACAAACTGTCCTGGTAGCGGATTTTCCTGATGGGCTGCGTGCCAAAGGTTGCGGATCCCTGGTGTATGCTTTGGTATATGTGAATAGGACAACTTTATGTTGAGAACTTAGCTGAAGGTAGGGGTGTGTGTGTGTGTGTGTGTGTGTGTATGTAAAAACATATATATATATATATATATATATGTAGTTTTATATGTAACTTTTAAAAATGTATTTTAAAACAGCAGGACTTTAACCTTAAAGCAGGAAACAGAAGCAGTGTTATCAGAGGTCATTGAGCTGATTAAGCGACTAGAAGCTGAACGTAAAGAGGCTGAAGAAGCTTTGAAGCGGGAAAAACAGCGAAAGAAAAAGCTTGTAATGAAAATTGATTGCATGTCAATTTGGAGGCTTCAACAATTCCCTATAGCTGTACAAAAAGGTATTGTGATTAAAACTAACGGTTTTCATTAAGTTGTAGTCTGCCTATTATGAGGGAGAGGATAATCAAGGACAGTTAGATTGGAGTCACATTAGCTCTTCTGGCACTCCAATAAACTATTGACTTACGGTTAGGAATTTGGTTTACTTAAACAATTATGCAGAAAAAAATTGAACATACGATGGAACAATTGAGCATTTATTTAGGAAATAGCGTAAGTGTGCACAAAACAGTCTACAAATATCTCAAAGGAATGAACATTGGGAAGAGGAAGGAATTAATCAGGGTTATGAAGGGAATGTGAACGAGGAGCAAAAACATAAAATTAGACTAAAGTAAAACATTTTTTAGGAATAATTAAAATGTAGAAATATTTGGATAAAGAACTTATTAATATTTAGTAGGAGCTGTTCCGTATATTATAGGAGGTTGGAATAGATGATTTTGGTTTTTGGTACTCAAATATCTAGATCAGGGGTGGGCAAACTTTTTGGCCTGAGGGCCACATTGGGGTTGCGCAACTGTATGGAGGGCTGGGTAGGGAAGGCTGTGCCTCCCCAAACAGCCTGGCCTCCACCCCCTCCCACTTCCCCCCTCCCCCGAACCTCTAAACCATCCAACACCCCTTGCTCCTTGTCCCCTGACCGCCCTCTCCCGGGACCCCTGCCCCCTATCCAAACCCCCTGGTCCCTGACTGCCCTGACCCCTATCTACACCCCTGCCCCTTGACAGCCACCCCAGGATTCCCACTCTCTATCCAACCACCCTCTGCTCTTTGTCCCCTGACCACCCCCTCCCGGGAGCCGCCCCCCAGGATCTGACCCCCTTATCCAGCCCCCCCTGCTTCCTGTCCCCGACTGCCCTCCCGACCCCTATCCACATCCCTATCCCCTGACAGGCCCCCTGGGACTCCCACTCTCAACCCTCCCTGTTCCCCATTCACTGACTGCCCACCCAGAACCTCCACCCCATCCAACAGCCCCGTTCTCCCTGACTGCCCCCCAGTACCCCCCGCTCCCTTACCCAACCCACCCGCTCCCCGCCCCCTTACCAGCAGCAGGAGCTTGCAGCCACGACACCCGGCCAGAGTCAGCTGCACTCCCCACGCTGCCCAGCGGGAGCGGCGGGCTGGAGCGGGGCCTGCGCGGTGGCATGGCTACGGGGGAGGTGGGACAGCAGAGGAGGGGCCAGGGACTAGGCTCCCCAGCCAGGAGCTCAGGGACCGGGCAGGACGGTCCCATAGGCTGGATGTGGCCCGCGTGCCATAGTTTGCCCACTTCTGATCTAGAAGGTGGTCGTAGGTTTAGGAAGGATGTGTACTGAGAAGCCTGTTGATATTCCTCATTGTCTCTGCTGTAAACAAAAAAACACAACACCCCACCATAGTCATCAAATATATTGCAATATTTCATTGCTAATTATACTCAAAATTCCCTATTTATATTTATTTTGTGAATTAAAGGTGAACCATTTTATGTATTATAGTATCTTTGTTGTAACTTCTTTTTAACCATGACAGCAGTTTAAAACTTAAAAAAGAAAACTCTCCTAGAATAAGAATAAAAGATTACAAGTAGGCACTGTTTTCAGAGAAAATAATTTGTGTATGAAGCCTTATCTTAAACCAAAACTGTTAATTTTATAATAGTTTTTCTGTAGTTTTTTCTTTTAAGTTGTTTTTCTGATTTGAAACTGATTATTATTCCTGAATCTTTATTTAGGATGAGTTTTAATACAATTAAGTTTAACTCTTTATTTTGCCTTTGTGTGGCAGTAATTTATTAAACTTAAACAAAAAAGTGGTATGTTGATAATTTACCTACTCACTGTCTGATGCTTTTTTGTCTTTCCTACAGCGTCGGCTCCAGGCACCAGCGCTCCAAGCATGTGCCTGGGGCGGCAAGCCGCGGGGGACGCCCTGCCGGTCCCTGCGAGGGCGGCAGTCAGTCAGCCTTCAGCGGCTTGCCTGTGGGAGGTCTGCCAGTCCCGCGGATTTGGCGGCAATTTGGCGGCGGGTATGCCAAAGCCGCGGGACCGGCGGACCTCCCACAGGCAAGCCGCCGAGGGCTGCCTGACTGCTGTGCTTGGGGTGGCAAAAAAGCTAGAACCGCCCCTGCTTTCCTAACCTATCATTGATAATCAGTCTGAATTTTAATTGTTGTTAGACAATGAATGATAGTGGCTTTGGAAACAGGAGATTTTGTGTTCGGGCCTTATCCACTTCCAATGAGTGCCTTTGTCCTTCTGAGGGGCAATATGTCAGACAAGAAAAACAAGATGGTACTTTTACAAACATATTTTGAGGAAAGAGGAGGTATTTGGGTAGAAGGTCATCAGCCTCACAATTCATTCACAAAGTGAGCTGAAACTACTTTAGGGAGAAATTCATGCTACAACTGAAACACCAGTTTATCAAGAAAGAATTGCAAGAATGGGGAGACTGATAACTATGGATTTTAATTCTTCAGTACAATGTTTCAGGATTATAGCTACTAAAAGGGTTACTTTCTCAGTCATCAGCTGCAGTGATACTTTAAATCATATTCATGTATTGCCATATGGACTTATTAATTTCAGTATACTCTTCTGCACTTTGATTAGGAATATGAAATGTTTGAAACATGGAATATAATTAACACATTTTCAGTTTTGTTAATAGATGCAGTGATATAATTTTTTTTTTAAATCAGCATGGGATTCTAATGTGAGAAAACTCTGTAACTCCACTCCCTTGAGTTACATTACCAAAGCCAGCTGATGAGATTCTTTCCTTATATTAACTTGTATTGTCATTGTCATCATTATGGGTGTTGTTATTTATTCAAATGTAAAAGCTATGCTAAAGTGGAGTTAAGCAGGAAAGTACATATCTGTAACTTTAGGGTAAGAAACATTACAGGGATGTTGTAACTGTCTCAAGCATTACAAACCCAGGAATTTCATAGTTAAAGTGTAGCAAGATCTCTCTGAACCTGGCATCAGACCCTGCATCTTCCTCTGCATCTTCCTAAATTTCACTTCTGTTTTAGTCATTCACTGATTCCCAGTACTCCTGGCTGCAAGCACTGTCAGTTCACTGCAGTTGACCTAACCCACTGGTTAAGCCCCCAAAATCCACCCCTTTCACAGAATAAATCAAAAGAAAGTCTCTAGTACTGGTATAATTAAGACATTTTAGTGTTTGTCCTAGACTCAGAGCCCAGCGGGGCAAGCACCCGCCTGGGGCGGCCCTTTCCCGGGGGGGCGGCAGGCTGGGCCGGCGGACCTGCCGCAGTCATGCCTGCGGGAGGTCCACCGGAGCCCCGGGAGCAGCGGACCTGCCACAGGCATGACTGCGGAGGGGACGCTCGGCCGGCGGCTCCAGTGGACCTCCCGCGGGCATGACTGCGGACGGTTCGCTGGTCCCACGGCTCGGCTGGACCTCCCGCAGGCATGCCTGCGGCAGCTCAACTGGAGCCGCCGGACCAGCGAACCGCCCGCAGCTGCGGGAGGTCCAGCCGAGCGACCAGCGGACCCTCCGCAGTCATGCCTGCGGGAGGTCCGCTGCTCCCGCGGCTCGGGGGCACCTCCCGGGCATGACTGCTTGGGGCGGCCAAATTTGTAGAGCTGCCCCTGCCTAGACTAGATGAGTGGCCCTCCACATGGACACAGTCACTAATCATCACTCTGCCAAAGAAAGGCAATCTGAAATCGTGTCAAAATTACCAGACCATGAGCTTATTTAGCCATCCCAGCAAAGTGATGTTGAAAGTCATATTGAAAAGATTGACGCTACAAGCGGAGACTGTCATCGCTGAAGAACAGGCTGGCTTTCATGCTGGAAGAAGTATCACGTAACAGATTTTCAACCTTCATGTTCTATGTGAGAAGTACTTACAACACCAGCAGGATATCTACCACGTCTTTATTGACTTCAAGATGGCGTTTGACAGAGCATGGCATGAAGCTCTCTGGGCAACCGTGAAGAAATGCACTGTTGGTTGTAAGCTTATTCTTACCATTAAACAACTGTATGCCAAGGCCAGCAGTGCAATTCTCGTCAATGACACGATAAGAGAGTAGTTTTGCACCACTGTTGGAGTCCAGCAAGGCTGCCTTCTTTCGCCCACACTGTTCAACATCTACTCGGAGCGCATAATGACTGATGCCCTAGAAGATCACATATGCACAGTCAGCACTGGGGGGCGAACAATCTCAAATCTTTGGTTCGCTGATGATATTGATGACTTGGCAGGCAGTGAAGATGAACTTGCCAACCTTGTGAAATGATTGGATGAAACCTCCGCAAAATACGGCATGGAAATTAGTACAGAGAAAACCAAGCTGATGACAAACAAACATGACAGGATCAGCTCACACATCACTGTCAGTGGACAAGAGCTGGAGATAGTGAAATAGTTGAAGTATTTGAGGGCAATCATCACTGATGAAGGATTCAAGGCAGAAATTCTGGCAAGAACTGCGCAAATTATAACAGCAGCAGTGGCAATGTTAAAGCCAATTGGAGGCATAAGAACATCTCCCTGGAATCAAAACTGAAACTGCTCCTGAATTGGTCATCTCCATTTTTCTGTGTGCGTGTGAGACATGGACCCTTATGGCAGAACTTGAACGGAAAATACAGGTAGTAGAGTTGAGATACTTCTGTAAAATCCTGGGCATCTGCTACTTTGACCACGTCACTAATGAACAGGTCTGCAACATCATCACCCAATGCGCTGGGTCATATAAAGACCTCCTGACGACCATGAAGAAGTGCAAGCTGAAGTGGTACGGCCATGTAACTAGATCATCTGGATTATCCAAGATCATTCTCCAAGGGACGGTACAGGAGAAGAGGATAAGAGGTAGATAGAAGAAGAGATGGATTGACAACTTAAAAGAGTGGACAGGAATGGACTTCATGGAGACTCAAGCACTGACACACAGTCGTTAGGGATGTAGACAATTGGTTGATTGCTCATCAATGATGGTGCCTCAGCGACCAGTGCGGTTATGGGAGTGATGATGATGAGATAAAATTGATTTTTTTAAAAGACACATTAGGTTTTTTCCATATGTTTTTCCCTCATGGTGTCTCACAGAGCAGAGTTAACTCTTTCAGTTGACTTCACTGATCAGGCCAGCATTTCTTACAGGAATCCTGCTCAGCAGAATCCAAATGTTGTTTGACTCTTCCAAGGCTTTTTATGAGGTCTACTACAGTAGCAACATTTTCTAAACTTTTCCCCCAGTTGATAAAACCCGTTCACTTCCATCAGTTTGGTACCACTGGGTATTCTGTTCTAGTCAGGGCACCAGCTACTACCAACATATTTGTAATAACATATTGAGTAGGCCTTTTCTGAGCAGGGTTAAATGATATAGTGTTAATAACACCTGCAGCAGCCAGTGGCCACACCAAGAGCTTTCCCACTTGGTGATACTCAAGAAAGTGATGCCAAATTAACTAAAGATGTGAATTTAAAGTAAGTGAATTAAGCTAAACTGAATGAATACCACTCTATTTCTGAAATGAGAGCATCCACATGGGTTTAATGCACTTTAACTAGTGCATTTCACTTTAATTTATTTGGCTTAAGTTACCTGGGTACCCCCAGGTGTCCTAACACTAAAACTGTTTCCAATATTGTTGCAGCTGAACTGGCATTAGCATTGCTGGGAAATGTTTACAAGATGTTTTAACTGTAGACAAAGTCTTCATGGCGATTACATTTTATCAGGTATTTTAATTCTGTGAATTAGGGAGATCTGTATCACTTGCCTTTGGCTACCTCTCTGTTTTATGCACTTATTTATTTATTTATTTTTATTTGTATTATTGTCCTGTGGCCCCCATGGCCACAGTATGTGAGTGGCTCATAATTTTTAATGTATTTATCTTTGGAATATTTTTGTGAGCTAGGGACCTATTATTTTAATTTTACAAATGGGGTTCTGAGGCTCAGAGAGACTAAGTGACTTGCTCAAGGTAACACAGGAAGTCTGTGGCAAAGCAGGAAAAATTGAACCTTGGTCTCCCAAATCCCAGCCTCACACCATAACCAGTGAACCATCCTTCCTCCACTTTGGCTGATTCTAATGGTAAAAGTATCCAACAGATTGAGTTGATCAATTTTATCACAGAGTCTTAGAAGACAGAGAAGAAGAACATGAGAATGGCCATACTAGGTCAGACCAATGGTCCATCTAGCCAAGTATCCTGTCTTCCAACAGCGTCCAGTGCCAGATGCTTCAGAGGGAATGAACAGAATTGGGCATTTATTGAATGATCCATCCCGTTGTCCAATCCCAGCTTCTGCCAAACATCGTTTTATTCTTGTCATGTGGGCTTGATGCATGCTGCATAAAAGAATTGCTTTTTGTACTATAAGCATGTAGCAGTTCTCCAAAAACGGCAATATTTTTGGAGTTTAATGTAAACACCCTACACACACCCACATCTTATATAATTTGAAAACTCATTTTATGTATGTTTAGATGAGGTATGATGTGGAGCTGTCAAGTGGTTTCATAAGTCTGTAGGTGAGGTGAAACAGTGGTGCCCAAAATAAGAAAGTATCATCTTTTTTTGCACAGTTTCAGAAATGTTGCAAATCAGTGGTGTCTCCTACTTGCCTACTACAGGTAGATGTGTTGAAAACTAGTCACATGGCTTTCCCCAATATATCTAATATTGGATTCAAGGACATATGTAACTAATGCTTAGCCAAAGTGTACAATAAGAAAGACTCTCAAAGCTGTCAGAAATTTTTAGAATAGGCAGTGAGCTCCAGGCAAACAGGACCTGCCCTCTCATTTACCTTTTCTTCCTTGTAAACTGTATTGCTAGTGTAATGTACTGGGTATTATTAAGCACAATTTTTGAACAGCTCTTCATTTAATAAAACTTTAATAAAACTTTTAGTGATCTGTTTTGTAATGCATGTTCTCTTATTGACCCTTAAAAAGTAGGGTTTACAACAAACTGTTTATAAAATGTTTGCAATTATTTTAGCAACATATTTTATAAGCTCATTAAATATGTGTAATGTTACTCAAATGTTCTTATTTTTATACTACTTGTCTTTTTTTTTTTTTAACAGAACATGAGATTTGTACTCAAGATATCTCAGAACTACAGTGGCATTTTGACTGTGCAAATCGTCAGCTACAACAGGTAAAAGCCCAAGTACTTAAGATAGAGACAGTTAATGGAAGGATTCAGGAGGATATAGACTTCATGAAGAAATACAGCCCTCTGCTGGAAGAAAAGCTGAATCTTGAGGGTGACGCTATGAAGGATGTATTACTTGCACATGGAAAGGTAAATAGAAACGATGCAATGATGTTTTTACTAAACTCTGTCTGCTAATTCAGGACATGCACGTTTAGAATTGCCATCTGTTGCTAATCCCAAAGTGCTGTTCCATCTACTGCATGCAAAGGATGAGAACCTTAGAGGTGCACTAAATACAGGAGTTTTCTGCTTACATTAGTTCTAATGTGCCTTAGTGTTCCTTATCAATAGTTTTTGTAAGATACATGTATTACTAATAGTGTTCATTCTTCACATTTTGTAACCCAAAAGAAAAGTTTATAAAAATTGTGTATTTTTAGCATTACAATATTTTGGAGTATACCTTTGTAATTACTTCTTTTAAATGTGATACAGAGGAATTCAGGCTACTGATTTTACATCTAAAGACATTGTGGCTCTCTTTCTCAGATGATTTAAAAACAAATTTATGAAGTTCCAGAAAAAGTGGAAACATATTTACCTGGAAAATTCAACAAAACATCTTATACTATCACTCTGCTTTGGTCTTCCATCAGTGTTTCAGTAATTTTCTCTTTTTTTATTAAGCTTATCCAGTTAATTATGTTTTCCAGTTTCCAAATTGTAGTTGTTGTTGCACTGTTGGATGTATGAATAGTATTGATATTTTTTCTCCATAAAGATCCACGTGAAAAAGTTTAGCCCTTTTCTGTTTCCATAGCTGCCATAAATGCCTGTGCATTAGAATTCCAAGAAGGCCTCATATTAGTGAGCTTCTGCAGAGAATTTTACAATTTATTTTGTGCTGTGTGCAGATAGCTCATGATACATGAAGCCCAACTCCTGAATTACTAGAGTCACTGGACTTGCAAGAGAAAATTTTACCTTTTAATGTCAATGAAAAGCTTTACAAATAACATGACAATCTTAAACAAATTTGCTATTGATCCATTTTTCTTTCTTTAAAATAAAAATCAACATTAACAAGTATATCACCACAGTACAATATACCTGAATAACTACTGGTACTCCTGAAAACTCCTCACTTCTAAATTCTTTTATAAAGCCTGGGTGATATTTGTTGATACGTACATAGGGGGTATGTGACTGTGAGTTGAGTAGATGTTCTATTCTTAAAGACTAACATTTTTGTTATGTCAGCAGATAGGGTAGTTTCAAAATAATGGCTAATTAAAGGTCAGGCTGTTAACTTTTTCTTCTACTTATTTTTTTATTTCCTTTCTTCTTCTTGTTGCCTTGGGATATATTTGATGCAGTGAAAATTTCAAAATGATCTGAAGTACAATTCACGAAATAGACTTTTCCCAAAGCAATTTTAAATTAATACCTTTTCCAGTACTGATTTTTTTCCTACCCATTACTAAATGAAATAATGCAAAATCTCATCATAGAAGTGGTAACACTACATAGCATAATAAGAATATAGGTCATTTCTTGTGGTAATTCATTCACATATTTCCTCTTTAAAAAGTTATTAGATATTAAAACAAAAAATATTCAAGGTTTAAATTGTGCTCTAATTCATATGCTTGGATTAACTGGTTCCACCAATTGTATTGGTTTTATCCTCCTCATTGCCTTAGGATCTTGCAGCAGGCACCTGATTTTCTCTTTAATTAAAAATAATTAGATAATATTGAGTATATATGTTTTTTTTTTAATTTCCCAAAGAAAAAGACTGAGTAGTTAATAAGGGCTTTAGATGATAATATACTCCTATTTTTGTTCTGTTATGTGAATCACTGATTTCTTTAACTGTTGGAGGAGATTTTGGAAGGCAGAGAGAGCAGCTATGTACCGAATTCCCATTGAATGTCAATGGGAATGTGGTGCCTAACTCTCATTTGTGCCTTTGAAAATCTCCGTCATTGTCTCAGGCTTCTCTGTTTCGAATGTCAGGCTTACAGCGCCTCAGAAGCCTTTAAGTAATGATTCTGTCAGGTTGCTGAGTACAGATTCAGTGGCTTCTTCCAAGGTTTTGTGTTCTGCTTCATTGGTCTCTGCCTTCCCATGCAAGTGGCCATCTTTTCACAATAACTTCCAAATGTTATAACAAAATGAAAGCCCGCTTGCTAACACTGGCTTTTTGATATCATCAGGTTCTACACATGCTTTGTCATTGTCTTCTACTCTTACTGCTTTTTTGGTATTCCAAGCTTTATTTATTGCTAAATATTGTGACATCTCAAAGCACTACACTCAAACTTTCAAATAGTGATAAGTGAGTCAGAAGATTACTGAATGTTGTGTATTTGGTTGTCATGGTAATAGAATCTTGTGTTGCTATGGCAACTGAGTCAGATTATTAGGGGATAGCCCAGCCTGTTTTGGCTGGCTGTTGGTTAGTTCTGTGGTAGCAAAAAATGGCTGCTCCAAGGTTTACAGCTCTCTGTGTCTCCAGTGATTTCTTCCTAAAGTTGCTGCCCCCAAGGATATAACAATGTGGCGACGAGCCTGGGATCTCTGTGCTGCCCCAGCAACAGAAGGAAGTAGGAGTTAAGGTACAAAAACAAACAAACCAACCTTGTTTGCTGCTGGAAGGGGGTGAGAACTGGCTTATTTGCACTGACTGTGAAACTGAAACTAAAACCATGGCTACACTTACAGGGCCACTGGAACCTTTTGAGGAGACTATAGTGCAATGGCATGTATATACTGAGCGTTTTGAGCTTTTTGTTATTGCAAATTACATTACAGAAGCAAAGAAGGTGCCAATATTCTTAAGTGTTGTAGGGGCTAAGACCTACTCCCTGCTACACAGCTTACTACACCCTGTTAAGCAAGAGACCAAATTTTACAGTGACATTGTGGAAATCCTGGGGTCCCATTTTAATCCCAAACCACTGGTAATTGCTGAAAGATACAGGTTTCACAAAAGAGACCAGAAAGGCGATGAAACAGTTGTACAATTTGTAGCAACTTTGAGAAAGCTGGCAGAACACTGAATTTAAGGAGATATTAAATGAGGTCCTACCTGACAGGTTAGTGTGTGGCCTGCACAGTGAAGCTATACAGAAGCGCCTATTGACAGAGGCTCAGCTTACCTTACAGAAGGCCATTGATATTGCTGTCTCCATGGAACTGGCTACAAAGGAGGCACAATCCATCAATGCATCCCCTAGGGTGCATAAGGTGTCTCAAGAACCTACCCACAAAACTGTGGGGAGTCAGGAATGTTATCGCTGTGGTAAGCCGGGGCATCGTGCATCAGAATGCTGGTGTAAGGACCTACTGTGTCTATACTGTGGCAAAAAGGGACACATTGAGTGTGCCTGTAAACAAAAGAAAAAAAGGCCTGTGGTCTGGCCGACCAAAAAGGGAAATCTGCATACCCTAGAGCAGACCCAGGGTGACCAAGGAGATACCTCCTCACAAGAAGAAGAGCCACTCCATGTTTTGTCTTTGGCAGTGGGCTCACATGAATACTGGGTAACCCCGTTGTTGGACGGCAAACCTATACGCATGGAACTGGATACCGGTGCAACCGTCTCACTGGTCTCAAAGACTGTGTATAAAGAAAAGCTACAGCATCTTCCACTTAAAGCAACAAAAACAGTGCTGAAGACATATACGGGAGAAGCTGTGCCCATGTTGGGCACTACTGA
Organism: Mauremys mutica; assembly: GCF_020497125.1. Lineage (NCBI taxonomy): Eukaryota > Metazoa > Chordata > Testudines > Geoemydidae > Mauremys > Mauremys mutica. The sequence goes on from NC_059073.1 coordinate 77,747,998, forward strand.
TGTTAAGGTGGAGCTCAATGGACAGGCTGCTAAATTGCCACTGTTTGTGGTGAGAGGTAATTACCCAGCCTTAATGGGTAGGTCTTGGCTTAGGAAGATCCAGCTGAATCGGGCAGAAGTGCACCGAGTGACTAAAGAAAAAACCGGTCTGACCACTATACTAAGGAAACATGCTGCTGTTTTTGGAGAGGATCTGGGAATTATGAAGGGAATCACTGTGACATTGAACATTAAGCCTGACAGTCAACCAAAATATCTGAAAGCCAGAACTGTGCCATATGCTATCAGGCCAAAAGTCAAAGCGGACCTGGAGTGCCTGGTCACAAATGGAGTCCTAATACCAGTTACCCATAGCCCATGGGCAACTCCTATTGTTCCAATAGTGAAGAAAGATGGCTCCCTCTGGATTTGTGGTGATTTTAAAGTCACTGTCAACCCAGTGTTATGTGCAGAGCAATACACACTTCCCCACATCGATGACCTCTTCGCAGGCCTGGCTGGGGGACAAAAGTTCAATAAGATTGATCTGAGTCAAGCATATTTACAGATGCACGTTGATGAAAAGTCCCAAGAGCTGTTGACTATTGTGATGCATAAGGGGCTTTATCGATACTGTCGCCTACCCTTCGGAATAACATCTGCTCCCGCCCTGTTCCAGAGGGCTATGGACCAGATCTTGTGTGGCTTGGCAGGAGTCTAGTGCTATCTGGATGATATCCTGGTCACTGGAAGGAATGAGGAGGATCACCTAAGGAATTTAGAGGCTACCTTACAAAGACTGGAAGAGTATGGACTGCGAGTCCACAAAGACAAGTCTGAATTCTTCCAGCCCTCTGTTGAATATTTGGGACACATCATTGATGCTACAGGTCTTTGTAAGGCCCCTGCCAAGGTTAAGGCTATTGTGGAGGCTTCCCCCCACCCCCCCGAAATGTTAGCCAGCTTTGCTCGTTTCTAGGACTATTGAACTATTATGGAAAGTTTATCTCACAGTTAGCCACACTGCTAAACCACTTCATGAACTCCTTGGGCAGAACAAGGCCTGGAAGTGGACTGAAGCCTGTGATGTTGCATTTAACAAAGCTAAGGATGCATTGCTAAATTCTGAAGTTCTGACGCACTTTGATCCATCCTTACCCCTACAGTTGGCCTGCGATGCGTCCCCTTCTGGAGTGGGAGCAGTCGAGTCACACATTATGCCTTTGGGAGAAGAGAGACCTATTGCTTTTGCTTTACGCACTCTAAGCAAAGTGGAAACTAACTATTCCCAAATCGAACGTGAGGCATTGAGAATCGTTTTTGGAATTTGGAAGTTCTTCTTCGAGTGATTGCTCATATGCATTCCAGTTAGGTGTGTGCGCGCCGTGTGCACGTTCGTCTGAAGGTTTTTACTCTAGCAACACTCGGTGGGTCGGCTGGGCGCCCCCTGGAGTGGCGCTGCTATAGCGCCAGATATATACCCCTGCTGACCCATCCGCCCCTCAGTTCCTTCTTACTGCCCGTGTCGGTCGTTGGAACAGTGGAGCGCGGCTTAGCTGACCTCCACTTCCCTAGCTACTCGTAGTTTCTCTCGTTAATTCTTGTATATAGTTCAGATTTATTTAGTTGTAGTTAACTTTATTCGTTTGTAGTATAGTTAGTGTATTTAGTTCACAGGGGTTCGGGGATTATCCCCTTCCCTGCACCCGGTGCCGGGTACGATGCCCGGTTCACAGGGTTTCACAATGCTCGGCCGGCCACAAGAGATCCTCTCCTAAGTGCCTCGAGGAATCTCACCTAACAGATAAGTGCCGCATTTGTAAGGCCTTTAAGCCGAGAACAAAAGGGGAGCGGGACTTTCGTCTCAAGCAGCTCCTGAGGAAGGCAGCTCTTGCTCCTCCGCTCTCGGCACCGAGCGCTGGTTAGTCTTCAAGAAGCGCTCCCTCGGCACCGGATCACCGGTACCGCCAAGGCCTCTTGGCACCGGCCGTCGCTGGCTCCGACGTCCGCTCGGCATGGATCCCTCTCCTGGAGGATGAAGAGGCACAAGACTCTTGCTGCGTCCGAGCCGCCTGCTCCGCAGCCCGAGCGCTATACTAAGTCGGACCGCCCGGCACCAGTGTCTGCCGCGGCACCGACAATATCAGCACCGTTAACTCCGGCCATGCAAGAGCCGTCGAGTCCGGTGCTGGAAAGCTCCCCGGTATGAGCCGTGGTCGAGCTCACTATGAAGCTGCGTCAGAGCCGCCTGCTCCGCAGCCCGAGCGCTATGCTAAGTCGGACCGCCCGGCACCAATATCTGCTGCGGCACCGACAGTCTCGGCACCGTCGACTCCGGCCATGCAAGAGCCGTCGAGTCCAGTACTGGAAAGCTCCCTGGTACGAGCCGTGGTTGAGCTCACTATTAAGCTGCATCAGAGCCGCCTGCTCCGCAGCCTGAGCGCTATAATAAGTCGGTCTGCCCGGTTCTGATACCTGCCGCGGCACCGACAGTCTCGGCACCGTCGACTCCGGCCACGCAAGAGCCGTCGAGTCCAGTGTCTGAACGCTCCCCGGTGTGAGCCGTGGTTGAGCTCACTATTCCCTCCACGCCAGAGAAATTTCCACAGCGAGGGAGTTGATGACAATGACAGCGCCTGCACTGCCTCAACCCCCGGCACCGCCTGTGCGGGTTATATCGTCGATAGGCAAGCCTGCCTTGCTCAGACCACCCTGCGTCGGCACCGCAGAGCGGCAACGTTCACGATCGCGGTCCCGCAGATGTTCTCGGTCCCGTCGCCAAGCCAGGTGCTGACACCGCTCACGATCCTGGCACCGTTCTCCATTTCGGTACCAGTCGTACTCGTGGCACCGATCAGCGTCCCGTTCGCCGACCCGGTACACTCGGCGCCGATCCAGCTCTCGGCACCGCTCCAGGCACTGGATCTCGGTCGACCTCCCAGCACCGGTCCGGTTGCAGGTCCCATTCTCGCTCCCGGTACCGGTATGCCTCCCGGTACCCGGTGCCGCGTCAAGCGACATCAGCTAAAGAGGGAGACTCTGCCCAGGGCTTTTAGCTCCTCCATGTCCATCCATTCAGATGTGCACACCAGAGTCTTCCAGGTGCCCAGGCACAGGGCCCTGACCCCCATCAGTGGCCACCCTGTACACCTTGGGCGTGCCATCAGGCCAAAGGCCTACCTGTGATCCCATCTCGCTCTGTTCCATCAGAGCACTGGGTGCCAGAGGCGACAGTTAGCCGTCCCCCTCCGACCGGTACGGAGGAAGCCCCGGTTCAGCCACCGGATTCCCACATCCCACTGGATGAGGAGGTCGCCCAGGAGCATGCGCCCACACAGGACCCACTTGTCCCGGCCTTTCTTCTCCCTCCTCCCCAGATGAGGCGGTGGCAGGAGCGTGCTCCTCGGGCCCTCCCCTAATCGACTTGGGGGCCCATCAGGACCTCCCGAGACGGGTGGCACTCAATATGAATCTCCAAGTGGCCACTATCCCGCCCGTGGGCACGGGAGTCGAATGCATGTGCATGGTCTCTTCCAGGGGGGACAGGCACCTATATGTATGTCTTTCCCCCTCCTCTCTTGTCATCTAGTCCGTCAATGAGACGCAACGCCATGGCCAACAGGTACCAGCCCCTAAATCCAAGGAGGCTAGGCGAATGGACTTCCTGGGCCGTAAGATGTACTTGGCAGGCACCCTGCAACTTCGCGTAGCAAACCAGCAAGCCCCGCTTAGCCGTTACTATGGGCGGCGGTGGGAGAATTTACGGAGTCGGTTTCTCAGAACTCCTGTCACGAGTTTGATGCCCTCCTGGAGAAAGGGACGAAAGTGGCGAGAGCTTCCCTCCAGGTCTTGTTGGATGTAGCTGACTCCGCAGCCACGACTCTGGCCTCGCGTGTTGCCACGAGGCGCATTTCATGGCTCCAGTTATCGAGCCTTCCCTCGCAGCTGCTGCACACTATACAGGACTTGTCCTTCAATGACAAAGGCCTGTTCTTAAAAAAAAAAAAAAAAAAAAAAACCTGACCCTAGGCTGCAAGACCCAAAGGACAGCAAGGTCACTATGCGCTCCCTCTCGGCATGTACATGCCGATGTCTCACCGCCAACCTTTCCGCCCAGCCTCGCCGCCCTTACCCTGCGCCTAGACTTAGACAGGGCTTTGCCAGCAGGCGTCGCTGAGGCAGTCGTAGGCGTTGGTCAGGACCCCAAAGGGGCCAAAATCAGGGTCCTCCTAACCACCAATCGGGCAAAAGCCTATCCCTCCTCGTTCCTCTTAGGCACCCCTCTCACAAGCAATTCCTCTTGCAAGACGTGCGGACGCTCCTCCCCATCGGAGCTATAGAGGAGGTTCCAAGGACGAAAGGGGCAAAGGGTTCTAGTCCCACTAATTCCTGATCCCCAAGGTGAAGGGAGGTCTCAGTCCTATCCTAGACCTGCGGGAGCTCAACAAGTTTGATATATCTGGAGTTCCGCATGGTATCCATGGGGACCGTCATCCCATCCTTGGATCCCGGAGACTGGTATGCCGCCCTCGATATGAAGGGCGCGTATTTTCACGTCGCCGTTTATCCTCCACACAGAAGGTACCTCCGGTTTGTGGCCAACGATCATTTCCAATTTACGGTCCTCCCAGTTGGCCTCTATACAGCCCCATGTGTATTCACAGTGTCTGGCTGTAGTCGCCGCCCTCTCTGCCACCGTCGGATACACGTTCTCCGTATCTAGACGATTGGCTCATTCGAGGGACCCCCGGGGCCCAAGTTACCACTCATGTGGGCGTCGACACGGTCCTATTCCTGCGTTTAGGCCTGATGATCCATATAAAGGAATCCACCCTGATTCCCACACAGGGAATAGACTTAACTGGGGGCCATCCTGGACTCCAGGATCGCACAGCCTGCTTACCTATGCCTTGATTTCACGCGATGGTAACCATTGTACAAGGTCTATGGACCTTCCTGACAACTTTGGCTCGAACTTGCCTAGGTTTCCTGGGTCACATGGATGCCGGCACATTCGTAACCAAACATGCCAGGCTTCGCCTCTGTACACTTTAATCGTGACTCACCTCGGTGTACCACCCGGGCAGAGACAGCATGGTCATGGTCACCTTGACCCCTCCCCCCCCCGAGCATTCTAGGCTCCCTCAACTGGGGGTCGACGCCCTCCCTGATGTGTGCAGCGATGCTGTTCCATCCACCTCACCCTTCGGTGTCCCTCATGATGGACGCCCCATCTCTTGGCTGGGGTGCTCACTTGGGTCAGTTTCGCACTCAAGGCCTTCGGTTGGCTCAACAGCTGGCCTTGCCCATCAATGTCCGGGAGCTGAGAGCAGTCTGCCTTGTGTACCAGGCGCTGCAGCAGCACCTGCAAGGCTGTTGTGTCTCGGTGTTCACAGACAACACAACGGCCACACGTTGCGTAAACAAGCACGGAGCAGCACGGTCCTCCCCTCTTTGAAGGGAGCTATCCAGCTCTGGGACTCCCGCACAGCCCAATGGATGGACCTGGTAGCGTCCTTTCTCCCAGGGGTCCGGAACACTCTGGCGGATCGCCTCAGCAGATCCTTCCTGTCTCTCAAGTGATCGATTCCTCCGGACGTTATCCATTCCATTTCCGGAAGTGGGGTTTTTCCCGCATAGTCCTCTTCGCTCTCGCGAGAACGGAAAGAGAGAGAAGTTCTGCTCATTCCGAGGCCTCTCCCCGGGCTCGATCTTGGCTGCTTTTCTGATGCCGTAGACAAGCCGTCTGCCGCACGCTTTCCCGTCGTTCCTGCTGGTTCACAGGGTCCTGCTAAAACTCCACAGGGACAGAGCGCACCTGATCATGATCGCTCCAGAGTGACCCAGGCAGCACCAGTACACCATGTTGCTAGACCTGTCGGTAGCCAACACGATTCCCCTGCCTCTTTGCCCAGACCTCATAACGCAGGATCACGGCAAACTTCACCACCCAGACCTGCAATCCCTGCACCTCACAGCATGCCTGCTGCGGGTCTAAACCGATCCGAGTTACGTTGTTCTGCCTCGGTTCTACAGGATTCTCCTGGGTGGTAGGATACCTTCCATTCAGTTAACGTATCTGGCCGACTGGAAGTGTTTCTCTTGCTGCTACGAAACGCCAATGTTTCTCCCACCGAGGTTCCGATCCATTCCATCTTGGACTACCTCTGGTCTCTCAAACAGCAGCGCCTGGCGTGGTCATCATTAAGGGTACTCTTGGCAGCCATCTCTACCTTCCACCCAGGGGAGAGTGGCCGCTCCATATTCTCACACTCTGTGGTTTCTAGGTTCCTCAAGGGCTTGGGGCATTTATACCCCCAGGTTCGCCGCCCCGCCAAAACCTGGGTCTTCAACCTGGTTATAACCAGACTCATGCCTGCCCCATTCGAGCCACTGACAACATGCTCGCTGGGATACCTGCCCTGAAAGACAGTTTTTTCCTTGTGGCCTTTGCATCGGCCAGACGAGTCTCCGAGCTTCAGGCTCTCACGGTGGACCCACGGTATACTGTGTTTCGCAAGGACAAGGTGCGGTTGTGACCACGTCCGGCCTTCCTCCCTAAGGTGCTGTTGACCTTTCATATCAACCAGGATATCTTCCTTCCGGTCTTCTTTCCGAAGCCACATTCATCGCGAAGGGAGCACATTTGCCCTCCCTAGACGTCCGTAGGGAGCTCGCTTTTTATTTCGAGCGGACAAAGCCCTTTCGTACGCCCCAACTCTTTGTTGTACTGGCAGACCGAATGAAGGGCCTACCTGTCTCCTCCCAGAGGTTTTCATCTCAGGTGACGTCATGCATTTGCACCTCCTGTGACTTGGCCCATGTTCCATCGAGCCACTTTACTGCTCGTTTCACCAGGGCTCAGGCTTCTTCTGCTGCCTTCCTGACTCACATACCCTTCCAGGGCTTATGTTGTGCTACTACCTGGTCCTCGGTCCATACCTTTGCCTTATTGGTCTAACAGTCCAGAGATGATGCAGCCTTTGGCTCAGCGGTTTGCATTCTGCAACATCTCACTCCGACCCCACCGCCTACGTAAGGCTTGGGAATCACCTAACTGAAATGCATATGAGCAATCACTTGAAGAAGAAAAGATGGTTAGTCACCATTGTAACTGTTGTTCTTCGAGATGTGTTGCTCATATCCATTCCAGGACCCGCCCTCCTTCCCCACTGTCGGAGTAGCCGGCAAGAAGGAACTGAGGGGCGGATGGGTCGGCAGGGGTATATATCTGGCGCTATAGCAGCGCCACTCCAGGGGGCGCCCAGCCGACCCACCGAGTGTTGCTAGGGTAAAAATCTTCCGACGAACGTGCACACGGCGCGCACACACCTAACTGGAATGGATATGAGCAACATATCTCGAAGAACAACAGTTACAACGGTGAGTAACCGTCTTTTTCATCAGTACCTGTTCGGATGGAAGTTTACTCTTCTCACTGACCATCCACCCCAACTTCAATTTTTGGACCCCACACAGGCATTCCTCCATTGGCCGCTAGTCGTATGCAACGGTGGGCATTGTTGCTTTCTGCGCACACATATGAAATCAAATATAGGAAAAACACTCTGCACGGCAATGCGGATGGTCTCTCAAGGCAGCCGTTGCCCGTCAACCGTCGAGATATTGCCCAGAAGGAAATCTTTTACTTTGATCAAGTAGAGAATACACCTATCACCGCTATTCAGGTAAAGAATGCAACTCGAGTGGACCCAATATTGTCACAAGTTATGGACCTCATGATGCATGGAACATTTCGGCGAACCTCTCTGGTCTCACGGACGGAGGACGGAGGAGGACGGAGTTATCAATCCAATCTGGTTGTTTGTTGTGGGGGAGACGTGTCATTATTCCACCACCACTGAGATCACAGATGTTAGAACAGCTCCATTCCGGTCACTGTGGAATAGTGCGCATGAAGGAAATTGCACGAAGCTATTTTTGGTGGTCTGGGTTGGACAGTGCTATTGAAGAGAAGGCAAGAGCTTGTATGTCATGTCAAGGTGTGAGGAATGCACCCCAGTGGGCACCCCTACATCCATGGGACTGGCCTGAAAAGCCGTGGGAACGTATTCACATTGACTTCGCTGGCCCCCTTGAAGGAAGCATGTTCTTGGTGGCAGTAGATGCCCATTCCAAATGGCCAGAAGTATCTATAATGCAGTCCACTATTGCAGAGAGTACTATCCAAAAACTACGAGGACTCTTTTTAGTTGTTTCGGTCTTCCACAACAACTTGTGAGTGACAACGGACCGCAGTTCGTCTCTCAGGAGTTTCAAAAGTTTATGAAAGCAAATGAGATACACCACATCACTTCAGGACCATATCATCCATCCACTAATGGATTAGCTGAAAGATTTGTGCAGACAATGAAACAAGCTTTGAAATCGGGAAGGGGACAATTATTTATTCAAAAGCATCTGGACACCTTCTTACTATCCTACAGAAACACACCTCATGCTACGACCAAGGCATCCCCGGCCTTTCTAATGATGGGATGACAGCTGCGCACTTGCTTTGATCTGCTGAAACCTTCTGAACCTCGACAAATTGTGCCATGTCAGCAGCAGGATCAAGTCATCAGGCGTGTACCCAGAGCAAAAGACCGAACCTTTAGCCCGGGACAGCCGGTTTTGGCTCGGAATTATACTTCTGGAGCTAAATGGGTCCCTGCCACTGTCATCGCTCAAAAGGGACCTGTTTCCTACAACATCCGGACTGCAGAGGATCTCACTTGGCGGCGACATGTAGATCAGCTGCTGCCAGGTCATACCAGTTCTCAGGACACATCGTCAGTTGAGTTGCCTGACTTCACCACCTCTGGCGAGACACCGAATCAAGAGTCACCTGTTCCTGACTTTTCCCCTCCATTACTGCCAGCGGCAGAGATACCTCTCTGCCCGGCACAAGCTGATACCACATCCTCACCCCTTCGCCCTACGAACCCTGAGCCCATTGTCAGGCCCACGCCCAAGACACTCTCAGGTGCAACAACACCAGAAGTCCACCGTAATCCACCTAGAGACAGAAGGACTCCTCATTGGCTGGATCTTTAGCTAGGGCAAATCCACGGTTATGGGGCAAAATAATCCCCGGGGTTTAGCCGGGAATGGAGGCAGTCTACCCTCCTTCTCTAGATAGGATATTTTGGGGACATTCTTATTAAGGAGGGGGGTATATGTTGTGTATTTGGTTGTCATGGTAATAGAATCTTGTGTTGCAATGGCAACTGAGTTGGATTATTAGGAGATAGCCCAGCCTGTTTTGGCTGGCTGTTGGTTAGTTCTGTGGTAGCAAAAAATGGCTGCTCCAAGGTTTACAGCTCTCTGTGTCTCTAGTGATTTCTTCCTAAAGTTGCTACCCCCAAGGATATAACACTGAATGAGAACCGTTGTGTTTAGAATATTACATACATTTCATAATCAAAACAATTTATAGAATTCTTTTCCTTTTTCAGGCATCAAAATTATATTATGATGTTTATCGGGAACTTCTGAGAATCCAGCAGATTTTAAAACAAGTCACTGAAGAAGCTGAAAAGGAGAGAAAATCTATGTCTGAGAAAATTAAATACGCTGAGATAGTGTTGAAGCAGTACCAGTAAGAGCCCTTTAAAATGTTATTAAAATATTCTGATGATCTTTAATATTTTGACAGTTTAAAAGTATAATGATAATAGAAGCACGGTGTATTTGCATTCAGAAAATGTCTGTTTTAAATTCTGTTCTTGTTTGAGTGTCCTCTGCATATTCTCAAACTGGGAACGTGCTGACCAGTGCAGCTTGGATGATGGAACCTTTTGATAGTACCACCTGTTAAAGTGGTCACCCACCCCTCCTACTGCTCCCCTCAGCATTCGAGCTTATTCTGAGGGCATGAATATAAATAGGGCTGCCACCTTAGTTACTTTCTCCCACAGAACTCAGACAGATGTGGACCTTTCTAGATCTCTTGGATCCACAGCTTTGAATGTCTACTAACTCTACATCAGTTGTTAGATTAGATTAGCTAGCTTTATAGTTCATAGTATTAGCACTAGGATTTTAACTTAAAATATTTACAAAGAGTATGGTACTGGCGTTGATTGCAGATCCAAAGACAATGAAGCATGATTTTAAAAGATGTGCATCATGTCCTGCAGTCTTACTGGCATCCAATGCATGTGTCAGGTGACTTAAATGCCACGGGAAAGGACGTTCCCCTTCACATTGTGCTGTTTTTAGCACGTTCACTACTTGGGCTAGTAAGGAGAGAGAAAACATACTTCAGGCCCTCAAAAGGCCCTGTCTGCCCATCCTCTAGGATCTGAACTTCAAAGAGATCTGAAGGAAAAAGTATGGGATCCAAGGCGGCTCTGAGTACTTTCGGCTCCCAAAAGAGAACCATGGTAAAGGGTTTGGTCTTGGCATGGAGCTCTGGTTCCAAGCCAACTGAGATTTTGGTAGCTAAATCCAGTGATTCAGCTCTAAGATACAGCCTGCAGCTGAGACAGTTCTGGCTAAGGAACCCAAGGCTCCAGATAACATGCCAGAAGTAAGCAATGTGCTTTCAAGGAAAAGAAAGGTCAAATTAAAACACATCTTTGGTAATTGATTGGATTCTACTATGGATCTGAGAACCTGAGGACATAAAAGCTCCAAATTGTTCTAAGGTGCTGGAGCCAAAGAAGAAGCCAGCTTAACCAATTATTTCATCTTTCCTACTTCCTACCATTACAGTTATGACACAGATTCATGTGGATCTGCAACACGTAACAGATCTGACTGGTTCTCCAATTAGATTGGAAGAGGTTCCAACTCTGGTGCGACGCAAGACAAATTACCTCTACATCCTCCTCTTTACTTCCTGGAATTAAAGAAATCTGGGTTGTCTCAAAGCTTGGTGAAGGTAAACCTCACAGCCATTCTACCAGAAGATAGAGGGTCATTTGGTGTTCACTCATCCTACAACAAAAAGATTTCTTAAAGGCATGAGTAACCTCTACCCCCAAATCAGAGATCCTATACCAGGTCTTGAGCTGTCTTACAAAGTTTCCCACTGAACCAATGGCACCTTGCTCACTCCTACACCTCTCTATGAAAAGGACGTTCCTAGTGGCCGTCACATGCTCGGAGAGTGGGAAAGATAGGGACCCTAACGGCGTACCCTCTCCCCCTTTAAGATTTTCTTAAAATACAAGGTCACAGTGCAATCACACCCCAAATTCCTTCCAAAAATACCTGCAGTCTTCCACATAAATCAACCTATTCACCTCCCAGCATTCTTTCCCAAACTGCACCAGTATAAAAGGGAGGCAACACTACACACACTTGACATCAGAAGAGCGTTAGCCTTCTACTTGGAAAGGATCGAACCTGTCAGAAAATCTCCAAGACTATTCCTCTCCATCGCAGATAAAGCTAAGGGATCCCCAGTCTCTAGGCAAAGACTTTCTAAATGGATATCAGACTGCATTGCCCACTGCTTTCCCAACTGCTGCAACCCTTCGGGGGCCTGAACGCATTCTACAAGCTCTCTGTCCACTTCCATAGCCTTCCTCAATAATGTTCTGGTCACAGAAATATGCAGAGCAGCAACTTGGGCATCTGCTCAGACATTTGCAGAACATTATTCAATCGTTCTTGCTTTAGCATCAGATATGTTATTTGGCTTGACAGTATTATCATCCATATTGGACTCCGCTCCGAAGCCCCATCCCTCCAGCAGGGACACTGCTATAAAGTCACTTGGAGTCAGAGGCGGCAGGTTTGTAGAAACTTTAGTAGTGCCCAGAATGCCCAGAGCTTGTCCGCCCCCCCCCCAGATTACGCCCTCCCACCTGCCTAAGGCTCTGGGAGGGAGTTTGGGTGGGGGAAGGAGGTCTGGGGTGCAGGCCCTGGGCTGGGGCAGGGGATTGGGATGTAGGCTCTGAGAGGGTGTTTGGGTGCAGAAGGGGTGAAAGATGCAGGCTCTGGGATGGAGTTTAGGTGGGGGAGGGGGTGCAGGCTCTGGGATGGAGTTTCGGTGCTGGGTGCAGGCTCTGGGCTGGGGCGGGGGGTGGGTGTGCAGTAAGGAGTGAGAGGTGCAGGCTCTGGGATGGAGTTTGGGTGCAGGCTCTGGGGTGAGGTTGGGGATGCAGGCTTTGGGAGGGAATTTGGGGCCGGGAGGAGGTGCAAGCTCTGGGAGGGAGATTGGGGCAAGAGGGGGTGTGTGGAATTCCAATACTGGTAGACAACTGAAGAAACTGAGCAAAATGCTCTTGAACAGTTCAAATTCATGGCACAGCAAAGAACAAAAAGAGATAGGAAAGTCATATTAACTACAGAGGGAAACATGGAAATAACGTTGCCCTTTATCCTGATGAAGAAGTTGCAGAAGTGACTCAGACATTCCGTGCAAGGCTTCAGAAAGATTCTAGGCAGGGTGGATAAAAATCAATTATTTAAAGAATAAAAATAAAAAAAAATGGATTTTTAAATTTAAATCAGATTTTTTTTTGATAAAATGCTTTTTGAGGAAATACCTACGTAAAGATGGTTTTAATTAAGATACATTATAGCTTAAAGATATCTCATCATGGAATAGAGATTATAAATTCTAATTCTATAGTATGAGACAATATTTAAGAAGAGTTTTGTAAATGAGTTCCAATAGTTCATGGATTAAGGACCCAATCTTATGGGGCTCCAGGGGTTTCTTTATAGATTATTTAGGTTAATCTTTCAGTCTACCCAATGGGACTCAGTGCTCAGTCTAGAAGATACCATCAGAGATGCTTAATTTTGCTGTTCTCAAACAGTGGATTTGTGTCTCCAGAGATAAGAGGCTTGTTAACAGCAAAAATGTTTTAAAATAAATAAATAATATATAGAGGTGAGAAATAACAGACCTCAATCCTATTGTCCCTCTGCAAATTTGTATACACAGAGTCAATCCCTTACCTCTCTCTAAAAGTGCAAAGTTTCAAAAAGTTTAATGAATAGAAGATTGTTGGCGGTGGAATAGATCTGGACAAGGAGAAGAACTCTGGAGATAAATGTGGGACAGGAGGGACAGGCAGTAGAAACAAAAAAGTGAAACTGTTTGAGCAGCATATTCCAGAAGTCTTGAGTACTTTCTGAGTGCACCCTTAATTGATTTGAGATCTACCATACCATTCTCTCACTAGAAGGGAAAACCTTTAATGGCAGTAGGCCGTAAAAGAGACCCAGTTTGGGAATAAGAACCATTCAAAAAATATGTTTGCTGATGTTTTAAAGAAAGTCACATCAGTGAACTTGTGGAAGTCACTTAAGCACTTGGATTCAGAGACTGTTGAAATGATAATCTCACTTTTAACAGCAGTAGCTTCTTCTGCTGGTGTAGAAAGAATATTTTCTTCCTTTGGACAAATTTATTCCAAATTGAACAGAGAGTCCTGTGGCACCTTATAGACTAACAGACGTTTTGAAGCATGCGCTTTCGTGGGTGAATACCCACTTCGTCGGATGCATGTAGTGGCCACCCACGAAAGCTCATGCTCCAAAACATGTTAGTCTATAAGGTGCCACAGGACTCTTTGTTGTTTTTACAGATGCAGACTAACACAGCTACCCCTCTGATACTTGATTCCAAATTGAGAAATTGTTTGGGACCCGAAAAAGCAGGAAAGCTTGTTTTTCTTGTTCATATTATGAACGGGAAAATGAAGGTGAATACTACTGAGTTAGCTGCAGAATCCAATATTTTAAATTTCTCATGTTTACCTGGCTGACATAGTTGATTTAATTTTTTTTTTAATTTCATGTAACTATTTTAGTTAAAAACAATTTTAACAAAAACAAACCTGATTTTAAAAAACTTGAATGTTTATATTCAAAAATACATATGCTTGTTTTGTTAAAATATTATATGTTTGCTGTTGAAGGAAAAAATCCAGAATACATAACGTTGTTGTTTTAGTTAAGTAAAACAATTTAAATGTCTGTTTGGTGATGTTCTCCTCCTAATACATCATGGCAAGAAAATCCTCCAAATATTAATGATTAACCTGTTGAATTGGAGATAGTTCACCTCCCAATGACTTCATAAGTATCTGCTTCAATTACCTTTTGGTAAATGAAATAACCAAACAATCATTCATTTTCTGATATAGCTGTAAAACTAATCTGAAAAGTTTTCAAAATAAATCACTTTAAAAATGTATAGTAGGTTTCATTTTTAGAAGATTCATACATCTATCTCTGAGTTGTGAAGAATATGTATTAAGGATATAACAACCAATAAGAATGCACTTTATGTAGGAATCCATGATTAAATCGAGTCTTTCTGACTAGTGATTTAAATCAAATCCACCCTGATTCTAGGTAAGCTAAATGCTTGTATTTGCTTGAAAATATATCCCTTTTTTTAAAAAAAAAGAGATTGACAGCAATAATTAGAGCTGATATCGTGAAACCAGTTATCTAAATATATAAATTCAGTGATTGACTTCATTACTGTATCTGTTGGACTTTAAATATTTGAAATACACAGTGCGTGGTTGGACACAGGGTCCACACTTCTGCCATCATTAGAATTTTCCCTGTGATGTGATAGGATGAAATTACTTTGCCAATTTAGGGCATCTCAAGTCCGGTAAAATACAGCTATGGGATGCTCGAATAACAGGCAGAAAGTGAGGAAGACTTCTGCTCTTGTGAGAGTATGCTTCCACAAACACAATAATAAATACAGCGTGTATGTGTTAGCTGCCATGGCACACTTTAACCTGATCTCCTCCCATTTCCCTGTCCCTTTCCCTTTCCCAGAGCATGCTCTCATGTATATAGCAGTAATAAAGAATGTGTACAAAACCTGTAACTATGCCCAAGAGTATCGTCTCATTCTTCATTTCTTCCTCACGTTTCTTCAGCTGAGTTGGAGGGGTCACTGCTGTCCATATTTTATTGAGTTTGAAGTAGTTGTGAGGACATTAACTCAAAATAGGGACAAGTGTTTTTGCCATTTGTTGGAGTCCTTGACCTGATTACACTGCAGCCTCAGTGCTTTTATCTTTTTCTGGTATTGAAGGGTGCTCCATTGCATCATGCTCCCTGCAAGGGGAGCTAGGATTTATTGATAGACCATTGGATAGCATATGACAGTATTCAGATCAGTCTGAATTCCCTTCTCACTTCAGTGTGAAAACAAGGTCTTTATCTCCCAATTGGACCTAACCTACTGTGTTGGCTTCTCCATTTGGTTTTGGTTACAGATGCCAGCTGGTGCAGTCACTTACAAGCTTGTTAGACAATGAGGAGTATGCTATGTCCAGAGAAAGAAGTTGATGGATATTTTAACCAGACTGTGGTTTTCTACTGATGGAGCCTGGAGAGCCTTTTAGAACAAGCTTTGGAAGGACAGAGTGCCCAGAGGATACTCTTTGGAGCGGGGACTGTCATTTTTCTTGTTTATAAAATACCTCACACAGTGGGAGTTGAGGCCTCTCGGTGCTACCTCAATATACATTATAAACAATAGTGATAATACTTGTCAGTCTAGGTACCCACATAAACGTATTATCTGAGTCCCTCAACACATGAGTGTACTCTGGGATGCCTACCTGCATAGAGGCATGGAAGGAGGTAGGAGTGATCTGGGCACATAGCAAAATGACTATGCACCTGATTGGTTAAATGAAGAAAGCTGTACATTACACTAGGCCAACAGCAGGAACAGCACTTGGTTAATATGCTTGATTATTAACTGTGAGATGTGTGAACCAAAACCATATTTTAAGCTATTGCACTAGTAACTGGTTAGAGGCTCAATTAGAAATTGTGTGGTTAAACACTTTTTATGTACAAATGAATAGCTTTAAAGCCTGACTGGAATAAGAACAAAAAAACAGTCATACGGTGTCAGACTAATGGTCCCTCTAGCCTAGTACCGGTCATCTGACAGTGCCCTGTGCCAGATGCTTCTGAGGGAATGAATAGAACAGGGCAGTTTCAAGTAATCCATCCCCTGTTTTCCAGCCCTAGCTTCTGGCAGATGATGATGTCAGGGTTGATATTTCAAAATCCATTAATATATAAGTATTTGAGTGACTTAGGCAACAGAGAGAACCAAAATAAATCTTTACTGATTCAAATCTGCTTTACATTCTCCTCTATGGAGACGGGTGATGTTGGAATACTTCCAAATAAATGAATTACATTATTCTTGTGTTTCTATTAGGAATGATTTAAAACACTCAGAATTTCTTTGGACTGAATTGTGTATCAAATTAAAAGAAACAGAGGAGAAGATTATAAAGGAAGAAAGATACCTTGAAGAGTTAGTAAAGCAAAAAGAAGAGATACAGGAAGATACTAAATCTTGGAACAACAATGTGAGTTTTGAATATTTATAAACAACCAAATAAATAAAACAAATATCTTTTAAACTGAAAAGTATATGAAATTCTGTGTGTTTGTAAGCTAAGGTTTCCTGTAATAGCACAAATGAAAGTATTTATTTTGAGTACATTGAAAATATGTTTGATATAATGGAATTTGTTCATTATTGTGGTACAGTACTTTGTTTATGAAGAGTAATAATATAGCATCTTACAGTACTTCATGGGACTGCTGCATATTCCTACCTGGTACTGCTGACCTTTTCAAACCTTCTAGAACAGGGGTCGGCAACCGGTGGCTTGCGCGAGCCGAGGGATGTTCTGGCCGCGGCTTCTTGCCTCCCGCATTGGCCTGGGACCGCGAACCGCGGCCAGTGGGAGCCACGATCGGCCGAACTTGCCGACGCGGCAGATAAACAAACCGGGCCGGCCCGCCAGGGTGCTTACCCTGGTGAGCCGCGAGCCACTGGTTGCCGACTCCTGTTCTAGAAAGAAATGCATGCTCATTGGAAGCTGAAAGGTATTGTGATTGTCCCTCTGTACCTGGAGCGATTTCTGTTTTACTTTAAAATTCTCCTTATTTTTCTTGTTTTCTACTTTTTCTACTTTATTTAGCTTATTTTGGGAACTCTGCACTGTTGCACATTTTATTTTAATATTTGAATTGAAAGGCCTACCACAGGTTAGTTGTAGCCAATCCAGTTTTCAAGAATCTGGATAACAAACAGATGTAAATTGCGCTCTTCCATGTTCACTGAAGCAGACTCATGCAGTCACTGTTTATTCTCCCTGGGGGAAATTTTCCATATCACTGCTTACTTGCAGAGTCTTCAACCTTTGGGCCTAGAGTGATATGCAATGGAGGCACCAAACCTTTCTCAACAAAGGAGGCTTTATTAGTCTGGCCTTTGAATCTACATTTGGATCAACTGTGTCTGGCTGCGAAAGACAGGTGGCCTTTTATTTCAAAGCCAGGCAAATCAGCAACAACCTGTGCATTGAAGAAATCTGTACATGGTTGGGTTTACTGCCTGTAGTTCCTAAGTCTGTGACTTGAACTGAGGTCTCTTTATCATGAAGAATGTCTGTTCTGAGCTTAGTTGTGCTGACAGCTCATTGGTGCTGGGGCCAGCACTGACGTCTAAAAATCCTATTGGTGCTGTCCCTTTTTTCATAATGAGGATGAAACCTAGTGCAAAACTAATCCTTACTGATGTGTCAATGGCAGACACTTTTTTTGACATAGAAGAGCCTTGTTTGTTGGAACAAGCTGGTGTGGGAACTCCTTCAGTTCAGTGCCAGGATCTTTCATGGCTCCAAAGAAGCAGCAAGAAGATGTTTATGCGGGCTTAACTTCAGCATTGTTTCTAAAATCTCAAGTGGGTCTTCGCTTTGACAATACATTAGTACTGTTCTCACTGTCTTCATGCACAAGGGTAAGAAAAGGAATGTAGAGGGATCTTCAGTGCCAGAGATCTTGCCAGGATCCCAGAAGAGGACACATCATTATGGGTCTAGGAAGCATATGGCTAAAGTTCCTCTTAAAGGCAATGTGACTGTGCACCATCCCTTAGAAGGAGCAATAACTAAAAAATTGAGCCAATAGCTTTAAAAAAAGTAATTGCTTTTTACATTTTCTTTTATATCAGTGTTCTGAAGTTCAAGTTAGTCATAAAAAACAACCACTTGGGAAAAGAGGACAAATTAAGTAAGCAGAAATGAAAAACAGCATAATACATGTCCAAAAGTTTACATTATTCTTGTCCACCAATATAAATATATTCAGTTATAAAACCTGACTTATATTTTACTGTCCAATTAAATTTTAAAAGGTTGTAAAATTTGCCTGTATAAATCCCAGCTGTTTAATGATTTCATCATACAAATTAGAGAGAGAGGAAGAAGGTATTTATACCCAACTGATATGCAGGGGAGAGAGAGGGAGTTACTACCTCCGTAGGCCATGATATCCATTTTTATAACCAGAGCAGGCAATTTTTGGTTTAAAAATAGGCTGCTTTAAGCTATGAGCATCTTCATCTGTGGAGCCACTTGAAAAGTCATTTTTCGGTTTCAGGCCCATCCTTTCCACAGATCTCAATGTAGCTGATTTGATTAGGAGCCAAGTAGTGGCAGAGCTATGGTTCTTGTCATCAAATATTCAGATGGTGAGTCCTTTAGATTTCAGGTCATGTCTGAAAAGCCTTGATATTTATAGAAATTATTTTTAAGTAGAACTGCACTTTAAGCATGTTTGTTGGATTACAAAATAAAAATATACTATAGGAGAGACTGAATTAAGAGCCTCACAAAAAATCTTCATCTACAGAAATATAAAAATACTCCTATATACGACAACTAGAAATTATGAAATTTGGTCTTTTAAAACACTCAATAGAAGGCAAAGACTATTTGGGGAAAACAAAACTAGATATACAACAGTTTTTGGATCTAATTTACATGGTGCTGTGCTGTTCTTTTTACTGCAACAACAGAGTAATTTTAGTTCAGTTCCATTCATTTTAAATTACTGTTGTATCAGTTTGCATTTTTACATTCTCTCTCTTTTCATTGATTTTTTTTTGTTTGTTTTCAAGGGTGAGTCCCAGGTCTGATTATTAGTTTATTACTGGATTTGGTTTTAGTTTCTTTAATTCAGTTTATTACTGGATTTGGTTTTAGTTTCTTTAATTCAGCTTTCACTTCATGTTCATTGGAATCTCTGGGTTTTCACTTTGCTTTTATGACCATTATATTTTGTCTTTAGGGTCTCTTCATTTCAAAATATTTGTATTATTAAACATCAGACTTTAAAGTTCTCAGAGTCAGTGCCATTGTAATTATAAAATAAACTTGAAGCACAAAGTGTGACATGTAGTCATGAGGGATTGTTGGAACCTGCAAAAGACCTGTGGAACAGTGGTAACTTCTATACTAGACACATCCAAGTGAGTTGAGAGGAGATATCAAGCATCTTTCAAGGGATTTGAGTATTTTTATTCCCACCTAGTACCAGGATTGCTTGTAGTAGTTGCTGTCCAAGAGCGGTTGAAGAAGCAGGGGCCTCCCAAATCTACCTCCAGGAAGAAAGACCTGAAGAAACTAATTTTATTTTGATACACAGTCTACTCATCTGACAGCATCCAAATGTATGTGGTGAACTACCATGATATCTGAATTGGGTCAAGCTACCACAGGAGCACTGAGAGGAACTAAAAACCATAATGACTGAGGGACAACTTATGAGCCCACATTTCCCTTCCAGTTGCGCTGGATGTGCCCGGCACAGTGGCTTGTACTACGTCCAGATCTGTGGTAATGAGATCTTCCTGGCTTCAGGGAGATCCAAACCACAATTGAGGACATTTCCTTTTGAGGATTCCAGGGTGATTCTTCATTCTGTGGGCCTCTATGTTCCAGCCCCAAGAAGGCAGAAAGGCTTCCATCAGGCAGCATCCCTCTGCCCAGTCCTATTATAATCAGCTTCACAAGACCTCAGCGGTGCTGAGACAGAAAGCTGAGGCTCTGTGGTGGATGACCCACTGTCTCTTCCTCCACTGTTGCCCAATCTGCATCTTCCTCCAGGTAGCAGGTTTGATTCTGGTGTTGAAAACTTGACAAAACTTCTGAAAGATCCCTTGCCTTCAACATTTTTTAGTTTTGGGAAGCCTTGACAGCAACATGTAGTCTATCCAATTCTAGTCCCTTCCCATTCCCTACTTTCCTTGTCTATTCCAAGACTAAAATGCGGTTCTCTACCTTCAAGATGCCTATTTTCACATATCTGTTCAACCTGCCCATAGGAAATACCTCAGATTCCTAGCAGGACCCTTTCACTATCATCATAAGGTCCTGCCTTTTGGTCTTTCCGTAGCACCAAGGGTATTCACCAAGTGATTAGAAGTCATTGTGACTCATTTAAGGAGACAGGTCTACCCATATCTCAACGACTGGCTCATTGGAGGAAGATCACTTCAGCAGGTGATCAACTTGATTCAAGTGACTTAAAGCTCTTTGCCACACATGGTCCTCAGAGTCAAAGCATAAAGTTCATAGGAGCTGTTAAATTCCAGATCAATGAGAGTTTATTTTCCATAAGAAAGATTCCAAACTATAGTGAACCTTATCAACCAACTTCAACCCCACTCAAAGACATCAGTAAGGCTATGTCTCAGATTTATGGGACGCATGGCCTCATGTACCTGTATGTGATGCAGTTTGCCAGTATTCATCTGTGCTCCATACAAGGGTGGTTGAAATCAAAGTACCTACCCAGCAGGCACCATGTGGACATGGTGGCCATTGTCCCACCAGAAGGCCTCTTCTCATTTAAACTGGTGGAAAAACCCTCTTTAGGGGTGCAATGGAGTACTCTTCTCTGTATTTCTGTCAGCCAAGAAGCTGGTGACAGATGCCTCCACTTATGGGCAGGAGGGAATCATTTAGGTCATTTTAGACTCAGGACAAGTGGTCCCCTCATCAAGGGTGTCTGCATATAAATGTCCTGGAACGCTGAGAAGTCTATTTGGCATGTAAAACATTTCTGTCTTTACTCCTGGGATCCACAAGCCAGGTACTGATAGAAACACCACAGCTATGCAGTATATCAACAGACAGGGAGGAACCAGGTCACCTCCACTCTGTCAAGAGGCCATTTAGCTCTGGCCTTGATGTATTCATTACAGGATCATGGTGCTGGCCTAGTATCTTCAAAGCATTCAGAAGTTACTAGCAGATCACCTGAACAAACAGTTCTCAGACAGCTATGAGTGATTGACCAAAGAGCCAGTGCTGCACAGCCATCTTTTGCAAGTGGAGATACCAATCAATAGACCTATTTGCCACAGGTAAGAACAAAAACTAAGTGTTCTGCTCCAGAGGGGGATTCAGTACAGTCTCTGAAGATGCCGTTCTCATTTCTGGACACTGGGACTGATGTATGCCTTCTCCCCAAATTCCCATGATACCAAGGGTCCTGAGGAAACTGAGGCAAGATGTTAGGTCAATGATCATGATAACTCTGGCATTGGCCAGGCAGTTCTGGTATTTGGATATGGTGAACTTCTCAATTCAGCCCCTGGTCATTTTGCCTGCTCTGCCTGACGTAGTCTTACATAACAACAGTCAGATTCATTGTTACATTTGCCAGCCTGGTTGCTGAATGTCTGACATCCACCAAAAGATGATGTTCAGCTGAAATTTCAAAACATTCTTCTCCAAAATAGGAAAGCTACAACTAGAGTTTCTTTTATAAAGCTAAATGAAAGAGGTTTTCTCTTGGGGCCTGTCAGCACACCAGCTGACATGCCCAATCACTTAAAGAAGAAAAAGTGGTTACTTATGTTACATTAACTGTGGCTCTTTGAGATGTGTTGTCCAAAAGGATTTTATAATGGTGCCTCCTTCCCTGCTATTGTGGAGTCCTACTCTGTATTGGTGATCTGTATTGGTGAAGGAACTGTGAGGACACCTACGGTGCAGACACGACCCCAGTGGATAATGCTGACCAAAATAATCTGATCTTGCATGCATGAACTATATGTGCCCCAAGAATTAAATTGATGTGTACAACACATCTCAAGGAACTGCAGTTACTGTAAAGTAACTAACTGTTCTTTTTCCATTTTCAGTATTTAATTTTTGTGTAATTCTCTTGTTGCAAATATTGTTTTTTATTAACTTTTACATATGTTTTCCAGGTACAGGATTTAAACAATAAAACATTGGCTCAAGAAAACGAGAACAAAAGTTTATTGGATGCTTGTTCTGAAGTGATTAAAGTGATGGAAGATTTAGTATGTTTTTTTATTGTTTTCATGAATTATAAGTGAAAGTCTTTGTACATTGTGTTAGCTTTAAATGATCTTCAAACCTACTCTGTCTTAATGTTTCTTAGAAAACTAGCTGGGGATCTGAACAGTTTACTCTGAAACAAATGCTCCTCAATACCCTTCAAGCAGTTGATGAATTGGAACGTGAAAATAAAGAACTTGAGAGAGAAAATGAAGAATATGTGCAAAAATCCAGAGAAAGGTAATTCAAACTCTGTAAAATACCTGCAATATAAAGAGAAAAGTGAAAACCTGGAGGAAAAGAAGAAGCAGCATTTTAGATGAGCATTGGTCAATTGTTTCCATTTTAAATCTTTCTGAATTAATATTTCAGTAATTTTAAATCACATTAGGTTGAAATCTTGTACTTAAATTGTTGGTGTTCTGTAATCCTATTCTCACGTCCCTACCCTCCCACACAAACAAACAAAAAGCAGTCACACACATGGGTTCTGTATTTTGGCAATTTGAAAAACAAAAATTATAAATGTTCTTATATTATCTCTAGATTAAAAGCACCTTCATTCCCAATTATACTTTAAAACTTTCTTCTGTGAATTTGCAGAACGTCAGCGACTGCACAGGAGGGACCTGTCTCCCAGAAAAAGGGTGAAGAAGGAGTTGAACACTTCTTTTTTGAGGCTGCCTTTGTAGGAGAAGTGGTAGCTCTCTCCCAGAAAAAGGGTGAAGAAGAGAGCTCCCACTTCTCCTCTAAAGGGAGCCTTGAAAAAGAAGTTCTCCAACTCTCTCCACATCCTCAATATTAACCATGCTGCAGCTAAGTACCTACGAGTCATCAGGATCTTCCATTACCGCTAAAGCCCAATAACCTAAGCAAGCAGGTGCTCAGAAGGATAGCAGAGACAAGACTGCCCCTTCTACCACGGCACTGACTGAGGCAGCTAAACACTTGGTACCAAGCACCTCCACAGCGCATCAGGTTACAGCGCCATCTTCTGGCTCTCTGGTGCATAATGCTGAGACAGTGGTACTGAAGTCTACTTTACCTCCTTCGGTACAGACATCCTCGGCACCAATCCTCCCGCACTGCAACAATTCCGGTACCACAACAATTACCACCGATGCCATCTTCAGTACCGGGATCTCTTGGAATGCAGCAGTTTCTCCAACATAAGGACTTAGTAGTTTGTGCAGCACCAGAATCACCTCTTCTTGGTATTGATATAGCATCAGCACATTCAGCACTGTTACACATGCCAACAAACTTATCTGCCTCTCCTTTTTCTAGTGAGGCGGAGGACAATGAGGAAGAAGATGTTTATTCTTCACACTACTCTTCACCCATCTAGGGAATCATCAGACCAGATCTGCAAAAACAGCCAGGACACTGTAGCAGGGCTGTCACCCAGAGGTGGTATGGACATCCACGGATGCCACCACCAATGCCATTCTTACCACAGTGGCTAAATTGAGACCTATGGATGGTATATAGGCAACATTATTCCAAGCCTCCCAGCACCTCAAGGGAAAGATAGAGACGTTTTCCATCAGTGTCAGAGATGGGATTCCGTGAGTTCCCTGAGGAGACTCTTTGAGGAAATAGAGGACGCTGTAGATCAGAAGGCCACTCCTGCAACTAACACCTCCTCCTCTCCAGACAAGACCATCATGCTTCCGCCACCTACAACAGGAGATGATTTTAAACAGTTTCAGGAGCTGTTTAAATGAATTGCAGACACTCTCGAAATCCCTCTGGAAGAAGTTGCTGAGTCCCAACACAAGTTGTTGGACATATTACAAACATCAGCCTCCTCCAGAATTGCCTTTCCCATAAATGAGGTACTCATGGATCCCGCCAACACCATCTGGCAGACCCCCACAATAATCCTCCCGATTTGTAAAAAGGCCGATAAGAAGTATTACATCCCATCAAAGGGTCTAGAATTTCTATTTTCACAACCCCAGCCAAACTCATTGGTGATAAAGACGGTCAATGAATGGGGCAGACAACACCGTTCGAGGACCACCGTGTATGATAAAGAATGGAAAAAATTGGATCTTTTTGATGATAAGGCCTATTCGTTAGTGACACTGCAGTTAAGAATAGCCAACTATGAAGCTTTGATGGCGAAACAAAATCTCACAAATTACTCCAAACTTTCTGAATGTATTGACTTCATTCCTGAAGACAAAAGGGAGCAATTTAGATCAGTCATCTGGCAAGAACAGCTCTGCAGGCACCCTTAGACTCAGCAGACACGGCGGTGCAAGATCCATCACAACTGCCATAGTGATGCAACATGCCTCCTGTCTCCACTTGTCTGGATTCCCAAAGGAGATGCAATCCACTGTAGAGGATCTCCCCTTTGAAGGTCCAAAATTATTTGCAGGTAAGACCAAGTCCCTGCATACATTGAAAGAGTTTAGAGTGATTCTTTGGTCTTTAGACATGTACACACCTGCACAAAAACAAGGCAGATATTATCCATCACAGTGCTCAAGACCAGCACCTTACATACAGTCACAGAGGCAGTATGATACCCAGAGACGGAGGCGAAGACTGACATAGGCCACTCCCATCTCAACCTTCTACATCGCGACAGTATGGATCAAAACATCAAATTTGAGGGTTTGGTTGAAGTCCCAAGAGACTTCCCCCAATTCCAGTTGCTGAAATCACTTTCTAACAGCCATCCTTTTACAGACCATTTGACACCATTCTACCCAGCATGGCGAATTATTGCTTTCGACAAATGGGTGCTGGAAATTGTCACCACTGGTTATTCCATGCAGTTCACCTCCATTCCCCCCACCTAAACCTCCCTCCCCATCCTTCTTCAAGGACCTCTCTCACGAGCACCTTCTGACACAGGAAGTAGACCATCTCCTACAATTGGGTGCTTTAGAACCAGTACCGGTACAACACAGAGGGAAAGGCTTTTATTCCCATTATTTCTTAACCCAGAAAAAGACCAGGATTGGAGGCCCTTTCTCGACTTGAGAAACTTAAACAAATTAGTCAAAACACAATGGTTCAGAATGGTTACTTTAGCAACAATAATCCCAGCACTGGAATGAGGGAACTGTTTTTTGGTCCTTGACCTGCCAGATGCATACTTTCATGTTGCCCTACACCCATCACAGAGGAGGTTTCTCCAAATTTGTTTTGGGACAAGATCACTATCAGTACAAGGTATACTGCTCTTTGGCCTCTCCATGGCCCCCTGAGTCTTTTCCAAATTTCTAGCAGTGGCGGTGGCCCACCTCCACAAGCAAAGGGTGATGATATACCCATATTTAGATGACTGTCTACCCAAGACCTTTACTCGTGAAGAAGCTGTCAATGCCACACAAAAGCTAATCTCACTCTTTGCAAAACTCAGTCTCCAAATAACATTCAAAAGTCAATGGTGACACCAGTATAAGAACTAGAATTCATTGGGGCTCACCTAAACTCAGTAGAGGTGAAAGCTTCACTACTGCCACACAGATTTGCCATCCTAGTGAATCTGATCAACACTAAGGTGACCAGTCCACAAACATCTCCCAGGACTTGCCTCTGACTATTAGGCCACATGGCAGCAACCACGTACATCGTGAAATATGCCAGACTATGCAAGCGCTGCCTACAAGAGTGGTTCAGGACAGTGTACATCTCACACAAACAGAGTTTTAGCAAGCCTCTCATACAGTAGAACCTCAGAGTTACGAAGACCTCGGGGATGGAGGTTGTTCATAACTCTGAAATGTTCATAACATGAAAGAACAATCATAATGTTTTGTTCAAAGTTTACAATTGAACATTGACTTAATACAGCTTTGAAATTTTACTGTGCAGAAGAAAAATGCTGCTTTTAACCATCTTAATTTAAATAAACAAGTACAGAAAGTTTCCTTATATTGTCAAATCTTTTTTTTTTAAACTTACCCTTTATTTTTTAGTAGTTTACATTTAACACAGTACTGTACTATATTTGCCCTTTTTTTTTTTTGGTCTCTGCTGCTGCTCGATTGTGTACTTTTGGTTCAAAATGAGACGTGTGGTTGACCATTCAGTTTGTAACTGAGGTTCTACTGTACTACAAAAGATCAAGGACTTGCTACAGTGGTGGACCCATTCACATAATGTGTGTGCAGGGGTTCCCTTTCTACAGATTCCATCTGCAATGATAATCACAATGGGTGCCTCCCTAGTGACTGGGTCCCTCATCTAAACAACCTCCCAGTACAGGGCAGGTAGACTCCTCTGGAATCAGCAGTGCACATAAGCATGCTAGCATGTGATCAGAAACAAAATCATACAGATCCTGACGGACACTTTTGCTTGCATGTTCTATATAAACAAACAGGAAAGAGCGAGGTCACGCTTCCTCAGCATTGAAACGTTCAGACTGTGGAACTGGTGTGTCCATCACAATGTCATCATATCAGCCTCCTATCTACTGGGATGTCAGAACACCACAGTGGACATGTGATTGTGGGAGAATTTTCTGCTTAACAAGTGGGAAATAAATGCCTTGGTGATACAGGACATATTCCAACAATGGGGATTTTCCACCATAGACCTATTTGCCATGAGTCAGAACAGTAAATGCCCAACATTTTGCTCCAGAGCAGGGTTGGGGCCAGGATCCCATGAGCAACGCCTTCCTCCTCAGATGGGATGCTCCTCTCCTTTACACTTTCCCTCCTACCCTGTTGTTGTCCCAGATCATACAGAAGATCAATGCTGACCAATTCAGGGTCATCTTGGTAGCCGCCACATGGCCCAGAGAAACTTGATACCCATACCTGCAGCAGATATCGGCATGTTCACCACATGTTCTCCCACTTCTTCCACATCTCCTGCCACAAGATGTAGGCCAAATCTTGCACCCGAACCTGGAGATACTCCACCCGAGAGCATGGTTCCTCCATGGTTCCAAGGTGAGGAGATGACCTACTGAGAAGAAGTGAAGGATCTCTTGCAAAACAGCAGGTGGTTGACTACACACTCAGCCTACTTCCACAAATGGAAGAGATGGTGCCAGAACAAACAAATCAGAGCCACCGCCTCTGCTCTATCACTAGTCCTGGACTATATACTTCAACTAAAAAAAATCGGGTCTTTCACTGAGCTCACTCAGAGTACACCTTGCAGCTATCACAACCTTCCACCATAAAGTGGATGGATTTTCAGTCTTTACCCATTCATTTACAAAACAATTCTTACGAGGTGTCCGTAGCCTCTATCCTGAACTCAGCATCCCAACGCATCCATGGGATCTTAATTTAATACTTGGTTCTGTTACCAGACTTATGTCTGAAATGTTGGCTACATGTTCACTATTACACCTTCCAATGAAAGTAGCCTTCCTTGTTGCCAGCACATCTGCAAGATGTGTAGGAGAACTTGGGGCCCTCATGGCATACCCCCCATACATGATCTTTTTCAAGAACAAGGTCACTCTAAGACCACATCCTAAATTTCTACCTAAAATACCGTCTTTGTTCCACCTCAACCAACCCATCCATCTTCCCTCATTCTTCCCTAAAACCCATAAGAACAGGCAAGAAACGGCACTCCATATTCTAGATGTCAGAAGGGCACTAGCCGTTTATCTTGAATGGACTAAACCATTCAGGAAGGCACCAAAACTATTTATCTTGAATACAGTGAGATCTAAAGGAGAAGCTATATCTAAGCAGAGACTTTGACAATGGATTTCAGAGTGCATTCATCTCTGCTACTGCCAGCATGAACTGTAACCCCCCCCCACAACAGGTTAGAACACATTCTATCAGGTCGCTATCCACATCGGTAGCCTTCCTTAATAATGTGCCTGTGGCAGGGTGGACTAGGTCTGGAGGCCTCCTGCAGGAGGCCACGTAGCCTTGCATCACCATGCCCCAGAATAGAGCAGAGAGAAGTCCTCCAGACAGCCTAGAGTGGCTGCAGAGGAATAGCCAATCAGAGAGGCTGATGGAGCAGCCAGTCTGGGGCCAGAAGGGCCCTATATAAGACAAGCAGCAGAGCAGAGAAGTTCAGTTGCTGTATGGAGCTCAAGGAGTGAAGACCAGGTGACTGTCTGGCTGAAAGAGCAGCAGTACTGTGGAGAGCTCACCACAGACAGGACTGAAGCCCCGGGAAGGCTGCTGAAGACCAGGTGCCTGGCTGGTGGGAAGAGCAGCAGGACCAGCAGAAGGTCAGTGTGGGCAGGCTGAAGTCTATGGGGGACTGAGCACAGAACCTGGCCAGGCCAGTGATGGTACCAAGATGGGCCCCACTGTTCTGGTTGAAGACTGAGTCCAGGGAGGCCTGCTGTGAGTACTGAGATGGGCCCTGTCTGGGTGGTTCAAGAAGGCAGTGCTTCTGGGAGAAGCTTTAGAGCTAGGACCCCATACCAGGGCCAAGATAAGAACTTGGACTGTATATCCTGGAAGAGGGGAAAATGTATGTGGCTCGGCCAGAGGGCTGAGTCACTTAAGACTCACCAAGAGAACCATCAGCCAAGGTGGAGGGGGGTGCTCACAAGAGGCGGGTGCCACCCTGGTATAAGAACTAAAACCAAAAGCAGGCTCACACCCAACCAATCAAAGGGGGCTGCCTGTGAGAGGCAGGTGCCACCCCAAAAAAGATGGTGATTACAGATATATCAGCCAGAGAAAAGGGGGCACTCGTGAGGGTGGGTGCTAACCCTGTTACAGTGCCTATTACAGACATACGTAAAGCAGCCACTTGGGCATCAGATCACACATTCATTCAGCACTATGCAGTCAAGAAAGACTCAACATCAGACACTTTATTAAAAGGTATACTCTCAATACTGTGATGGCCAGTTATGGAACAGTGGTTGTGACTTGCAATAGATTTGTCATGTTCTTTCCTGCTGGAAACCAGAAGGAATTTCCTCTGTATTAAATGTGAGCTGGTGGCTTTGCTGGAAGAAAAGATTATGGTCTGGAAGGACAAGTACATTCACTATGGTGCTTCAGAGAGGCTGAGGAGTTATTAAATAATCTGATTTAGGAAACATCACCCCCACAGATTCAAGAAAGGAAGGAACTGGCCACCAAGGAACCTGAGAGAGTGGGAACTAGAGAGAAGTCTTGGCAGTTTTTAACCACCACAGGCAAGAGGACTAGGTAGTATTCTACATTGTTGGAAATAAAAGAGGATGGGAAGACTGACCACCAAACAGGAAAGAACTGGGAGGAATTCCATACCGCTAGAAGTATCCAATCATTATCATGTTCTCAGCATGGAAACTGCAGAAAATATATCTGAAGTTCCAGCTTGTCGAATTGAAGAGAAAGCTTTATGGAACATACCTGTGGGTGGCTGTTCAGGCCAACATGCAAGATAATCAAGCATGCCCACAAAGAGATCTCCAGCTGTCCAAGGAAGACAGACAGTTCTTGTTTTGGATTTTATATTAAAAAGAATGAAGAAAGAATATTCTCCAAGGAGCAGATGGACAATAGGATAATGTGCTTATCTTCCTGGAGCCAAGAATGAGACATCATTCTAAGATTAGAGAGGCTTTTGATGTTGATGGGCAAGAATACACTGGTGATGGTGCATATTGGCACTAATGACTTCAGGGAGCTTGAAAGGATGTTGAAGGAGAAAAATGTCCACATAATCTTCTCAGCAATTTTTCCTAAACTGTGAGCAAAGGAAGACAAAAAACAGAAGTTTCTGGAACTGAACCACTGGCTAGGTACTGTGGTTCTTTGAGATGTACTGTCCACACATATTCCATGGCCCGCCCTCCTTCCCTGCTACTGTGGTGTCTTATAACATCTGGAATCTGTATTTATGAAGGAACTGAGTGTGGTTGGGCTTGGTCCACCCTTTATGCCTTTGCTACAGGTCATGAGTACACTCGGTGCATACATGTCTCCAACAGTCACTATTGGCTCAAAGATTCTGATCTCAAATTTGTGGGGCGCATGATCACCAAGAGTGGAATATGAATGGACAACACATGAAGAACCACCCATACTGTAAGTTACTGTTTCTTGTTTTTAGCTCTAGTAAAGTCTGTATTTATGGAGCCTATTATTGAGAGTGTCAGTCTTGCCTCTAATTGTACTAGGGTATGGACACTTGTGGGCTGAGTCAGAAGTTTGTAGATTTAAACATGCAGTGTCTTCCTCTATAGGGTATATACAGTATCTTTCTTAGGCCTAGTCTACACTACAGGGTTAGGTCAAATTTAGCTGCGTTAGGTCAATTTAAAAATGAATGTGTCCACACAACCAACCCCGTTCCGTCGACCTAAAGGGCTCTTAAAATTGACTTCTGTACTCCTCCCTGGCAAGGGGAGTAGTGCTAAAATCGACTTTGCTGGTAGTGCAGATGCAAATCGACAATATTGGCCTCCAGGAGCTATCCCAGAGTGCTCCATTGTGACCGCTCTGGATAGCACTTTGAACTCCGATGCACTAGCCAGGTACACAGGAAATGCCCCAGGAACTTCTGAATTTCATTTCCTGTTTGGTCAGCATGGCGAACTCAGCAGCACAGGTGACCATGCAGTCCCCCCAGAATCATAGAGCGTAGAATGTTTCTACGCTCCTCCTATCATCTCCGGCCCTGAGATTATCGCAGATTAGAAGGTGGGGAAAAAATGCACTTGCGATGACATGATTTCTGAGCTCGTGCAGTCTTCACGCATTGATAGGGCACAGCTTAATGCATGGAGGCATTAGGCAGCAGAGGCCAGGAAAGAATTAAGTGAGCACGAAGAGCGGAGACAGGATGTGATGCTGAGGCTAATGGGGGAGCAAACGGACATGATCAAGCATCTGTTGGAGCTGCAGGAAAGCCAGCAAGAGCACAGACCCCCCTCTGCATCCACTGTATAACCTCCTATCCTCCTCCCCATGTTCCATAGCCTCCTCACCCAGACCCCAAGAACACGGGGTGGGAGGCTCTGGGCACCCAACTATTCCACTGCAGAGGATGGCCCAAGCAACAGAAGGCTGTCATTCAAACAGTTTGATTTCTAGTGTGGCTACAATAAGCAATGTGGCCTTGTCTTTCCCTCCTCCCCCACCCCACCTGGGCTACCTTGTCTGTTATCTCATTTTTTGTAATTAATAAAGAAAGAATGCATGGTTTTAAAACAATAGTTACTTTATTTCGAAGCAGGGAGGGTGGTTGACTTACAGGGAATTAAAATCAACAAAGGGGGCGGGTTTGCATCAAGGAGAAACACACACAACTGTCACACCGAAGCCTGGCTAGTCATGAAACTGGTTTTCAAAGCCTCTCTGATGCGCAGTGCACCTTGCTGTGCTCTTCTAATTGCCCTGGTGTCTGGCGTGAAACGATTGTCTGTCTGTCGTTGCTTTCATGGAGGGAGGGGCGACTAACGACATGTACCCAAAACCACCCGCGACAATGTTTTTGCCCCATCAGGCATTGAGAACCCAGAATTCCAATGGGTGGCGGAGACTGCAGGAACTGTGGGATAGCTAGCCCCAGTGCACCGCTCCGTAAGTTGCGCTTAGTGTGGACATATGCAATCGACTGTATAAAATCGATTTCTAAAAATTGACTTCTATAAAATTGACCTAATTTTGTAGTGTAGATATACCCTTAGATGATAGAGGTTTGACATTTTGGTTCAGCTGATGCTGCCTTTGGTTGCTCAGTGGAAGATTCCTCATTAATCCCACTTTTCTGTTAAGAGACAGCTAAAAAGTGTTAAGTTATACCAATATAGACCATATTTTATTAGTCAAAGGAAAATAAAATGTTTACATGCCCATCGTATTTCTTTGATTTGATTGGTTCTGGTCTATGCCAGTGGGTCTGATTTAGTCTAACTAATAGTATTTCAGGTTCACTTTACCTAAATTTGTACCTTGTTAATGTTTTTTCTTACATACTGTATATAAATGATCTACAATGGCTCTGTCACCAAGGATTGCTGAAGGAGAGAAAGCCTTAGGGAAGTGGATCCATCAGCTGTATGACTGCTTTGTGTCAATGGTGTGGTGCTAAGTAACCTGTGTGTGGCCCAAGATCTGGTCCATTATTATGAGGCAGCTGAATTAAGGTTGTATGGGCAACCTTAACTTTGGCATTTGCTGACTTATAGACTCATAGACTTTAAGGTCAGAAGGGACCATTATGATCATCTAGTCTGACCTCCTGCACAATGCAGGCCACAGAATCTCACCCACCCACTCCTGTAACAAACCCCTAACCGATGTCTGAGTTATTGAAGTCCTCAAATCATGGGTTAAAGACCTCAAGGTGCAGAGAATCCTCCAGCAAGTGATCCGTGCCCCACACTGCAGAGGAAGGCGAAAAACCTCCAGGGCCTCTGACTTGAGTACTTTAAAAGAAAGTTGCATAATAATGTAGGTTTTTGCTTATCTATATTACAGATGTAGATTTTATTGCTTTCTGGATATCTGTAGTATAAATATATGACTTCCTGAAATCAATAGACTATCAGGGTATACAAGATATGGTATATTTTGCAGCAAAATGGAAGTATGCATTTGGAAGATGTACCTGGTATATTCAGCATCAACTAGGTGGTTAATAAAATACTGACTTTAGTT
The DNA here is from genome assembly GCF_020497125.1 of Mauremys mutica. Lineage (NCBI taxonomy): Eukaryota > Metazoa > Chordata > Testudines > Geoemydidae > Mauremys > Mauremys mutica. The sequence goes on from NC_059073.1 coordinate 77,780,675, forward strand.
TGTAAGTAAGATTTTAGAATGTTTTAGTTTTACTTATTCAACAATGATTTTTTTTCTTTTAATTTTCTACTTTTGCAAGCATGCATGTCTTGTAAGATAATTCTAAGGTTTTGTTTTATTTTAACAGTTCAAGAAGAAAAATAACGTATCAGTCAGAACTGCAGATTATATGCAAAAACACCCGTAAAATTGAAGAGCAAATAAGAAAAGTGAATAAAGAGTTATATAATATTGAAATGACTTATGGTGAAGGAAAAATAAAACTGGAGGAATTAGAAGAAAAAATAATTAGAGAAAAAATCCGGTACAAGGTTGTATATGATATTTTATTTAAATTATTTTTAAGATGTGGAAAAATTGGATAGAAGAGACTGCTATTTGTAACGTAGTCCTGATTTAATTAAGTTCTTCAGATGTGGCCTTATTATAGGCAGAGTTGACAGCAATTCCTATAGTAAAGTTTGACTAACACTTTTCTTTTAAGACCATTTTTCAGTTGCTTATAACTTTTCAGACTTTAACTTTATGGGCTGAAATGTTCCATGCCAGGCGGCTGCCTCAGTCTGGCGTTTTTTGCAAAGTTTCAGCAAGGGTGGTACATCTGTTACCGGGAATGAGGTTAGGGAAAAATTCCATTGTTTTGCCAATCTTAAAATCATACAGCGATTTCACTGAGAAATTCTAGAACCTCCATCCTTTGGATTAGAGATTTGACATTTGCAAGGAGGTTGCCCTGGCCTTTTGCTGTTCCTGTGAAAATCCACCACATTTGGCTGAATTACAAGCCACTGAAAATTGCCATTTGCACATTTTTTGGAGGCTGACAGCAAAAGTCTCCAAGCATGCTCCACCCCTATCAAGCTCAGTGCGAATAACAAGGGGCACGCTCCACTCCTGCAGAACTCACTGTGCAGTCTAGTATGGGGCAGCATAGGGTGCTCCAGCTCTGGAGCTGGAGCACCCATGGAGAAAAATTAGCGTGTGCTCAGCACCCACCGAGAACCAAGCTCTCCCCTCCCCCCCTTGCCTCCAGCCCCTCTCCCCCATTGATCACTCCTCCCCCTCTCTCCCAGCGCCTCCTGAGTCCCACCCACCACATATAGCTGTTTCGCAGCGTGCAGGTCGGCTTCAGGAGGGAGGGGGAGGAGCGGGACATGGTGTGCTCGGGAGAGGGGGCAGGAGGAAATCAAGCAGAGTGGAGGCTGTTGTGGCACCAGGCACAGAATTGAGAGCAGTGAGACTCTTGTTTTCAGTGCTCTGCTGGCACCTAGGCAACATAAAGGACATTGATATAGCCTGACTGGAATGCAGACAGATGAGTAGCAAAATGGGAGGGAGGGACAAATACAGACTGTCACAGGATTACAAAGCTAGGTGTGGGGATAGGAACAGAGGGGGAACAGGACAGGATGCTGGGAGGGGAAGGGACAGGAACAGAATGGGGAAAGGTGTAATAGGGGAAAGAACATGGTGGACAGAGACAGATTGATCCAAGGGCAGAAAATGTCAGGCTGGAGGGGACAGGAGCAGAAGGGTCTAACCACTAGAACACACTTCTGTCCAGAGCTCAGAGCAGAATTTAGGATTCCTGAGTTTCAACATTTATGCTATCAGCATAAATGGTTGAAACATGCTGGCAAGGTTGTGTGTCATCCCCCTTTTAGTGATTGGTCCACAGAGAGGATATCATAGGCCTGTACCTATATCTACACCCTTCCTCAAGGTGATCTTCACAAACAGGGTTTCAAGTACCATCTTTCTGCCAATGACTCCCAAATCTATGTCTCCACTTCTGAATTGTCTTCCTCTATTCAACCCTGTATTTCAATGTGACGGTGTAACCATCTCCTCCGGGATATTTTACAGTTCATTAAAATTTAACATAGTTACAGCTGAATTTCTCAGTTTTCATCTCACCTTTTTCTACTTCCCTCCCTTTTTCTGTCACTATTGACAAACATTGCTATCCTTGTCACACAGGCACACAACTAGGTGTCATTTTGACTCACTCTTGCCATACATATGCAAACTATTCCAAATCTTGCTGCTGCTTCTTCCATGTACTCTCTTTTCTCTATGATGTAGCTAAAACTCTTACTCTTATTGTTTTTATATGTGTATATATGTGTACATACTAGATATTAAATGTATTGCCAGACAGTTCTCAAACAGATAATGTCCTTTCTCAACTGCAGTAACTGAAGTAACCATTAAGGATAAGTTGGTCATGTATTATTATAGCTACCCACGTGTGACTAGTGTAAGATGCAACAAGTACTTGTCCCGCCTAATCTTTGTTTCAGTTTATCATGTATGGAAGTGTAATTATATTTTCTGAATTAGGACAGTATCCACTTTCTTAAGAAATGAGAGAAGATTCTTACATTTTATGGAATGAATAATGTCCTTAATAGTGCATGTACAGAATATTAAAGAATGTAGAAGTGCTGAGTTGTGAGGATGTACTTTGCTTAATGTTTTGTTCTGAAGAAATTCATGACAAAATAGTCTTTTCTGCATTTAATGTTACTTCCTAGGATATCCTCTGCCAATAAATTATTGGTATTCCGGCTGTTGTCAGCTGAGTAATTAAATGAAACTTCCAAATTTAACAATATACTTAAACAAATTAAAACCATATACAATATACCACTGAGGAAAAAGTAAGTAGACTGATTGTTCTCTATTTACTTGTGGCAATTTAACTAAGGTGCAGTAATTTAAAATGATCCTTCCCCCAATACTCTTATATTTTTAGGAAAGCTGTTAAAGCTCTATAAAACTTGCTTATTGTATTTAACATTAAATGTAATCTTTGCAAAATCTGAATTATGTCATTTGAACCTTGTGAATTGGTTGTCATTAGTTAGTAAGGGAAGCTGTGCCCTTGACAAAGAGTTGGAACTTGAATTTATCTCTATTTAGAAGTCTTAACCACTTACCCTGGAAATACTCATCAATATGCTTTTCTTTGTGCACTGTGAGTAGTTCTGTTGAACTCAGTGAAATCATAGTGCATAATGTTAAACACGTGTGCAAGTCTTTTGCAGGATCAGTGCCTTAGTAAGTTATGAGAGTCAATAGTTGGGAATATGAGGACCCCAAGAAACAAAAATGATATTGAGAATGTTCAGGGTTCCATTTATATGAAAAGGATATAAATGGTATTGCATATAGGTCTCTTAAGTTAGTACATATCCTGGACTGTATTTAACATGTAGACAGCTCTCTGGTGGGAACAATCAAGAGTAGACATATATGTAATAATATAATATTATTATATTTCCAGTTACCAGACCATATTATCCCATTATAACTGCATGCTACAGGATGCCATGAACTCCATTTTAGGCTCCTTACCAGAGGAGCAACAAGGAGCTTCCTGAGATGCTGTTCACCAAGGGTTGAAAACTAGTGAAGTGCTCACTGAGAGCAATATGATGTGTTGGAGGCTAGCTTTTGAGCTTTGGCCATGATGACATTTCTGACCTCACTCCTGAGTCACAAAATAACATCAAAGACCTTCCTTTCAAAGGCTTTAGCTTTTTACTGCCAAGACTGATGACACTTTGGAAAAGATTAAAACCACTAAGTTTACTACTTAATCCTTAGGGCTCACTCAGTCCATGTCCTCTACAGGAAGGAGAAAGTCATATCCAGCAATTTATCTTAAAGGAAGAAGGGCTTCTCTGAAGAAAGGATACTGCCTGAAAGACAGTGCCAGAGAGTCTTCCTCAGTTAAAGGAGATTCCAGTGAAAGATCTCAATTAAGAAGCAGAATTTTTCACCATTAGTTAGCTCAGTATATTGTATCACTCCAAGTAGCAGTTGTGAAAGGACAGTTGAGAACTGCACACCTTTGCCACTATCCTTTGGACCTTGTCTCTCCTCTTACAGTGCCAAATGCAGAGCTACCTGTGATTGTTGGGTATTAGACACCATCCATGCCAGTTATTCCATCCAATTTTGTACCAGGCCACCTTACTTTCCTCCCTCCCTCTTCAGGGACCCATCTCATTAGAAAGTCCTATTCGTGGAAGTCAGTTCTCTCCCACAAAAGATAGCCGTAAAGGAGGTTTCACAAGAACACTGGAGAAGGGGTTCTATTCTAGCTATTTCCTGATCTCCAAGAACATGGGTGGGCAAACTTTTTGGCCCGAGGGCCACATCTGGGTATGGAAATTGTATGGCGGGCCATGAATGCTCACGAAATGGGGGTTTGGGCGCAGGAGGGGGTGAGGACTCTGGCTGGGGGTGTGAGCTCTGGGATGGGTTCAGAAATGAGGAGTTCAGGGTGTGGGAAGGGGCTCCAGGCTGGGGCAGAGAGGGTGGGGTGCAGTAGGAGGGTGCTCTGGGCTGGGACCGAGGCATTCAGAGGGCGGGATGGGGCAAGGGGTTGGGACACAGGGGGTGTGCGGGCTCTGGCTGGGGTGTGCAGGCTCTGAGGATGAGTGGTTTGGGGTGCAGGAAGGTGTTCCAGGCTGGAACGGAGGGGTTCGGAAGGGGGATCAGGGCTGGGGTTGGGGTATGGGGGTGGCTCAGTGGTGCAGGCTCCGGGCGGCACTTACCTCAAGAGGTTCCCAGAAGCAGCACCATGTCCTGCCACCAGCTCCTACACAAAGGCATGGCCAAGCGGCTTTGCTGCGCACTGCCCTGTCCTCAGGCGCTGCCCCTGCCACTCCCATTGGCCATGGTTCCAGGCCAATGGGAGCTGCGGGACTGGCGTTTAGGGTGGAGGCAGTGTGCAGAGTGGAGCACCCTGGCTATCCCTATGCGTAGGAGCTGGAGGGGGGGACATGCTGCTGCTTCCGGGATCAGCCCCCGACCCTGCTCCCCGGCTGGAGCAGGGCAAGCCCCAGACGTGGGTCCCCAGTGGGAGCTCGAGGACCGAATTAAAATGGCTGGCAGGCCAGATGTGGTTTGCCCACCTCTGCCCAAATAGAATGGCAGTCTGAGACCAATCCTGGACTTCAGAAACCTCAGCAAATTAATGGAAACTTTAAAGTTCAGTATGCTCACATTAGAGGATTTAATTTCTTCCTTGTCCATGAGGATTGGTATGTGGCTCTCAATTTGAAGGATGTCTACGTCCATATGGCAATCAAAACCACCCACAACAGGTACCTCAGTTTCTGTGTGGAGACAAAACATTACCAGTTTTAAGTCCTTCCATTCAGCTTGTCCACAGCACCTTACAGTCTTGGTGATCGCTGTAAGCCTCAGACTCCAGGGCATATTATTTTACTCATACCTGGATGACTGGCTTATTCAGGCTAGGGTGATATAAGAGTGCGGACTCACCCCTGCGGCACCTTCTGCTGGTTGTCTCTGGGAATTAGCTCTCTTCCAGCCTGGAGTGCCCTCTGCAGGCTGGTGATCTGCCTTACCGCTGGCCCCCGTGTCCCTCCCAGGACCCCAGGGCCCCTTTCTCTGGGGTACTGCCCTTCTGGCAGTAACCCCTCAGTCTCGGGGTCTCCCCGCCCAGGGGAACCCCCACTCCCTATCTCCACCTTGCCTCAGTGCCTACTGCCAGTCATCATTTATCCCCTGCTCACTGGGGCAGACTGCAGCCTGTAATGGCCACTCATCATTGGCAAGGGGGGGTAGGGCCTGCTGCCACTGCTGTCCCTTTGCAACCCCAGTACCTGGTTTAGGCCTTGAAGGGGTTGTCAGGCTGGAGCTCCCCAGCCCCTCTTGCCTTTCCCCCAGTGCTGCCCTACCTCACATCCCTGCTCAGCTCCCAGGCAGCTAGGTCCTTCCCTCTCAAAAGCTAGAGAGGGAGTCTCTTAAGCTCTGGGCTCACTGGCCTTTTACAGGGCCAGCTGCAACCTGACTGGGCCATGGCCCCAGCTGTGGCTGCCTTCCCCATCAGCCTAGCTGCTTCTCACAGCCCCAGCCCTCTCCCAGGGCTGGCTTTAACCCTTTCCAGGCCGGAGCAGGTAACCACCCTGCTACAGGTGACCATATTTCCCAAAGAAAAAACAGACACCCCCAGCTGCTTGCCCTTGCCGCACCTTCCACCCCGTTGTTGCTGGTTGCTGGAACCCTGTGGGGGCCCCACATGCTGGAACGTTGCCCCCCCCCCAGTCCTGCCTCCCCCCTTGAGGGTGCTGGCATCTTGCTTACTCCCTCCACACTGCATCCGGGTATTTGTTGTGTTTGCTCTTGCCAACTGATCAGGTCAGCAAGAACAAATGGGACAAATGGCTCCTTTTGGAGAAAAAGTTGGGACAGGGCTTAAAAAAGGGACTGTTGCAGCCAAAACAGGACATATGGTACCCTAATTCAGGCCAGTTCTCTGGACCATCCATTTTCTGTGATTCACTTCATGTGCAACCTCCTACAGTCTCTGGCACTGCTAATTAACTGGGAGAAATCTTCTCTAAGATCTATATCATAGGACCAGAAAGGATCTTGAGAGGTCATCTGTCGCATCGCAGACGGACCTGGACAGATGCTCAACAGTCAGTATGATTGGATAGCAAGAGTCAATTTATTTCTCTCCAGCATACATCTTTATACACTTGAAGCAGGCAAGCAAGCAATTGCTAATTGGTTAACAAAATACACATAAGCACTGCTACAACTTCATAGGATAACATTATCCTAAACAGCCTTCTAAATTTATTATCCTATTATGCCTGCTAGAGGGAAGTTAGCCAAGGCCAACTTCTCAAAACAAAACTCACAACCTAATTAACCCAACCTGAAAACCTAAACATCTCAGGCTTCCCACACTACCTCCTAAAAACCTAAACATCTTAGCTTCCCACACTACCAACTGCCAAGCTAGCAAAACATATTCCAACACCTCCCCCCTTAACTCAAAATCAAAACAAAAAAATTAGCAAAACAAATCCAGCTCATAATATCAAACTACAAGCTACACAAGCCAAAGCAAAGGGCAAATTAAAAACACCAGCTGTCTAACTAAACCGTAACAAAGTCTTCCGCAGTGCCCTGCTCTCACCTATCACATTCTCCCTCCAGGTAATGCAAGTGGCCCAAGGGGCCAGGAGGGTCCTGCCAAGGTGCGTGCCACACAGCAACAGCGGCGGGCACACCCATAGCAAAAATATAAAAGGCAGGCAACAAAAATACAAAGCATGCCTAACATTAACCCCTGTAACAAATGTGCAGCCCAGCCACGTAACGACGACAGCCATGACCACAACCAGAAATCTCCCTGGTGCTGGCGGATGCCCTCCGCTAGATGGCGCAAACGATCCAGATCTGCTTCAATGGCCGCACTTGCATCTGTAATATTGAAGCAGCACATACCCACAAAATCAGAACAGGGATGACCGTGTCGCAGCAATAAATAATCAATGGCTAAGCGATTTTGCAAAACTCCTCGGCGAACTTCTCCCATCTCCTGGGTTAACAAGGCAAGAACAGTGGAGGTCAAATTCAAGGCCTTCGCCACAGTACAGGCAAGGTGTGCAACGGCATGGTAATTATGCACCACCAAACCAGGGAGGCCCACCAGGGTAAAAGTAAGGGCTGCTGCCTCTCGTTCTGAAAACAATGTAACGTCTGCCTTACAGGTAGGGCTCAAGGGGATACTCTCCCGCCGTTGGCGAGGCCCTTTCACTATGGGATGGGGAAACAACAAAGGGGCCACACGGCCAATAGCACAGGGGCCACCTGAACTATTAGCTGGAACATAAGTAAAGGCTGTGCGGCCGCATAACAAAAACCACCCCAGGGGCAGCTTCATATGTCCATAGGCAAAGGATACATCCCTCTTATGGCAACAAACAAGCTCCATATTATCATGATTAACAGCTACATGCTTAGCATTAACAAAATTCATACACGTAATAGCAGCTGTCACATTAGCCAAACGAAACGAATACATGCTGGCATCTAACTTATCTAAAGTGGCTCCAGGGCCCAAAGCATACAACTCTGCATAAGGTATATCCCTGGGGATACGAAACAACCAAGTGTGCTGCTGCAGCACCTCCAATTCAGTACACACACCCACAAAGCAGGTTTCCATAAGGGCTCCCACTGCAGGAACATGGGGCAGGCAGAAGGCCGTTGTATTTATGGCACTCTGCGCCAAAGTCAGCCAGGCATTCACTGGGGGTATAAGATCATACGGGGCGCCTCCCCTCACAAGGAGCGCCAAAACAAGCAACAAAGCAAAACCAGGCGAGGCTGACTCTCCGCATCCAGCAGAATAGGAGCCCAGGCCAGGATCACGAAGGCTTGTGGGACGCATTGACAGACGGGCCATGCTGCACTGCCCGGAGCGCACGTCTCCAAACCTATGGGCAACAAAAGGGTACACAACAATTAATATGCAATCACACAAAATCAAAAAGGGCGGACAAAAATCCTGGCACGGCCAGCGAGCAATCGTTCTCCAGGGGCTCTGGCTCCTCGGCGTCTGGGCGCGTCTCATGTGGCTCTTCCGAATCTGTCTGTTGTTGCGCCCGGGGTTGCAGCCAAGGTCGGACCCATTTCGCCGGTATCCACCTAGGACCTGCGTCAGTGGCAACACAAGCATAACCCCTCCCCCACGTTAGCAAGTCAACTGGTCCTTTCCAAACTTGCTGCTGATAATCAAACCATTTGACCGAGGGTCGTGGGCTTGTACCCTGCTCGTCCCCGGTTATCCCACCAACATGTTTAATCGCGGGGGGTACTTGGCTGTCTTTCCCAGGCTGTAGCCAATTGAGCACATAAAGGGCTTTCAGCAAACGAGCGGCAGGCGTCTTGTCCAAAGCGTCTGCTCTTTCACTCCGAATGCCCCCCTTCTGTCTCAAAAGAAGCGCCTTTAAGGATGCGTGGGCACGCTCAATAATAGCTTGTCCAGTAGAATTGCCAGGAACACCGGTAGAATGCTGCACACCCCATTGTGAAAGAAACTGGGCGGTGCGATGCGAAACATAACCTCCGCCATTATCAGTCTTAATAAGCGCAGGAACTCCCATAACAGCAAAACAGGCTTGCCAATGCTTAATCACATCGCGGGAGCTGGTAGAGGTTAATGCCGTTGCCCAAATAAAGCCAGAAAAGGTATCAATGGTAACATGAAGATTGCGCAAGGTGCCAAACTCAGCAAACGTGGTAACATCAGACTGCCAAATTTGAAGGGACAAAAGGCCACGGGGATTAACACCAGAAACAAGGGGCAACACATGTTGTTGACAGTCAGGGCAGGAGGCCACAATAGCGCGGGCATCGGTAATAGAAATCGCAAACTGCCGTGCCAAAGCACGAGCAGACTGGTGAAAAAATTCATGAGAGACCCGTGCCTGAGCAAAGGAGTTTGGAACTTGGGCAGCGCCAACCAAATGGTCAATCAGGGCATTGCCTTCGGCAAGACCATCCTGCAGTCCCGAATGGCTCCTAATATGCATAACAAAATAAGGACACCGGCGAGCATTCAGCAAATGCCAAAGCTGAAAAAGAGCAGTCCACAAAACGGAATTCGTGACTCGGCCCAACAGGGATCGTTCCAAACGACGAAGCACACCCACAGCATACAGGGAGTCACTAACAATGTTCAATGGAGTATCGGGCCACTTTTCAAAGGTTCGAACAATAGCACGAAGCTCCAAAACCTGCAAGGAGCCATCAGCAAGAACAAACTCGTGGTGCCAGCGGTCGTCAGCAAACCAAAAAAGTCCCGCACGCTGAGCACTACCGCTGGCGTCTGTAAAAACGGTAAGGCCACCAACAGGACTGGATCGTAACATCAGAGCTTTCTCCAAGGGCAGCATAGTGGCAAAAAACCGATGTGGGGGAAAATGGCTACTAAACTGACCGGCATAATCCATGGTGGCAAGTACAAAGGAAAGGTGAGTAACAAGCAACTGAGTCACGGTAGCATCATCAAAGGGCAAATAAATCATGCGCGGATCCATGCCCGCAATGGCCAACAAACGCTGTCGGGCCACTCGAATGAGATGAGCGACTGCATCAAGTCGCGTGGTCACAGTTGTAGCATAATGCGAAGGCGGAAAAACCCACTCAATGCCCACAAGTGGATCTAAAAGGGCTTCATGCCACTGAAAAAGTAAGGCCGTCAGGGAAATATCCGTAGAAAAAATGGCCAAACAAACAGGTAAATCCGGATAAATGCGTCCGGAGTACCGTGTGGCCAACTTATTTGCAATGGTTTGCAGGGCAACATGATGTTCAGCTTGAAGAGAGCGAGGCTCATCCGGGGCACGACCACCCTTGAGCAATGAAATAAAGGGTGCAAGATCCTCATTTGTAATACCACAGAGACCGCGAATCCACTGCAGGTCACCCACAAAACGTTGCACATCATGTAAATTACGAATATCCAATTGAATGGTTAAGTTCTGTGGCCGCACAATCGAATCGGTTATCTCCATGCCAAGATACCGATACGGGGCTTGCTGTTGAATCTTTTCTGGGGCAATGACCAAACCAGCCTTTTGCAACACAGAATCAATCTCAGCAATGGCTGCTTCCATGGGAAGGTGGGCACTGGTAAACAACAGATCATCCATGTAATGATAAATAATCCAGTCAGGATGTGCCGCTCGCAGGGGCGCTATAGCCCAAGCAACATACAACTGACAAATGGTAGGGGAATTTTTCATACCTTGTGGCAGAACAGTCCATTGATACCGTTTGACAGGTTCAGCCTTATTAACAGAAGGCACGGAAAAGGCAAATTTCTCTCGGTCCGCAGGATGCAAAGCAATGGTAAAAAAGCAATCCTTGAGATCAATAACAAGCAAGGGCCATCCATGCGGGAGCATAGTAGGTGTGGGCAGCCCAGGTTGGAGGGCGCCCATGTCCTTCATCACAGCATTAACAGCTCGTAGATCTTGCAACAAACGCCAGCGCCCAGATTTTTTGGGTATGGTAAAAATAGGAGTATTCCAGGGGCTAAGGGAAGGTTCAAGATGACCCTTAGCCAGTTGTTCCTGCACAAGTTCATGTACTCGGGCGAGCTTGTCTTTGTGCAGCGGCCACTGAGCGACCCAGACCGGCGTGGTGGTTGTCCATTCCAGCTGTAGGATCGGCCGCCCCTCAATGGCCGCTAGGCAAAAGGTGAATTCTGCAGCACAACGCCCCACTGACTTAAACAATCTCGACCTAACAGCCAGATCGGAGCCTGCATCACGTAAGGACGAACCTTCGCGCTCGTGGCCGGATCTTCCACATCAACAATGGTAATAAAATCCACACTAATGCGAGTCAACTGAGTCCCGCCAATCCCGCTCACAGGCGTGGCGGCATCCCGCAAAGGCCAAGACTCCGGCCAAGATCGAGAGGGGATTATAGTCACATCGGCCCCCGTGTCCAAGAGGGCTTCATGAACAATCTGTCGCCCATCGGACCCCTGGAGGCGAACAGTTCGAATGGGCTTACGCGGAGTAACTTCCATGGCAAAGGCAATTTGGGGAGGTCCGGTAGATCCAAACCCCCGAGACCCACGGTCAATCTGGGTCGTCCTGGGCACACATCCCTTAAAAGGTATCAACTGAGCCAAACGTGTGCCAGCAGTAATGGTTATAGGGGGACAAAGGGCACGTACCATAATTCCAATATTTCCCGTATAGTCAGCATCAATAAGGCCAGGCAAAACGAAAATACCTTGTTTTGATGTTGACGAGCGGCCGATCAAAAGGGCACTCAGTCCAAATCCTAAGGGGCCGTCAGTATTAGAAGGAAGAACATAAACTTTGTCATCCTCTATGACTGTGTCTGTCGCTGTGGCCACATCCACTCCGGCACTGCCACGGGTTGCTCCGGTGAGGCGTTCCAGGCAGCCGGATTGGTGGCTGGAGGCATTTGTGTCGTCGCGCTCCTCCGAGGGGCGCTCTGCGGTCCGTTTCCCGGCAGCAGTGTTCCATCCTTTCTGCGGCGCGACCAACACTCAAAGGCGCGATGGCCAAACTTATCACATCGTGAACAAGCGCCGGTAGCGGCTTTCGGCGACACATCAGGGGGTCGCTGCCCACTTTGCACAGGGCAGTTCCGCCGGATATGTCCGGGCTTTCCACAACCAAAACAGAGGCCGCTTGACCGGGCTGGCCTTCTGGCCCCTCGCTTCCGCCCGATCAGAGGTTGCAATGCAACGGCCAGTGCAGTGGCATGTGCCTTAGCATGAATTGTAGCTTTATCCGTTTCTTCAAACATAGTAGCCCTGTTACACGCCTCAATCATTTCCATCAGGGTCGCAGTTTTTGGCAAGGTGGCTAGTATGCGGCGGCAAGTGGAGTTTGCATTCTGGGTGGCCAGATCAAGTCCAACTGCGGTTCTGGCCTCCGGCGTCAGATTGGGGGATCTATCAATAGCCTCTCGGAGGCGATCCAAAAAGGTGGCATAAGGTTCCAACGGGCCTTGTGTAATTTTAGCATATGGAGGGGCCGGCTTCCCCATCTGTGGCACCGCTTTAAGGGCAGCCAGAGCCAATTCCTGTGATTGCTGCAGGATTCGGGGGTCAAGGCGGGCTTGCAGATGCGGGTCAACAAATCGGCCGGTCCCCAAAAACATATCAACGGTGGCTACACGCCGAACATCATCATCCGGTAAATCCAAATTGCGAACAAGGGCCAAATCAATTCTTTTAGCCCAATCATCTTTCCACAAAAGTCTCTGGGTAGGCGTAAGAAGCATATCAGCTAGCTTAATCGCATCATATGGACACATTGCCTGTGCGGTAAACACCTGTTCAATTATAGATTGTACATACGGATTATCTAGTCCATAAGCCATAATCGATTTCTGCGCCTCACGAATCAACTTCCAATCCAAAGGAGCCCACTGCCGACGATTAGGATGTTGAGGGTCTGGTGTGAGCACTGGAAAAGCCTCAGGTGTCAAACCTTCAAGGATGGCTTCTTTTAAAACTCCATGCCAGCGCCGCACCGGATCCGGAGGGTCCCCAGTTGAAGGGTCCCCAGGGCCAGGCGGGGCGGAAGGGTTAGTCGGGTGAAAACACTCGTGAAGATGCGAACGCGATGATCCAGGTGGAAAACCTTGCATTTGATCCAACTTATTATAAATGTCTTGTAGCTGTTGGCCCTGGCGCTCCATCTCCTTATAAAAGGCGTCAGACTGAGTAAATTGGGTAAACGTAGTCAAATCAGGGTATCTCTGCAATGTCTGTAATGGCACATGTTCCGGCCGAGCCTCCTCTGCTTCCCCGCAATCGTGACACCCCCAGACCCCGTGGACACGGCATGGCTTTGTGGGGGGTGCAGACGGCGAAGCTATCTCCATAGGCTCGGGCGTATCGGGGGGTAACGGAACCGTAGCAGGATCAATCACATCGGGGCCAAGGGCCACATTGGAGGGTAGTGGGTCCATAACAGAGGCAAAATCATCCAGGTCGGGAGCCAAAGGTATCACCGTGGGCTCGCCGCCGAAAAACTCCCGGGCTCCAACCGGCAACACAGAAGGCACTTCGGGCGGTGGGTGGAAAATCTCAGAAACAGCCGCCTGCACTCCTGCTTCGGCCGCGAGAGTCTCCACTATCTTCGTTTTGTCCCATACTGGGCTCAAGGAGAAGGCTTCCTTATCGCCCTGAGCCACCGACTTCCAAAGCTCGGAGCCTAGCCGCTCCCAAACAGTTGTATCAAAGATTGTACTCGGCTTAACGAAAAGTCCCCTTTTCTGTCCCCACCGTAGCAGGCGGGATAACGTGTCAGAGGGGAGCTTTTCTCCCTGCCGTTCCGCGATGCGTATCAAATATTCATGCACCGTTTTTTCTTCCGCTGATGCAGCGGACCCCATGTTAGCCGCTCACCTCTGAGCTCAGATGCGCCTCTCCTTTGGACGCCCGGGGGCCGGCCCTTCTCCAGCACTCCCCGCCGCGGCTCGTCCGCCTGGGTCAGGCCACCGACACTATCAGCATTCGATTCGAATCACGTCGGGGTCACCATTTGTCGCATCGCAGACGGACCTGGACAGATGCTCAACAGTCAGTATGATTGGATAGCAAGAGTCAATTTATTTCTCTCCAGCATACATCTTTATACACTTGAAGCAGGCAAGCAAGCAATTGCTAATTGGTTAACAAAATACACATAAGCACTGCTACAACTTCATAGGATAACATTATCCTAAACAGCCTTCTAAATTTATTATCCTATTATGCCTGCTAGAGGGAAGTTAGCCAAGGCCAACTTCTCAAAACAAAACTCACAACCTAATTAACCCAACCTGAAAACCTAAACATCTCAGGCTTCCCACACTACCTCCTAAAAACCTAAACATCTTAGCTTCCCACACTACCAACTGCCAAGCTAGCAAAACATATTCCAACAGTCATCTAATCCAGTTCCCTGCACTCATGGCAGGACTAACTATTATCTAGATCATCCCTGACAAGTGTTTGTCTAACCTGCTCTGAAAAATATCCAATGATGGAGATTCCACAGCCTCTCTAGGAAATTTATTCCAGTGCTTAACCAGCCTAACAGGAAGTTTTTCCTAATGTCCAATCTAAATCTCCCTTGCTGCAATTTAAACCCATTGCTTCAGAGGTTAAGAAGAACAATTTTCTCCCTCCTCTCTGTAACAACCTTTTATGTACTTGAAAACTGTTATCATGTCCCCTCTCTTTTCCAGACTAAACAAATCCAATTTTTTCAATCTTCCTTCATAGGTTATGTTTTCTAGATCTTAAATCATTTCTGTTGCTCTTCTCTGGACTGTCTCCAATTTGTCCACATCTTTCCTGAAATGTGGCACCCAGAACTGGACACAATACTCCAGTTGAGGCCTAATCAGTGCAGAGTAGCGTGGAAGAATTACTTCTCGTGTCTTGCTTACAACACTCCTGCTAATACAACCCAGAATGATGTTTGGTTTTTTTGCAACAGTGTTAGCTTGTGGTCCACTATGACACCCCCCCACCTCCCTGACCTCTTTCCACAGTACTCCTTCCTAGGCAGTCATTTCCTATTTTGTATGTGTGCAACTGATTGTTCCTTTCTAAGTGGAGTACTTTGCATTTGTCCTTATTGCATTTCATCCTATTTACTTCAGACCATGTCTCCAGTTTGTCCAGATCATTTTGAATTATAATCCTATCCTCCAAAGCACTTGCAACCCCTCCCAGCTTGATATCGTCCACAAACTTTATGCCATTATCTAAATCATTGATGAAGATATTGAATGGAACAGGACCCCAAACTAATCCCTGAGGGACCCCACTCATTATGCCCTTCCAGTATAACTGTGAACCACTGATGATTACTCTCTTGGAATGGTTATGTAGGATCACTTTTATCTGAGCAGTTCTAGACTGCTTTCAAGTTAAGGTGTTTCTCCCAGAGGAGATATTCCAAAAGATGTGAGATTTCTTGATAACCCACAGTAAAAAAAAAAAATTGTAAAAACCATGCAGTTTTTCTTAAACTGATGTCCATATAGACCTTTATCACATCTTTGACTGTGAATGAGACCCTTATAACAATGGGTAGTGTCTAATGGCACACCTAACATCTACAAAGAAAGATAACTGTATCTCCCCAGCAACCCATCAGTGGGAGAACAGAGACAAAATTTGCTCTTCCCTCCCCTACTATTACCACCATCACATTGTTTCCTATTTGGGTTGGCGTATACGCTCCCAGGACCTCAGAGTACATGCCTTGCTCTTGATAGTCCAGACTCCATATCAGTATATTGGAGCTCCCGGTAAGTGTGGTGTGCCTTCAGTGCCTTCCACCTTCTTTGCAATATGGTAGGTGCTCACAGAGAATACTGCAACTATGTTCTACATCAACAAGCAAGGTGGAGTATGCTTCCAGATCTTAGTAATGGAAACAAGAAAACTGGCTCTGGTGCATTCAATATCATATCTGCCCAGTAGTCACACACCTAGTAGGGGAGGCGAATGTACATGTAGATTAGCTCAGCAGAAAGTTTCAGATTCAACAGAAAGGTCCCTGAAATAAACCATAACCGTGGCACTTTTTCACAGGTGTGACCAACCACTAATTGCCCTTTTTGCCTTAAGACAGTACACAAAGTGTCACTTGTATTATGCTAGGGGAATCCTCCACTGGGTTGATCTTCCGGGTTTGTCTGTTTTGTGTTGGGGGATGAGAATAGAGCCATCTTTATGGGCTAGAGAATTGGATCCCTCGGTCCGTATGTCTATCATGTTTTAAGAAACATTTAATGCATTAGGTTGTGCTAACTTATTTTTAAAAAATCAAGTTATTGCATTAGATAATCTTTGAAATACATAGCACCATTAAAATCCTGATTATTAATAGCCATACTCTGTTGGTCTTGTTTTTGCATTGGACTGTAATGGACCCTGACTCTCAAAAAGTAATAGTTGGGTGAAAGAGACTCTACCAATGAATTAAGATTTTGTAGCTGTATCTATCTATCTATCTATCTATCTACACACATAAAATATGATTTTTTTCTTATACATTTGATAGGCATGCAATTTTTGTATAGTGAAAGTTAGAAATCCAATCAAGTAATGAATATATTTTAAATTCTGTATGCAGAATATTTTAAAAGTTGAGAACTATATTTTAATTGCCATTATTATTAGCAAATATAAGGAAAGATGTGCATATTAATCTCGTGTAAAAGGTAATGGGCAAGATATGTATGCATTTATTACTCATATTTATCAACCTCAAATACAAGTCCACACACATCCATAAATTTATCAAAAATGAATAACATTATCTCTTTAAAAATGTCATAACATAAAAAATTAAATTCCAAAATCAAGATAAAAATAATTCATTTAAAACACTAATGCATGATGCAGAATTAAGTTTTTGTGTTGTGATGAAATATGTATTATTTATACTTGATAACTTTAAAAAAGTTTTTAAAAAATACATCAAAAATAGGTTGCAAAGACAAGTACTTGAAAATTAGGAAATACCAAATTTTTGGTTGCCCAGGCAAACTTAATTTTCTCTGCTGTGTGTGTGCAGTCTGCATGCTGAATAATGCGGGATCCTGTGGGAGGAAAAAGAGTATGAAATCACACAATTAAAGACTATATGTTACTGCCTGTGCACAAGGGAATAGAAATAAGATTGCATAGGCAATTATAAATCTGGCATTTCCTAATTTTCAAGTGCTTGACTTTGCAACTGAAATAACTTGCTTTTAATGTATTGTTATATGTAATTTTCTAAAAAAAATTAAAAGGAAAAAGGTAAAAACTAATTCTGTTGTATCCACCTGCAACAACTCTCCCCCATACATCTTCAGCATAGTTTAAACACTGAACCTCCAGTGTCATAGTACAGACTCTGACCACTTGAACTACAGGACTAACTACATTATTTGGTAGCAGGAGAAATCTGTTTTCTCAGAAGTGAAGATGAGCCATTGACGCTGTGTGCTGTGTCTACTGAGCTGTTGGGTGAGCCCTCTCTGGCTCTCTCTCTTACCCTTGGGAGGCAGGGGAGTTTCTGCCCCATGTGGCTCCCCAAAGGGCTGGATGGGATGCAGGGACCATGTGTCAACTTCAGGGTGTTCAGTCAATAGGGAGCCTGGCCTGAAACCCTAGGGCAGTGGTTTTCAAACTGCTTTCTGCTTCTGGGGTGCAGCACGGCCCGCGGTGCCAGGACAGGCAGGAAGCCTGCCTTAGTACCCCTGCTGCGCCGCTGACCAGGAGCCACCTGAGGTAAGCCCATGCCCCAATCCCCTGCCCCAGCCCTGAGTCCCCCCCAAACCCAGAGCCCCCTCCTGCACTCCAAACCCCTCATCCCCAGCCTCACCCCAGAGCCTGCACCCCCAAGCCAGAGCCCTGACCCCCTCCTGCTCCCCAACCCCCTGCCCCAGCCCTGAGCCCCCCCAACCTGGAGCCCCCTCCTGCACCCCAAACCCCTCATCCCAGGCCCCACTCCAGAGCCTGCACCCCCAGGCCAGAGTCCTGATCCCCTCCTGCTCCTCAACCCCCTTCCCCAGCCCTGAGTACCCCCAACCTGGAGCCCCCTCCTGCATCCCAAACTCCTCATCCCTGGCCCCACCCCAACCCCTTGCCCCAGCCCTGAGCCCCCCGCAACCCGGAACACCCTTCTGCACCCCAGACCTCTCATCCCCAGCCCCATCCATAGCCTGCACCCCCAGCCTGGAGCCCTAACCCCCTCCCACATCCCCACTCTGAGCCCCGCCCCAAAACCCAGAGCTCCATCCTGTACCCCAAATCCTTCATCCCTGGCCCCACCTCGCAGCCCTCCGCCCACACCCCAACACTCTGCCCCAGCCCTGAGCCCCTCCCACACCCCAAAACCTTCATTCCCCAGCTCCATTGGTTCGAGGGCATCAACAATTTTCTTCAATTGGGTCGCCAGAAAAAAAGTTTGAAAACCACTGCCCTAGGGGTATGCCTACACTACAATTAAAAACTGCCAGCTAACTTGGGCAAAGGGGCTGTTTAATTGTGGCGTAGACATTCAGGCTTGGGCTGTAGCCTGAGCCCTGGGACCTTCCCCTTCACAGGGACCCAGAGCATTTTAATTGAAGTGTAGACTAATGCAGTTCAATGTATGGTGGTGGTGCTGCAGTGGTAGCCAGAATGTTTATTTTCCGTTACTGTTTTGGCATGCTGCCAAAATTTTCCCAACGAATGCATGCAAGAAAAGGGGAATGGCAATTTTTAACAATGTATAACTCAGTTGGATTGAATTTCCTGGGACAAAGAAAAAGAACTTCTCTAGCATGAAGGCTTTCTCCTTGCAGAACTTCTGAAGCATACTGCAAACAGTGGAGGTGCTAGAGTTTCTGGGGGAAAAAAAGTAATAAGAATCTTTTATGGCCTTAATTATTCATTTATTTGCTTTAAGTGCTTGAGTTTTGTAAATTATATAAGTAAATATACTGTTGTCACTTAGCAATCTTAACTGGCTTTTGAAATGATTTTATTTTTAGTGTTGGAATTGTCTCCCAAGGACAAATTATTTTAGGACTGTCTACCAAAAGACTAGTGCTGTATATAACAATAATATTTTCTTCTTCGAGTAGAGGCAGATGTATTCCACTTAGGTGTGAACGCCTCTAGCACACCGGCGCTGAAGACTTTTGCCTATCAGTACCTGTAGAGGGGCATGCTTGTGCGTCGTGTCTGTGGCCCTTCCCCTGGCTATATAAGGTAGTGCCACCCTGATCCTGCTCAGTTCCTTCTGACCACCCTGGAGTCAGAGCTCTTTGTGATTGTAGTCTCTCAACCTCGCATTTCGTCTTAGCCTAGTTTATTATATACTGTTAGTTAGTAGTTGATAGTGTTCCCCAATGTAGTAGTTAATAGTGTTCCCCAATGATGCCCCCACCAGGATTTAAACACTGTTTCGTATGATGGGATGATCCCCAACAGCGATCCCCCACACATGGTGCTTGCTTTGTCTCAGGGAGGCCCACCTTAAAGAGTGCTGTTTAATTTGTAAGTCATTTAAAAAGTGGATTCAGGTGGCATGGCAACTTCATCTCAAACAGCACCTGCTTGAACAGGCCAGGCTATCTGATCCAGTACCGAGTTCTTCTTTAGGCTGAGGATCACCCTCGGGCACTGCTGGGTGCCTTGCCGGGTAGGTGCCTTGCCGAAGAGATGGAGGAGCCATTCTCCTTCATTGGCACTGAGGAAGAGGTCTCATAAGGCCAGTCAGGACTGCTCCAGGTCATGGGTGACTCCTTTGCCTCCCCTAGGAAAAGCGTGGAATGGTGTATGGGATGGCGTGGCTACCTCTGACCCCTTCCTGGTACTGAGTGGGAATGGCAGAAATCCTGTACCATTGACTCTGGTTCTGGTCTTTGGGCATCTGTTGTGTCCAGTACTGACAAGGAAGATGCCAGTGTCATTGGCGTAGCAGGCAACCACAGGCCTCCTCTGCCTTTTGGTCACAGCCTTGCTGTAGGTCCAGGACTTTCCCAGGGCTGTACCACATATGATCCCTGTGATGGAGCGAGCCTCTGAACTGCTGTGTCTGTTGACACTGCATTCAGATGCTCCTCTTCCCCGGGGGGCGGGGGAGAAGAGGAGAGGAGATAGAGCTGGTATTGAAATCAGTGTGCGGGACTTTGGCACCAGGGTCTTCTTTGGCTGTGACGGGTTTGCTCTACTCACTTCTGGATGGCGCCCCTCCTGGAGGTTCTGGGGATTAGCTCAGTCAGGCCAATGCCCATTCTAGCAGTTACATCCACCAGTTTGTTTTCTGAAGACATTCTCTCCCTCCTCCCAGGCAGTGACTGCAGACTTCTCCCTACCACCCACTCTGCTTCCAGTTTCCTGTCCTTTGTAGAAGCCCCACCTGTCCTTCACAGGTGAGCTTCTCTCCAATTAGCTGCCTCCATCCTAAAGCTACTCTGTTTGCAACCTAATTGGCTGATTGGGCCCATCTGGCCTAATTCAACTCTTGCACTCCATCACATCGGAACATCCCATCACGTTGGAACAGGCACATTCGATGCTGAAAGTACTCCCATGGCTGCTCTTACCACCTTTGATGTCAGTGAATTTGGGCACTCCAGTACCACTGTTTCCACCAGGACTGATGCTGCCCGTGGTATGGGGTGCAACCTGAGCACCTGCAGCATTCCTTTATGCAACTTTTCTCCCCTGAAACAACGGGACTACCCTATAAAGTGAGTTAGATCCCCCAAGAGGAAGCAGTTGGGCCTGAGCTTCGGACAGTGCTCACACCCTTCCTTGGCCCAGGCCAAGCACCCATTTTAACTCCTTTGTCCAGAGCATTGGTTCAGTCGTTATTCCAGACCCTCCAGGCCCCCATCCCTTTGGGGACAAGCAGGCCCACTTTTACAATGCTTGGAACTGGATTACTTCTGACAGCTGCGCCCTAGACACTGTCAGATCGGGCTACGCAGTCCAGTTAGTCTCCATGCCCCCTTTCCACCTCCCTTCTCCATCCGTCTTCAGGGACCCCACCCCCGTCACAAGACACTGCTCATTGATCAGGTCAACTCTCTGTTGAAGTTGGAAGCAGTAGAGGAGGTTACACCAGAACACCAAGGCCATGGGTTTTACTCCCAGTACTACCTGGTACAAAAATACAAGGGCGGGATGAGACCTATTCTTGACCTTTGCCGACCTCAACAAATTCATCAAGTACATGAGATTCCACATGGTCGCTCTATCTGCTATCCTCCCCACGCTGTTTCAGAATGACTGGTTTGCTGCCCTGGACCTTCAGGACTTTCATATGGCCATTCTACAGAGCCACAGGAAGTTTATGCATTTTGTGATAGGAGAACACCACTTTCAGTATATGGTTCTCCCATTCGGCCTCTCTTCTGCCACTGCGTCTTCACCAAATTCATGGTGGTGGTCATGGCATATCTCAGGAGGAAGGGAATCCACATCATCCTGTACCTTGACAAATCCAGAGAGGAGGTTCTCACCCACATTGACACCACGTTACATTTTCTCAAGCATCTGGGACTCATTTTAAACACAGCAAAGTCAGTCTTATTCACTGGGTCCCTGTTAGACTACACGAGGTAGAAAGCATTCTGCTGACCAATCACTTCCATACTATTCAACAGCTCTGCCTCAGTCTTCAATTTCAGCTGTCCATGACAGTTTGCATGTGTCTGAGTGTGTTGGGCCATGTGTCCTCTTGCACGCAGGTGGTCCAGTTCACCATCTTGCACCCCCTTCAGATGTGGCTTAGGACAATTTACTATCCTGCCCTGCCTGATAGTTGGACAGGTTGGTTTGCCTCCCTCCACCAGTTCTACTTTCCTACACTGGTGGGAATCCCCATGGAATGCATGCCTTCTCCAACCAAGTCAGTGGTTACCAGTGCTTCCCTTCTGGGTTGGAGGGCACATCTGGATTTGTTAAGAATCAGAGGGGTAGCCGTGTTAGTCTGGATCTGTAAAAGCAGCAAAGAGAACTGTGGCACCTTATAGACTAACAGACGTATTGGAGCATGAGCTTTCGTGGGTGAATACCCACTTCGTCGAATGCAACAAAGTGGGTATTCACCCACGAAAGCTCATGCTCCAATACGTCTGTATAAGGTGCCACAGGACTCTTTGCTGGATTTGTTGTGGGTGCAGAGCCTGTGGTTGAAACAGGAAGCCTCACTCCATATCAGTGTTTTGGAACTTTGGACCATCCATAATGCATGTTGTGCCTTATCAGATTGCAGCCGTATCAGATACGCAGTGGTTCACATACTCACTGACAGTACCACTGTGATGTACTATGTGAATAAGCAAGGAGGGGCACGTTCCAGGTTACTCTGCCTGGAGGCAATCAACCCCTGGCAATTTTGCATTGAAGAAGACATCACTCTAGTAGCAGTCTATTTGCTGGGGATGCAAAATTGTCTTGTGGACCATATCAGCAGGGTTTTTTCTTGGACCCATGAATGGTCCCTGAAGGAGAATGTTCTCTGGATCATCTTTGCAATGTGAGCCATCTCTACAATCAACCTGTTTGTGATGAGGGAAAACAGGGAATGTCGATTATTCTGCCCTCAAGGGAGCCTCAGCCCAGGCTCCCTCCCTGACATCTTCCACTGCTGCTGGCAGACAGCTCCTTTGTATGCCATCCTCCCTGCCATTCCGATCATTCAACAGGTCATCTTCAAGCTCAATGTGGATTGGGCCAAGGTCATCCTCATTGCTCCAGTGTGGCCGAGACAGTGCTCAACAGTAGGAAGTTCTCCATTAGGATGGTATACTTAGTGAAGTGGAAGAGATTCTCAGTTTGGTCCTTGACCCATGTGACCCAACTGACAGTGGCTTCCATCCAGGACATCTTGGAGTACCTGTTACATCTTCAGAAATTGGGCCTTGCACTCAGTTTGCTGAGAGTGCATTTGGCAGAGAGAGCAGCATTCCATCCCCTGGTTCAAAGGAAATTGTTTTTTTCCAGTGCCATGGTGACAAGATTTCTGAAGGGGACTCTCCACTTATATCCTCCGGTCCAATAATTGGTTCCTTTGTGAGACCTAAACACAGATGGCTCTAATTGGCCCTCCATTCGAGCCCCTTGTGTCCCATCTGCTGCCCCTCCTTTCTCAGAAAATCATGTTCCTGATAGCCATCACTTTGGCCAGAGTGATATGTGAGTTGCAGACCCTCAGAGATGAGCTGCCCTATACTCGGTTCTCCAAGGATAAGGTAACGCTGCTACCATACCAAAAGTTTTTATCCCAGGGCATCTCTCAGTTTCATCTGAATCAGGCAGTGTATTTACCTATCTTTTTCCCTAAGGCTCACTCTTCCCCAGAAGAACAGCACCTTCTTACTGTGGATGTCAAGCAATGCCTAGCCTTTTATCTAGACAGGACTAAACTGTTTTGTGTTTTGCCTTGCCGGTCCATGTCACATGCGGACTGCATGAAGGGGCAAGCGGTCTCTGCACAGACCATCTCTAGATGGATAACATCCTGAGTCAAGGCTGCATATGAGATACCTTCAGCTGCACCTCCTCCATGCATATGGACTTACTTCATGTGAGCAAAAGTGACATCAGTAGCATTCCTCAATGACATTTCCATACTGGACATCTGCAGGGCAGCCACATGGTCGTCCACACATATGTTTACAGACCACTATGCTATTACCGCATCTTCCAGAGTGGATGCAGGCCTCGGAAGGAGGTTCCTGCGATCCTTATTTCAGTAGACTCCAAGTCCTACCTCCACATTGGGGTACTGCCTGTGAGTCACTAAGTGGAATACTCATCTGCATCTACTTGAAGAAGAAGAAACAATTACTGTAACTGTGGTTCTTTGAGATGTGATACAGACATATATTACACAACACACCCTCCTTCTCCTCTGTATACGAGTCTCCTCTCATCAGCTTTCGGTCTGCAGGAACTGAAGTGGGGTCGGGGTGGCACTGTCATGTAGCCAGACACAAGGCCTGATTACCACCCCCCTATGGGTACTGCTAGGCAAAATTTTCTGGCTCCAGTGCACTGGATATGCACACACCTAAGTGGAATACATGTCTGCATCACATCTTGAAGAACCACAGTTGCTGTAATTAACAGTTTAATTCTGTCCCTGTGAAGTGTTATATATTTAAAGTAATTCCAGTTTGTTCAGTGTCCTATATAATAAGTGTGCTAGTGGACTCAGTCCATATCCTGGTGTTCAACTGTTTGTGTCACCAAACTATTATCATGGTTGCCACAAATTGATAATCTTAACAGAGATGCTGAATCAACCCAGGGATGGAATTATACGTTCATTGTCCAAAACAGGGTTGATTGAGGTTGTGTGCCTTCCGTAAGTACAGTGTGAGCAACAGCAAGTAAAGAATTTGATAAGTAAGGAATTTCAGTCTCTAGTACACTTTTCCCAAGCACTAAATTGACTTAAAAATGTAAGTTATAGAAAGAAAACAAAAGCCTATATTCTAGTTAAACTACCTGAGATTTTAATTATATCAAGTTATGTTAATCTGCTTTATATTACAAATCCTAAACTAAAGATATACAGTGCATAAATCCCAATCAGATTTGCATATGATTTGCAATCAAGGTAATTTCTGGGTAAAACAATGGAGTACAGGGAAGGCACTGATATATAAAGTTACTCATTTGCTATTCATGATCAGGTAACATATAGGTATTGAGGCTATTTAATGACTGCTAGTTATAAAAGGTAATTGAACTTATACCTTAGAAAATTCTGTTGCCTTTCTAGTACTTTCTGCTGCATTAGTTTATTTCCTGTGCCTGAATTCATATCGTTGTAGTGCCAAAATGGTAATTTCCTTTCTCTTTATTCATTATTCATTTTAATGTACAGTATATCAGACACAGTTTGAAAGCTATTTATCTTTATAATAATGTCAGTATTAAATCTTCATTGCAGTTGTTTAATTTGCTTTTGTTATTATATTATAATACATTGTTATTACATTATATTGTGTGTGTTAATTTTTTAATTTTTTTTGTTTTAAGAATTTGGAAGAGAACATAAAAAAATTAATTCGAGATGAAAGAGGAACATGGCAACTGACTCAGGTAAACAAGACATTAACATATTGATTTCATGTATAAACTCCTTTTACATATATTTGTTTTAACACTGTAAATCTTTTTCCATAATAAAACACTTTTTTTTTTTACCAGCCTGGATTGCAGACAAATAGTTCTCTCCTAGCTGTTGACATATGCTCTTTGGAAAACTGGCAGGATCTGATTATGGATAAACAGTTTGAATTAAAATAACCATATCTAATTTTGGAAATTATTGTGAATTTCTGACTCTTTTTAAAAGGCATGGTTATCTTTGTGGTAAACGTAAAAGGTATTGGTTTGCTTTGCAATAATGATTTTCTTCTTCACTTTGGTTTCTTCCTTTTTATCTTGCTTGTCTAAACCAAAGAGCAGTGGCTATAGTGATAAAGTTCCCCATCAGTAAAGAATTTGAGTCCTGACATGAATTTCCAATTCTTGAATTGCCCATTCTCTAGGTGTCTACATTAGGACTAGGAACAGCTTAAATACATTAAAGTAGATGAAGAAATTAAAGTAATACTTTGTTTACAGTATGGTAGCCATATTGGTCCCAGGATATGAGAGAGATAAGAGAGGTGATATAATATCTATTATTGGACCAGCTTCTGTTGGTGGAAGTTACAAGCTACTAAGAGCTGGTCTGGAGAAGGAAATCTCTGTGTCTGAGCTAAATAGAAATTGGGACAGCTTGTTAAGCATAAGGGATAATGCATGTTATAGGCGGGCACTTGAAAATAGAGTGGGCAGCAGTAAGGGTTCGATTGTAAGCAAAAGGGGTTTGGAATGGGCCATTAAGGGTTAGCAGGCAGTGTGGTGCGTTACAAATTGTTGTAATGAGCCATAATCCCACTGTCTTTGTTGAATCCATGCTTTTTGGTGTCTAGCCATGTTATGAATTTAAATTCCCAGCCTCACATTTTGAAGATGATATGCAGGTTTCCTCTGAGGCCAGGTATTTGAACATCAGAAATGGAGTGATCATTTTGTGAAAACTCTTTGCCCCTGGGTGATATGGTGTTTGTCTTTTATCATTTTTCAATGTGAATTCATTTAAGAGAGCAGTGATTGTCCAGTTTCACCTACATAGTTGTTATTGGGGCATTTGATGCACTGTATGAGGTACACCACATAGTGTGACAAGCATTTGTATGATCCATTAATCTGGAAAGTTTGTTATGGGGGGAATTGATCACCATAGCAGTGAAGATATGTCTGCAAGTTTTGCATTTGTTGTTCTGGCAGGATCTGGTGCTGCTTTGAGTTGGTGTGACTTGGGCTGTGGGAATCTTGCCTTGATGAGCTTTGCAAGGTTGTGGGATTGTTTAAAGGCCAGAAGAGAAGGGTTGAGAAAAATTTATTTCAGGATGTCAAATATGTTTGATGATACCCCATATGGGTTCCAGTTTGGGGTGATAGGTGACAACTAGCGATGTGCTGTCAGTGGGCGTTTTTTTTCTGTGTTGAAGCAGCTTTTCTTGTGGTATTTGGGTGACTCTTTCCATGATGCAATCTAGTTCTCTGGTGAAATGTCCTTGTATAGTGACAACCGTTTTAAGTATGTGCTGAGTGCCTGACTGTAGATAACGTATTTTTTGTGTCTGGGGTGTTTGCTGGATCTGTGGATGATCCAAGGGTTTCTTTCATATAGTAATTTGTAGGATTCCACTGCTGAAGCTAATCGTGATGTCTGGGAAGTTAATGCTGGTGTGGCAGTGTTCTAGAGAGAGTTTGATGGATGAGTGGTGGTGGTTGAAGTTGTGGTGAAAATCTGAGGGAGTTTAAGTTGTCTGTCCAAAGGATAAAAATACCCTTGATGTATCTCAGGTATAATATTGGTCTCATGATGCAGTTGTCCAGAAATTTTTCCTCGAGGTGACCCATGAAGAGGTTGGCTATCCTAGTACTCATGGCTGTTACCATGCTATGGACAAAGTGTTTGTTGTTAAATGTGAAATTGTTGTGGTTGAGGATGAAATGAATGCATTTGGCATTGTGTTTTGAGTGGATTTCTGAGCATTGTCCATTATCTTGTAGGTATTTGAGGCAGGCAGTGATGCCATCATGATGAAGGATGTTGGTGTATAGGGACATAACAACTGTGGTGACAAGGATGGTGTCATGGGGGAGGCTGTTAGAGTTGAAGAGTTTCTGGAAGAAGTTGGTAGTGTCTTGGAAGAAACTAGCCCTTTGTGTGGGGAGTAGTTTTAGCATGGTTTCTGTGGGTCTTGATATTCCTTCAATAAGAGTGCATCTGCCTGGGTTCTTGTGTTTGTCTGTCTTGGGAAGCATGTAGAAGGTCCCTAGGGTGGGTTTGTGTGGGACGAGTTTATAGAGGATTTTTTTTTAGTTGTTTGAGGAGGGATTTGATGGTATTTTAAAATTCCTGTGTGAATTGTGGTGTGTGGTGGTTTATTTTTTGTAGTAGGTGGTGTCAGAGAGTGGTCTGTAGGCCTTATTGACATAGTCATCACAATTAAAGACTACAATAGTGCCTGCATTGTCTGCTGGTTTGATCACTATCTAGTGGTTGGATTTCAGGGTCTGTATAGCTGTCCTCTTAGTGGTAGAGCGATTATGGTGGCTATAATGTTTGTTAAGTATCAGAGGGGTAGCCGTGTTAGTCTGGATCTGTAAAAAGTCCTGTGGCACATTATAGTCTAACACATGTATTGGAGCATAAGCTTTCATGGGTGAATATTCACTTTGTCAGATGCATGTAGTGGAAATTTCCAGAGGCAGGTATAAATATGCAGGCAAGAATCAGTCTAGAGATAACAAGGTTAGTTCGATCAGGGAGGATGAGGCCCTCTTCTAGCAGTTGAGGTGTGAACATCAAGGGAGGAGAAACTGCTTTTGTAGTTGGCTAGCCATTCACAGTCTTTGTTTAATCCTGAGCTGATGGTGTCAAATTTGCAAATGAACTGAAGCTCAGCAGTTTCTCTTTGAATCTGGTCCTGAAGTTTTGTTTGTTGAGCATTTTACAGTTGATTTTTTTCCTGAAGCAGTCAATGTAATGATCCAGTGTGTGGTTTCATCCTCTGTGCAATGTCCAGTCTGATGATACTTTTTTCTTCCAGCTGTCCATGGGGAGGTGATAGTTGTGGGTGGTATCTTTTCTGTGAGGTGGAATTGATGGAGGAATTCTTCTAGTTCTTCACATGATCGTATGTTATCAGGTTCTCTGGTGGGGCAGAATTTCAGTCCCTTGGAACGTACAGATGCTTCAGTTTTGGTTAAGAGTAGTCTTGATAGGTTGACGACGTTGAGGTATCATCATGTGTCCATGTGCTGGGTCATGGTATATTGGTTTCTACAAGAAGTGGTGTTCTGTTGGTTGTGCAGTTGCTGTAGCTGGTTTCACTTTTTTTTGTGTGTTGGATGATTGACATCAGGTATTTTAGATAGTTTTGGGTTTGCTGCATGATCTCCAGGTAGGCTTCCTGATATTCTTTCTTCCAGTGTGTGGGAGCATGTGATAATTTCTTGTTGGAGGTGGTCTCTTCTGAAGCATATATGGTGCAGGAGATGGTTCCTCAGTTTTTCTGGGGTCCTTTTCCAGAGCTGCTTAGCATATTTGGAGGTGTAAGTAGTGATCAGAAAGGTGTAGATGTGCCCCAGTAACAACTGTGTGGGTGAAACCAGACATTCACTATGATTGTCTGGTTTGAATGAACTCACACAGGGAAAAATGATGAAAGACAGAAACACCATATCACCCATCTGCAAACACTTTTCACAAAGTGATCATTCCATATCTAATCTTTCAATACTCAACCTCAAAGGAAACCTGCACAACACTTTCAAAAAGCAAGATTGGGAACTTAAATTCATAGTGCTGTTAGACACTAAAAATCAGTGTGACTGAACAGAGACACTGGTTTCATGGCTCACTACAACAATTTGTAACACAGACCTGCATGCTAACCCACTTCAAACCCCTTTTTCAGAATACTCTAACCCTTATTGCCCCCTCCATTTCCAGTGGCCTCCTACAACAGGCATTACCACTTATGCTTAGCAATCTGTCTCAATGTGTATTTAGCTCAGACACTGATTTCTTTCTCCAACCTGAAGAGGAGACCTTCATAGTTCAAAAATGTGTACCTTCCACCCACAAAAGTGTGTCCAATAATAGTTATTATGTTACGTACCTTATCTGTTTAATATAATACTTACATTTTGTTTTGTTTTTTTCCTGTTCAGTCCCTTCACTGTGTTTGTCAATTCTACTGGCTACTCTGCCTTCTCTACTTCATGCAGTGCTCGTGACATATTCTGGCTCAGTGGCTAACTTTGCTCTCATTCTATAGATATTCCTAATATCACTGATCTGTACTTGTTAACCCCTGATTTTGTAAATACACATATCATTAATTTGTGGTTTTGTTTGTAGCATTTTGTTAATAGTATGAATGGCCTTTCAAATTTGGAATTTTTTAAATAGATTGTTCTTCTATTGCTTCTGATTTCAATAAGCGAAAATTAGTTTTAGGTCTTTTTAACAGGCCAGGATTAAAGCAATGTATGGTGAGCTAGAGCAAAAGAAAAAAGATAGCGCCAAGATAAAAGAAGAAACTATAAAGAGGATAGCAGACATCGAGGGACCAGTGGCTGAACTAGAAGCACAGTTTATTGAAAATAAAAATATACATAAAGAAAATATTGAGGTAATTTTCTTAACTTACTTTTCCAGACAATAATTTAGAATGCAGTTTAAAACACTTGTGGTTAGTTTTGGTGTGTTTACTAATAAACTTACTGGTATTATTGGGAAAAAAAATCAAGGAAAATCAGAGTTAAGGATAAACTTAAATTCTTATGTTTTGTAGTTATGCCTTGGGATAATATTTCATATACCTCATTCAGTGACTGTATATATTGTAACATGCAGCAGTTAAGCATTCTTAACTTTCAATTCACATGCCTTAATTGGTAACCCTTCTTCATCTCACTTAACTAATGTAGACAACATAAAAGTTATCACAAAAGTGAAGAACATATAGCACTGGCATAGTATGTCTCCTGTACATTTCTGCTTAGCTGTAAGTTCCAGACCTGGACAGAAGGCAACCAGCCTTTCATCTGCTGCTAGCTTGGCATGCTCTCCTCTTTTCAGCAACTGAACAAGAAATCTCTCTCCAGGGATATCTACCTTGGGTGTGAGGGAGAGGAAGGGGAAGATTTGTGTCAGGGGTAAACCTCTTACAGGACCTTAACTCCAGATACTCAACCCCACTTGTCCTGGGTTTTTTTGTATAGATCACCCTTCTCCAGGCTCTGTTTTCCTTGCCAGTTATTTGCCTTTGTCTTTTGGAAGGGTCTTTCCCATATTCCCAATCTGGTGCCCTTTATCTCACTCCCCTCTTATCGTCCTTGGAGGGGAGATTTACTAGCCAACCTGCTTCCCCTTCATCAGCTGTTCAGTGGTGTCTGGCTACTTTCCATATATCGGAAGGTGCAATGTCAGTGAGATGGGACATTTCTCTCTTTCTGCCCTACAGGAAAATTGTCAGAAAAGCAAACTGCTTCTGTGTCCAGAAATTCTAACAAGGAGGGTCTGTTGGCCTGCACATGCGCAGTAGATTTTCCTGTGCTCCTGACTGAGGGTGTAAGAGACAGTGCAAGCAGATAACTCTCCAGTTCCTTCTTACTGCCACATAGCCAGAGTCAGAATCCTTGTGTTCACAGCTCTCTCCATTTTTTCCCCCTCGATAGAACCTGTTAATAGCTCTGTAAATAGTTTTTATACATCATAGCTTTTATATTAGTATATTTAGAGTTTTATAGTATAGATAGTCTAGCTTGTTTTTCCCCCATACAGGGGACTCCCTCCTCGCTAGAGTGACTATACTGAATATGCTTAAACAGTGCAAACTGGAAAGAATAGGGCAGACAATCCCCCAAACTTCACCAAGCCAATAACAAAACATTTTTCTTCAAGTGCTGTTCCTGTGGCTGCTCCAGTTCAGGAGCTGTTGTTCGGAGATTTTTGTTAGCAGTTTCTGGTCGGGGTGCGCATGTGCAGTAGCAGTCTCACAACATTGCTGATGCCTCATCTGGTAGGTGCACTCTCATGGTTGAAAGGATATATCCCTATCCAGGACTGTCCACAAGAGATGCGATCTCTCCCCAGGCTATTGAGAGCAGATGAACCTTCATGTATGAATCCTAAGGGACTGGCACTGCTGAAGATCCTCAGGCTGAAGGGTAAACTGAGCAAGAAGAAAGATCTATCAGTTTCATCGGTGACTCTGGCTCCAAAACACAAGAATTGTAATCTACTGGTTCCTTCTAGGAGTGTGAGTCTGGACTCATTGCCAATACTGGCTCACTTATCCAAGGACTGCACTACCTCCCAAAACATGCCAGAACCATTGGTATTGACAGTTGGAACCCCCAGACACTGGGATTTATAGAGATATATACAACATTGGAGAATATGTTTCTCCTTTATCTGTAGCCTCCCATCCTCTCTGGTCTGGCCTTTCTGAGGGACGTTTCTACACCAGAGTGTGTACTACTTCTTCGGTGTCTCAAAAACCATCTAATCTCCAACTACCAGGTAGGAGTGCTCCCGTACTGACGGCCCCACCATTGGAAGGGGAGCAGTTTTCAGATTTGGATGAGTCAGACTTTCCGGCTGCTTTGCCATCTTCTCAGAGAGAGCCAAGACCCAACAGGCAGTTGAGGAGATCTGGGCACTACCCGTTTAGATATGATTTCCCCAGGGACTTCTGGGATCTGATCCCAGGAAGTCTCTCACAAATGGCTGATCCCGTTTTCTTGTGACCAATAGGATCCTTATGGCAGACAGCTGGAACCCGCCCAGGAATCTTACCACATTTCTCCTTCTTGGCTCCCACTGGATCCATCGACGTATGAGGAGGAGGACATTGACCTGGATCAGCAGGTCAGGAATCTCATCCTCATCTCCAGACAAAGCAGTCACTCCTTCCTCTCCATCTCCACCAGATGACCATAGGCAGTGCTAGGAACTGCTGCAGGGGATTGTCAATAAAACCTAATAATAGTAGAATCATAGAATATCAGGGTTGGAAGGCACCTTAGGAGATCATTTAGTCCAACCCCCTGCTGAAAGCAGGACAAATCCCCAGACAGTCCCCAGTTCCCTAAATGGCCCCCTAAGGATTGAACTCACAACCATGGGTTTAGCAAGCCAATGCTCAAACCACTGAGCTATCCCTCCCCTAGGGCCCAGATTTTCCTGGATGTGATAGCTGACAGATTTATTCACCAAATAGTTGCTGAACCAACAAGAGGTGATGCCATTTTAGATTTGGTGTTGGTGAGTAGTGAGGACCTAATAGAAGAAGTGGTTGTAGGGGACAATATTGAATTGTGTGATCATGAAATAATTCAGTTTAAATTAAATGGAAGGATAAATAATAGATCTGCAATTAGGGACTTTGATTTCAAAAGGGCAAAATTTAAAAAATTAAGGAAATTAGTTAGGGAAGTGGACTGGACTGAAGAACTCAAGGATCTGAATATGGAGGAGTCTTAGAATTACTTTAAATCAAGTTGCAGAAATTATCTGAAGCCTGCATCCCAAGCAAGAAAATAAAAATGTGTAGGGAACGGTTGCAGACCAAGCTTTTCAAATAGGTGATTAAGAGAAAGAAGAGAGCCTACAAGGAATGGAAGATGGGATGGATCAGCAAGGAAAGCTACTTCTTGGAGGTCAGAAAATATAGGGATTTTTATAGAAATATAGTGAGAATTGCTAAAAGCCAAGCAGAATTGGACCTTGCAAAAGAGATTAAAACCAATACTAAAAAGTTCCTATAGCCATATAAGTAAAAAGAAAACAAGAAGAGAAGAAGTGGGACCATGAGCATTGAGGATGGGGTGGAGATTAAGGATAATCTAGGCATGGCCCAACACCTAAACATACACTTTGCCTCAGTTTTTAATAAGGCTAATGAAAATCTTAGGGGTAGTGGCAGGGCTGCTAATGGGAACGAGGATATGGGAATGAAAATTACCACATCTGAGGTGGAAGTCAAACTCTAACATCTTAATAGGACCAAATTGGGGAGCACGGATAGGCTACCTCCAAGAATATTAAAGGAAGTGACACATGAAATTGCAAGCCCAATAGCAAGGATTTTTAATGAAACTGTAAACTGTAAATCTGTATCCTGTGACTGAAGAATTGCTAGTATAGTTCCCATTTTCAAGAAGGGGGGAAAAACATGATCCAGCAGACTACAGGCCTGTTAGTTTTACCTCAATTGTATGCAAGGTCTTGGAACAAGTTTTGAAAGATAAAGTAGTTAAAGAAATACAAGTAAATGGTACTTGGGATAAAATAACAGTTTTACAAAAGGTAAATTGTGCCAGATCCAACCCGATTTCCTTCTTTGGGAAGATAACTGATTTTTGTAGACAAAGGAAATGCAGATTTCAGTAGGGCATTTGTTGCAGTGTCACATGGGAAATTATTAGTTAAATTGGAGAAGATTGGGATTAATATGAGAATTGAAAGGTAGACAAAGAACTGAAAACCAGTTAAAGGGGAGACTACAACAGGTCATACTGAAAAGTGAACTGTCAGGCTGGAGGGAGGTTACTAGTGGAGATCCTCAGGAATCGGTCTTCGGATCAATCATATTTAACATTTTTATTAATGACCTTGGCACAAAAAAAGTGGGAGTGTGCTAATAAAATTTGCAGATGACACAAAGTTGGGAAGTATTGCCAGTGCAGGGGAGGACCAGAAAATCATACAAGAAGATCTGGACGAACTTGAAAACTGGAGTAATAGAAATGGGATGAAATATAATAAAGCAAAGAGCAAGGTCATGCCCTTGGGGACTAACAAGAATTTTTGCAATAAGCTGTGGACATCAGTTGGAAATGACAGTGGAGGAGAAAGACCTGGGTGTATTGGTTGATTACAGGGTGACTATGAGCCGCCAATGTGATACGGCCATGAAAAAGGCTAATACAGTCCTAGGATGCATCAAGTGAGGTATTTCTAGTAGAAACAGGGAAGTGTTAATGCCATTATACAATGCACCAATGAGACCTCATCTGGAATACTGTGTGCAGTTCTGATTGCCCATGTTAAAGAAAGATGAATTCAAACTGGAACAGGTGCAGAGAAGGGCTACTAGGATGATCCGAAGAATGGAAAACCTGCCTTATGAAAGGAGATTCAAAGAGCTCAGCTTGTTTAGGCAACCAAATGAAGGCTGAGGAGAGATATGATTGCTTTCTATAAATACATCAGAGGGATAAATACCAGGGAGGGAGAGGAGTTATTTAAGTTATGTGCCAATGTGGACAGAAGAATAAATGGCTATAAACAGGCCATCAACAAGTTCAGGCTTGAAATTAGACGAAGGTTTCTAACCATCAGAGGAGTGAAGTTCTGGAACTTCAAAGGGAAGCAGTGAGGGCAAAAGACCTAACTGGCTTCAAGATCTTGATAAGTTTATGTAGGGGATTGTATGATGGGATTGCCTACAACAGAGTGTAGTTGATCTGCGATTGCTAGCAGCAATTACTTCCAACGGCTGATGATGAGGTACTAGATGGGGAGGGCTCTGAGTTACTTCAGGGAATTCTTTCCAGGTGCCTGTCTGGTGGGTCTTGCTTAGGTCTAACTGATTGCTATATTTGCGGTCAGGAAGGAATTTTCCCCCGCATCAGATTGGCAGAGACCCTGGGAGGGAGTTCCCTTCCTCTGCTGCATGGGACATGGGTCACTTGCAGGTTTAAAGTAGTGTAAATGGTGGATTCTCTATTACTTGAAGTCTTTAAATCATGATTTGAGGTCTTCAGTAACTCAGACATAGACTGTAGGTCTATTACAGGAGTGGGTGGGTGAGGTTCTGTGGCCTGAATTTGCAGGAAGTCAGACTAGATGATCATGAAGGTCCGTCTGGCCTTAAAGTCGATGAGAGCCGCTACGGAGAGGGCAATGTCACAACATTAGAAGACCACCCTGACTGACAAGGCCTCAAAGAAATTGTATCTCCTTGGGAGGAAGGTCTTGTCCTCTACAGGCCATATTGCTAGCTATCAGGCCTCATTAGCAAAATATGATTTTAACTATTGTTCCAGGCTTGTGGACTTTAAAGACAAACTTCACCCCTGACGACAGAGCCCAATTACAGTCCTTCATAAAGGAGGGCAAGTTAATGACAAGAACATTCCTTCAGGATGCAGTGGATGCAGCAGATACAGTACTCAAAAGCCTGGCCACTTGTATAGCCATGAGGGAAGGATTCTTGGCTACAGAGAATTCTTGCTGCAGGCAGTGGCCCAGTAATAGTATTGCCTTTTGAACAACTTTCAAATAAGGGGGATTCCCTTCCTATGTCATTCCCTTTTTATTTTCCCCTTATCCCTCCCTACTTCTGTTGAGTACTCTCTGCTTTCCAGCTGTAACAGAATTGTGGGAGGTGGTGGGCTGTACAATGGAAAATTTCTTATTTAATAATTTCCTTTCTGTTAGCAGTGTCTCCCAAAATTCTACCCATGCTGGATGGTTTCGCTGCCAGGGGGGCAATTTTTTTATTCAGACTGTCATCATGTAGGCTGTGTGTCTGTTATACATAATAATTGAGTGGGTGTTGAGGTTATCTTTCTATGAGTTTTACACTGCTTTGGAATGACTCCTCTGGTGGCAAGTCAGAGAAAGAGGCGTGGCTAACACAGGTGGTGCTGCAACTTCAAACTGCTTCTCGAAATTGCAGAATGGAGGGGAACAGCCCAGATGTAATAGAATTGTGGAAGATGCTGCTAGCAGAAAGGAAATTATCATGTAACAATTTCTCCATTTTGAAACTCAGTGTGTACTGTCATTAAATTCTATGTGCCCATGACTGCAGTAGCAGTACAGATCAACAAGGCAGGGAAGGCACAGGCACACAAAAACATCAGTAAGCACAAGGAAACTGGTGGCATACCACAATGTGGCTGTCATTTGAAAATCAGGAAGACGTAGCATTTCAGATTCGAACAGCCAATGAAAACTTGGTCCATAGCATTGTTCTGAACTGAGATAGAAGCACACAATCTCAAGCATCTCCATTTAATGGCTGATAAGCTTGTCATAGTGCAGTAAAAGAAACAGTTTATTTTCTTTGAACCTAGTACATCACTCACTATACTCACGACCCATAAATATTCCAATTTATTGTCCCTAAGTGTGAATAATGATGTTATTGACATGTCATATGGCACTGTTTCTCCCTGCCCTTTATCCTTTTCTTTCCATGACACTAACCGCATCCCAGTGCAAGAAAGCAAGGGGTTTATTGATATCTGGTAGTAAGTTTCAGCTGGCCTGACCAGTTCAGTATATCCCACCTCACTAATGTCATAACCTGTATCTTCATGATATCATGTAAGATATTAATAGAAAGCTAATAACATACTGATCATTAATATTATTGTGTGATATATGGACTGAGGACAAATTCAGAATTACAGACATATTGGAAATTATGTTATCAAGGTTTGTCTGCCAAGCAAAGCTAAAGTTACTGCACCCCAAACAAAGGAATGTGGTTCTGCCACCTTGAAGGTATTTCCAAGGTACATTAAGAGACAATGGGAAGGCAGTGTACATAGAAGGTAAACAGGGGGAAGAGATATTCACTCAGCATCACAGCAGGGTGAAGAGATTGCAGGAAACAGATCAATTTGCATTTTAGCAAACACCAGCAGAAGAAGAAGTCAGCATGGAACTTTTTTCACCACCATACTCCATGTCACTTTCCTCACAACTTGAAGGTACTTTACTTTGAGGGGTAATCTTCAGAAGAATCAATTTCAAGGTGCACTAGCTATAGAAGGGAGGTGCAAAGAACCCCGAGTTATCTTTCACCTACGAAGACAAAGGAGAACCAAGCACTTTGGACTTTATGGGCGATCCTGACCAGGGGAGGTCAGTCATTTTGCTGAAAGATAGATGGGTAAGGAAACTACCTTGAACAAAGGCTATAGTTTGTCTTGTTAAGTCTTAGCCTCTAAAAAGTTTTATTTGCGTGTAACCATTTCTTACTCTATCCTTTATCCTCTTGTTAATAAACTTGTTTATCTTTTAATCTAAAACAGGGGTCAGCAACCTCTGGCATGCGGCTCACCAGGGTAAGCACCCTGGCGGGCAGGGCCAGTTTGTTTACCTGCTGCATCAGTAGGTTCGGCTGATCGCAGCTCCCACTGGCCGCGGTTCACCATCTCAGGCCAATGGGGGCGGCGGGAAGCGGCACGGGCGAGGGATGTGCTGGACGCTTCTTCCTGCCGCCCCCATTGGCCTGGGATGGCTAACTGCGGCCAGTGGGAGCTGCAATCAGCCAAACCTGCTGACGCGGTGGGTAAACAAACTTCCCGACCCACCCTGGTGAGCCACGTGCCAGAGGTTGCTGACCCCTGATCTAAAAGAACCTAGTGCTGTGTTTGATTTAAAGTGAATGTTAACTCCATTAATGTGGCAAGCTGTTATGTATTGTATCTTTAAAGGGACAAAGGAACCTTAACGTCTCTCTGAATGGTCCCGAAGAGGGCTGGATGTTCCAGAGCACATGGTTTTGGGAAAATTTTTGATGAGGGGTGGGGATGTTGGTGTCATCTTGCCAGATATAACCAAGGCTGATGGAAGCCAGAGTGTGGCAAGGGTGTAACAAGCAGGCTGCTGGAATCAGAATTGCTGTGTGAGAGTTGCTTAACACAGAGATGCTCAGTGCATGATTGTATGCTGGCTGGAAGCATCCTGACAAGAGAGCAATAGCAACAGAGCATGTTGAGGCACTCAGAGTTACAGGGCAGGCAGTAACACAACTCCTCACTGGTCTGGATTGCAGTCCAGAAGATGACACTGTCGTCTTATCTCTCCCTCAGTATTAATAGTATTATACTTCTGAAGAGGCAACATGTGGGGGGGGGGGCATGCATGGTCACATTCCCCCCCCCCCCACACACACACCCGATTGCTCAGTCACATGGTGTGGCTGGGCCCCCTCCCTGTGTAGCAGCTGAGCTGGGAAGCTGCGCCAGGCAGGGAGAGGCAGAGGCTGGAACAGAGGAACATCTGGGAGCTGCATGGAGGGGCTGCTGCTTTCCTGGAGGTGTGCGGGGCCTGCTTTCTGGAAGGGGAAGGGTTGCTGGGAGGGAGGGCATGACTTGAGCTGTTTTGGGGTTGTGTCCGCCCCACTGTTAGCAGGCAAGGGTCATCTGTGTAACTTCTGTCTCTACTCCTAAGAACAGCAATACCATTTTCCCATTATATTCTGTTATCTCTTAACTAGGACCAAGAGACTTTTCAAAAAGAAAAAACAAACAAACCAGATTAACGGCTATAGCATTCGTTCCTACTCCTAATCTTATGTGTTCCTTTCAGTTCCTCTCTCACTACTGTGCAGGATATGACACAGAAAAAGCAATGGACAGGATCTAATCCTTTTCCAGTTGTGAATGGCACTATTTGTAGGTGATAGATTTTTTTTTAAATATTCCTTTAAGGTCTCCCTTTTCTAAATAGTACTGTCTAAAATTTATTCTAGGATCCAAAAGAGAAATTCCAAACTTCTGAAGGAAACTATTGGAGCTGTCATTTGTTACATAGCTAGTACATAGATGGACATGAATTCCACATCTATCTTCAAAAAGCAGCAAAGAGTCCTGTGGCACCTTATAGACTAACAGACGTTTTGGTGCATGAGCTTTCGTGGGTGAATACCCACTTCGTCGGATGCATGTAGTGGAAATTTCCAGGGGCAGGTATATATATGCAAGCAAGAAGCAGGCTAGAGATAATGAGTTTAGTTCAATCAGGAAGGATGAGGCCCTCTTCTAGCAGTTGAGGTGTGAAAACCAAGGGAGGAGAAACTGGTTTTGTAGTTGGCAAGTCATTCACAGTCTTTGTTTAATCCTGTGCTGATGGTGTCAAATTTGCAGATGAACTGAAACTCAGTAGTTTCTCTTTGAAGTCTGGTCCTTCAAACTGGACAGTCTCTACGGAAAAGGATAAATGGACACAAATCAGATATTAGGAATGGCAATATACAAAAACCTGTAGGAGAACACTTCAACCTCCCTGGCCACACAATAGCAGATCTTAAGGTGGCCATCCTACAGCAAAAAAACTCAGGAGCAGACTTCAAAGAGAAACTGCTGAGCTTCAGTTCATCTGCAAATTTGACACCGTCAGCTCAGGATTAAACAAAGACTGTGAATGGCTTGCCAACTACAAAACCAGTTTCTTCTCCCTTGGTTTTCACACCTCAACTGCTAGAAGAGGGCCTCATCCTCCCTGACTGAACTAACCTCATTATCTCTAGCCTGCTTCTTGCTTGCATATATATACCTGCCCCTGGAAATTTCCACTACATGCATCTGACGAAGTGGGTATTCACCCACGAAAGCTCATGCTCCAAAACGTCTGTTAGTCTATAAGGTGCCCCAGGACTCTTTACTGCTTTTACAGATCCAGACTAACACGGCTACCCCTCTGATACTTGACATCTATCCTCAGTGGCCCTCTCTATTAATTCACAGAACTGTAAAATCTAGAGCTGCAAAAATTTGTTAGCCCATCTACCTGCGAAGACTGGTTTGTTTTCTATGGTGTATATATACTAGTATACAGTCATTAGTCCAATCTAGTTTGAAATGTGCCAAGTAATGGAACTCTTATCATTTCACTTGAAAAAGTATTATGCAGGTTAATAAAGCTCATTCTCAGGAAGTGTTTCCTGATCTTCATCCTAAATTTTCTCTTTCTTTTATCCATTCCTCCTATAACCACATTTGGGATGCACATGTACTTAGCTGGAACATCCTAGAAGACTTGTGATCATGCAGCCGTGCTTATCTAAATGTTTGCTCTTGAGCAGTGATGAGCTGCCAAATTTTTAACAACCGGTTCCCTCCTCCCTCCAAAATTTTAACGTGTTCCCTCCTTCCCCCCCGCTTGGGGGGGGGGTCGTGCCCCATCCAACCCCTCATGTTCCTTGACACACACACTCCGAGACCCCTGACCCATCCCTCCCTTCCCTGTCCCCTGACTGCCCCTTGCCGCCCCACCCAACCCCTCCTCTCATTCTCAATGGCCCCCCAGAACCCCTACCCCATACAACTACCCCTTCTCTCTGTCCCTGAGTGCCCCCACCACCTCATCCAACCCTGCTCTTTCCTGACTGCTCCCCGGGACCCTTGCCCCCATTCAATCCCCCTGTTCCCTGCCCTCTAACCCCCCCACCCCCAAACTCCCCTACCCTCTCTCCAACACCCCCTCCCTGCCCCCTTACCGCGTTGCCTGGACATGGCTGGGCCGGGACAGGAGTCGCGCGGCCGGAGCCGGAGGATGCGGAGGGAGCCCGGCGGCCGGGTGGAGCCAGGGAGGGCTGCGGCCAGAGCTGGAGCCGGGCAGCCGGGGCTGCCGCCATGCCCAGACCCGCGCTGCCGGAGCCTGGCCCCCTGGCAAAACAGCAGGGGCGGCTGGAGCTAGGGGGCCAGGCCGGGCTGGAGGTGGGGGGCCGTGTCCAGAGCCGAGCATCCCGGTAGGTGGGGGCACGGCAGGGCCCAGGGGGGGGGGTGCGGCCGGAGCCGGGCGGCCGGGGAGAGGTTCGGGGACGCGGGGCCGTGCCGCAGCCGGTGAGGGTCGGGCGGGGACCCGGGGACGGGGGGGGGGCCGGGCAGGGTCGCGGCCGGGAACGTGGGGGGGGGGGACGCGGCCAGGGAGGGTCGGGCGGGGACCCGGGGCCGGGTGGCCGGGCAGGGTCGCGGCCGGGACCGCGGGGGGGGGGAGGGTCGGGCGGGGACCCGGGGAGGGGTTCGGGGGGAGTCGGGGACGTGGGGCCGGGGAGGGTCGCGGGGCCGTGCCGCAGCCGGTGAGGGTCGGGCGGGGACCCGGGGACGGGGGGGGCCAGGCAGGGTCACGGCCGGGAACGCGGGGCCAGGAACGTGGGGGGGGCGGGGGACGCGGCCAGGGAGGGTCGGGCGGGGACCCGGGGAGGGGTTCGGGGGGAGTCGGGGACGCGGGGCCGGGGAGGGTCGCGGCCGGGGCCAGGGGGGGGGACGCGGGGCCGTGCCGCAGCCGGTGAGGGTCAGGCGGGGACCCGAGGCCGGGCAGGGTCGCGGCTGGGAACGCGGGGCCGGGAACGCGGCCAGGGAGGGTCGGGCGGGGACCCGGGGACGGGGGGGGGACGGGGGGCCGGGCAGGGTCGCGGCCGGGGAGGCGGGGACGGGCCGCGGCCAGGGACCGGCCGGGGCACACGCCCCCCCGCCCCCAGTTTCCTACCTCAGCGTTGTCTTCCTGGGCCGGGGAAGCCTGCTTGCTTCTCAGCCCTCCCAGGCTTCCCGCGCGAACAGCTGATTCGCGGGAAGCCGTGGGGGAGGAGAAGCAAGGAGGAGCTTCATGGCAGGAGGTGGAGGCAGAATTCGCAACGGTTCGTGCGAACCGTTTGCTAAAATTAGACGCCGGACAGAGAACTTTAGCATCCGGTTCTCTGTCCGGCGTCTAATTTTAGCAAACGGTTCGCGTGAACCGTTGCGAACCGTCTGCAGCTCACCCCTGCTCTTGAGCGTATATAAAGAGCCAAGGACTCATCTCCACACAGTTCCTGTCTTAACTGTTTCATTAGTCAGATTACATCTTTTGCCCTTCTACCTTCATAATGTCTTTACCTTTATAGTTAGTTTCGGACAGCATTTGTCATTAATCTTACTAGTTTTAATTTTTTTATGTACAACAAAAAGGGGGGAGAGCTGTAGTTTCAATTCCTGATAATTTATATATTAAGCTAGGCTGA
This sequence comes from Mauremys mutica, assembly GCF_020497125.1. NCBI lineage: Eukaryota > Metazoa > Chordata > Testudines > Geoemydidae > Mauremys > Mauremys mutica. Next base: position 77,822,405 of record NC_059073.1, read on the forward strand.
ACAGGTTAGTAGAGCCACTGATATGACTGGTTAGTCTCTTTGGTTGCAACATAGTTTGTCTGCTCTCTATCATCATTTGTGGACCAACATGTTCACTGTCCTCTATACTTCTCTGACGGGGTACTCCCAGAAGACATGCTACATGTTTGTTCCCTCTGCACCAGAAGCCCATAAGAGTCAGAGATCTTTCCTCAGAGAAGTAGTACTGTAGCATTTTCCTCGCCATCAGTTCCAGTTAACTAATCACTTCAGCAAGTTTGAAATCCTCATCATCAACAAAGTGCTCAGAGGCATCTCAAAAGTATCCTGGTTGTTTAAGTCTGCTTGCTGATTGTTAGAAGCACAGTGGATTGGAACACGATGCTACTGAGCATTCTGGAGTTTTGATCAGATGCCGAGAGGAGATTTTATGGAAGAAACATCACTGATATCATAATTGGAACTGAAAATTCATGGGCACCATGACTCAAACAAGGCCTCTGTGCAGGGAGAGGGCTGAATCTGGAGGGGGACTGATGCAGGGTATAAGGGATATATGTGACAGATATGCCTTGAATCATTAATAACTGATGATTCCTTCTGGCCATCAAAAATTAGAAGAGCTATTCACCTTTGTTTGTCCCCAAATAAGATTCATTTATGAAGACAATAAGAAAATGGTTCATGTAATGTGAGACACTTTGTCTAATGGCCCATAGATCAGCCGAGGTAAGCTATACCAAGTTCATCAGCAAGCCTTTGAGCATCTTTACACTCATCTGACACCTTAATCATTAGTAGACTCAACTGCAACCTTATTTTTCTTGCCCCGGAGTAAACAGAGGATACAATGAACATCCTCCACCTGCAATTCCATTCTCTCTAGTTCTGAATCTTCTAAGAATCAAGTTTGACAAGGTGGTCAAGAACCTCCAGTGAGTCATGCCTCAAAGTCTCTTTTCCTAGTCTTTTTCAGACTGATTTTTCCTCCCCACAAGGCAGCATAAAACAGAATTTCTTCAGAAAAATCAGTGTTAGATATAGTTTAAAAAAAGAGATTCCAGTTCGTGCCCATTCCAAGTCCCCTTTTTTGTATATCACTTTCTTGAGAAGGAGCTAAAGAACAAAATAATTTCCCATCTCCATTTAGGAGCCATAGAGGAAGCCTTGCAAGACTCAGGATGAGGTCTCTGCACGTTTTGTTGATAGCCTATGTATTATCCTCAGTAGAATAATTTAGGGCTTGTTTACATTTGAAATGCTACAGCAGCACAGCTGCCCTTTAGTGTAGACATTACTTGTGTTGACGGGAGGGGTTTTCCTATCACTGTAGTTAATCTATCTCCCTGAGAGGTGGTAGCTAGGTTGATGGAACCTAGCGCTGTCTACACTGGGGGTGAGGTTTGTGACATTCCCCAGGATATAATCTGGACTATTGAACAGCAGTGTTCCCTTAACTCCTTAGCATGGGGTTCCTTTTACACGACTATGCTGTCAGAGTAGCCATTCCTGGCCTGCTCACACAGCCTTCAGCAAGCAGATTTACTTCCAGCTAAATAAATGAGCACTCTGATCAGTCACTCATGAATTACATACAGGATGACACCCAGAAATTATTAATCACAGACTTTCTCCCAGAAATATTCATCTTGTACTGTCCAGCACACTACTGAACGATGCAAGCTCGTAGAAACTCCATCATTTCATAAAAGGAAAATGATATATGCACCAGCTTTACTATCCCAAATAGAGTTTCGCACACACTTTAATCCAAACACGCTGATTAAGATAAAACAATAAGATAAATGTATTAACTACATAAAGATAGATTCTAAGTAATTATAAGTATTGATGCATAAAGGTCAGGATTGGCTACAAAACAAAATAAGAGTAATATGCAAACTAATACGTAATTTAACAAGCTAAGTGAACTTAAAAGCAAAGATTTTGTCTCACCATGTGCTCTTGTAAATTTCACAGGTTGGGCCTTCTTCCAGCCTGGGACCACTCCCCCTTTAGTTCAGTTCTTTGAAAGTTGTTGATGTCATGAGCAGAGAGATCGGAGGAGAAGTGGTGAAATGGAAGCCACTGTCTCTCTCTTATACCATTTTCTCCTCTTGGAGGATTACCCCCAACTGGGGTGTAGGCAGCAAATAGTCTTTTATGGACGTGAGGGTTGAACTGTCTCTGTGATTAAATGTATATTTCTTGTTTACACCTTACTATTGCTGAAGAATGGCTGCTTAAGACAGTGATCGCTCTTTAATACCTGGCTGGGTGCTACTGAGTTTTGTCTCTGAAAAACTAGTTTGGACCTGCCTTTTTAACTCTGGAACATGTTACAGCAATGTTATGCAGTAGAAACATATAGCTTTACATATAATGTTGATACACGTATTTTGTTATGACAAAGCATACTTTGTACAAAATGTATTGCAGAGTTGTAAAAGTTATGACCATAATAGTATAGACCGTCACAAGGTTGACTTAACTACGTCTCCCAGGGGTGTAGATTGTTCACACCCCTGAACAATGTAGCTGAGTCTACCTAACTTTTTAGTGTAGACGAGGCCTTAGTCCTTAGGAACCATGTCACAGAACACAGTAGTCTTGCTATTAAGGTAGCTGAGAATAGCAGTAAGGCATGTGTGTGGGGGAGAACCTTTCAGTTATTCTCAACCTTCCACAGTGATTGCAATACGTGCTTCTCGCATGCCTTGTGGATCTTACTTAGATGATCATACAATCCACGATCTCTGAAACTGAGGAGACTGTAGTTCACATCAGTATGCTAACTCTAAGTTTTGCTTATGCCTTTCTTCTCTTGATCACTGCCATGTGTTGTATGAACAGGCATGCAGGAGCTCACTTTTGTTCAGTGTGACAAAAAACTTTTTGGATCTGGGAAAAGTGTATGCTGCTTCACATGCCTAACAAAGAAAACATTAACAACCTGAATTGAAAACACACTAGTCAGCATAAGTGATTTCTCAAAAACACAGTTACTGCTTTGATCTTCTGAAAGTAGTAGACTCCTCAAACAGACTTCTTTGCTACCAAAGAGAATATAAACTGCCTTCAGTTCTGTTCCAGACACAACAGGGAACAAACCTGGCCATTTATTGGATTTTTTGTCCAGGACTTGAGTCAAGAATTCTGGTAAGACTTTAACAGAAAAAAATCACTTTTGTCTTGTGAATCTGTCAGATTTAATTTAGACACATGAGTTTTAGTTCTCAAACCAAAGCCTTGGTATGAAAACTTCCATGACCTCTTCCAACTCACATAAATCTTCTTTTGCAGAATCATAGTTAAGCTAGTGAAGACTTCCATCTCTACTGGAAGAATTTTCCCAAGCAATCTCATCTACAATTTACTCTGAGTTCAGTTTTCTGACTATTGAGTCAGACTTGTTAGTCTAGACCAGGGATCGGCAAGTTTTGGCACGCGGCCCACCAGAGTAAGCACCCTGGCGGGCTGGGCCAATTTGTTTACCTGCTGCATCCGCGGGTTTGGCCTGCACCGCTTCCTGCAGCCCCCATTGGCCTGGAGTGGCGAACCGCGGCCAGTGGGAGCCGCGATCAGCTAAATCTGCAGACGCAGCAGGTAAACAAACCATCCTGGCCTGCCAGGTTACTTACCCTAGCAGGCCGCGTGCCAAAGGTTGCCGATCCCTGGTCTGATCCCTCCTCTTTCTCTGCCTTCACTTCCTATAGGGACTCATTTTTTCCTTTTTGTCTTCTCTGTTTAGCTCCTATGGAACACTTCTTCCAATATTTAAACTATCCAATCACTCAGATGTAGAATAATTTTTTTAAGTATGTTAAAATAATTGAGATCGTTTATTTGTGATGCAGGTATAATAAGTCACAACTGCTACATAAAACTACAAAAAGATATTTCTAATAGCTAATAGTATTTTCAAAACAACATGTTAATGACAGTGATTAATGTTGTTAGCCCTTCCCAAAGTAAAATTTAGTAGAAACAGTGTGACAAAGATCACATCATTAGTCTTCTGGAGATCTTGAGGGGTGTGGTATGAGTTATATATCCTTGTCTTTAGCTGTATATTTGTTTCTGTCTTAAAAGTTGGAAACAATGTTTGCACAAGCAGGTTTGTATCTGAATAATATTAAAAAAATGTTAGTAATTTCAAGGAAGAACTTAAACTCTTTGATTAAAAATTGAAAGTATTGCAAGTGAATCAGAATGTGAAAGCTATATTTAATGCTGTTAGTTACATATGATACATAATTTCATAATTTATCAAAGAAAACACTTTGAATAACTTTATCATTGTATATTTTTTGTATACGTATAGAGTAATGTACAATAACTACTTCTGTCATTTAATAGTTTGAACTTATACCAATGATGTAAATGTGTTTAGTAAAACAGATATTTAAAAAACTAATTTCTGGATATGTTAATTAATAACACACTGGATTAGTGAATGATGTAAAAATGAGAAATCCCAATATGGTATTCTTTCTCTTCTCACAGTTTCTTAGTAGCTCTCCTAAGTACTATTTCCCTTGTTAGTTCACAGTCATTAAACCATAAGTATTTCTTGCCTCCCTTATGCTATTTTCATGTAGGCCATTCAGAACACATATTTTGAAAACAGTGTTGTTATAAATGTGTTGGGCCCAGAATATTAGAGAGATAATGTGAGTGAGGTAATATCTTTTATTGGACCAACTTCTGTTGGTGAGAGACAAGCTTTCGAGCTTACCTAGAACTGAAGAAGAGCTCTGGGTAAGCTCAAAAGCCTGTCTCTCACCAAGAGATGTTGGTCCAATAAAAGATGTTACCTCACCCACCTCATTTCTCTGTTTTGAACATAGAAAGTCTATTTGTTAGCTGGCAAAATAAACTCATAGAGCCACTGGGAAGAAAGGAATTTGCTTATAATCAGTGGTGAAACAGCGATATTTTGCTATGTGACAGAATACAATATATGAATCAACATAGTTGGGTGGGTGTGTTTAAAATGCTATTTATATAGTTTGAAGTGTTTCTGAATGCATACACATGAATATATAATGTAGCTACTAAGTGAACTAGATGAAAAAATTGTTAAGTGAAACTAAAGATGAACTTAAATGGAACTTTTAAAGAAAAGTATTTAATTGCTAATGTGTTTTATAATTTCCCAAAGGAAAAAGGACAATTACTTTTGAATACTAACACATCTGTCTATGCATATATTTTCCAGAAACTTTACAATCTGAATCAGAGGATGCAAAAACTAGATGAACAGAAGAAACAAGCAGAACAACAACTGGAGCACAAAAAGAGTACCGTGAAGAATCAGTTAACTGATATACAGGTGAATAGTGTAATATCTGCAAGTTGTTTTAAAACTGCAAATTTATTAGGCCTAATTCCAAAGGTTAACTTGTCATTTCAACTCGGTTGCTCTGAATGTGTATGTGTACACATACTGTATATACTATTTTCTGTCTCTTGCTTGAACTAACCTATCAGGTCCATAGCCTTGAGACAGGGTAAAGTACAAAGCAGAATTGATATTGGGGTCATTGAGAAGTCCTATGCTTTCTTCATTTGCTACACTGGCTCAGATTGCTTAGGGGGCTTTAGGAAAGCAATGGAGAAAATCAATAAAGGAAGAAAAAGATTTTGGCTGTAATAGAAATTGCCTGCTGATTACACTTTTGCTCAGCAGATGGCATCTTCTTGTAAATGATGGCTTACATCTTCTATATTAGTTACTAAACTGTATAATCCACAAAGAGAATTATGTAGCATTTTATTACTGAACACCACATTTTATATAAATATGATTACAAGCGGGTATAAGAAATAAGCATTTTCTTTTCAGGACTCTTTTTATTATTGTTATCCTTTCATTTGTGTAGCATATAAAACTAAGTAAGATATCATAGTATCAAGGATGAGTCATATAGTTTATAGGTAAACAAAGAGAAAAAGCTTTTGGTTTAACTATAGTAGCCTTTTTATTTCGTGTATATTGTAGTTTTGGTAGGGAAAAATTCATCCCCTGTACAGAAAAAAATTACATTAGGGACCAGGAAACTCAATGTTGATTCTTTTAGCGTGCTCCCTTTGGAGTGTGAAGACAGAGGCTATGTCTACACTACTGTGGTAAGTCGACCTATGCTATGCAACTCCAGCTACATTATTCACGTAGCTGGAATCAACGTATCTTAGGTCAAGATACTGCGGGGTCTAAACCGTGGGGGGTCGATGGGAGAAAATCTCCCATTGACTTACCTTACTCTTCTTGTCGGGGGTACAGTACAGAGGTCAACTGGAGAGCAATCTGCAGTTGATTTGGTGGGTCTTTACTAGACACGCTAAATCGACCGCCGGTGGATCGATCTCAGAGGGTCGATCCCAGCTGTATTGTAGACCTGCCCTGAATTTCTCTCTCCATCCTCTTAACAAATGTGCAGAAGTTGAGATCTACCTAAGCAGCAGAGACATTGATACAGAGGTCAAGTGATTGCACTGTTCTTCAGGGCACTCCCTTCCTATGCTAACACTTCCTTTGCAGATATGTGTCCAACTATCTGCTGTCCCCAAACCCACCACTCAGGTGATGTTTCAGTTGGAGGGGTATGCCACAGAATGTAATGTGGAATGGAGCAGCACATTATTTTCTGAGAGGACATCTCCAGAGATTTGAGTCAGTAACAGCAATCCTATGTAAAAATATCACAAACTTAGTTTGATATGGTATCTTATAGCTCTGGAGGGCAACAGGAGTTTTAGACCACTATAAAGGGGATTCTTCTTTGAGTAGTGTCCGTATGGATGCTTCACTTCAGGTGTGCATGTGCCTCCATGCACCTTTGATCATAGATTTTCAGTAGCAGTGTCTGTTTGTCCTTCACATGTGCCCTGCACATCCTCATGCCTCATGTCAAGAATGCATAGGGCTGTATGAGCAAACTACCCTCTGACCCTTCTCAACAACCCTTGGCCTGAGATAGAGCATCAAGCATGCCCCCTTTACTCAGGCTGTTCTTGGTATAGTATAGTTAGTTAGCCATTTGTTGAGATTGTTGTTCCCCTTTTATTAGTTTTTTTCCTGATTGAGGGGTGGTTTTAGACTTCTTTTCTGTGGTATGAGAGGATTCCTAGACTCTAAGCAGTGTCTTTCCTGCCAGGCAGCTATCTTGGTCAATGACAAACTTTCTTGGTGACTCTGCTGTTTGGGGGACACCCATATCCTGAGTAAGTGTAAGACTTGCTCCTCCTTCAAAAGCAGATCTCAAAAAAAAATCATAGGGATCAAATTCAAATTATTGATGATTGAGCAAGTCCTAAGCCTGGTCTCCGACCTGAGCTCTGAGAACTGCCTTGCATCCCGGCCTCTAAGCACACTTAGTACCTCATCTACTTCAGGATCCTTGTCACTAAGAGCCTCAGGGGATACTATTGCTGCCACCCCACCCACCTCTGGGTTTCGGTCATTGAAATTCTCAAGGAAGCCAGCATCTGCCTCAGTATCCACAGTTCAGGGAGCTTCACATTCTAAGTCTCTGGGTACTGATGAGAAAAGTAGGAGTCCTAGATCTCCTTCTAAGACGTCTCGGTCACTGTCTGAGAAAAATGTTCTGGAGCCCTCAGGTCCCAAAGGGAGTTCTGTTGAGGCTTCCTGTGGCTCCAGTACTCTGAGGATATCTAAAGTGTCCTCTAAGAGCCATACTACTACCAAAGAGGATATGGTACTGAAGACAACTTCGTCTTTGGGTAGTCATATCCATACCAGTAGAAGTTCTGTGCCAAAGAATTCTGTCACATCAGACACTTTTGTATCCCCAGTAGCTATGCCATTATCCTATAGCTCTGCATTGATAGTGCTGAATCTGACCCTGGACATTCTGATACCAAATACTCAGGGTCTGTAACACACACACACTCAAGACAGATACCAAACTTGGTACTGAAGCTGGCCTCCACAGGATCTCGTTTAACTCCTGCCTACATACCATTGGCACTGCAGGAGTTTTGTATTCAAAGGACCTTGTCTTGAATGAGCCAAAGTCCCCATTAATGGTACTGGACATCTGTTTGCACCAAAATCTTCTGGGTTATCAACTCCACATTTTTCATTGGGACCTCTTTCTATACCGACTTTGACTATCCAGAGTGAACAAGTATCACCTCCCCTTGAATATGTTGACAATGACTCTTCTGACAGATTTTTGTATATGGTTCTCTTGCTTATTCTGTGATACAACATTCTCCTGTCCATTCTGAGAGGACAGATGACTTTGACCCTTGTCTACTTGTTATGATCAACAGAAGATGCCTCCTCCCATGCCCTGTGGGCCCCACAGTGGCCTTATTGGGACCCCTGGGCCCTATATCACCAACAGTTCATAAGGGCCCCAAAACACATTCATAAGGAGCATAGGCAGAACCATTTTTCTTTGTCTTCAGTCCCATTGTGTCAACCTGAACCATTGGAGGAGATCTTTGAGAGAGCAGGAGGTAAGGACAGACGAGGCAACACCTCACACAAATATTTCATCATCATAGCCAGATGAGGTTGTAATGCCTCCACCACCTTCCATGGCAGATGACCTTAGATGGATCCAGGAGCTGAAGAAACTAATTGCTTATGCTTCATATTCCTTTATAAACGTCCAGGATTCTCATCATAAACTCCTGGACATTTATGTACATGTTGCCCTCCCTGTTTTTTGCTAGAGCCTGCTAAGATCATCTGTAAACATGCTAACAAAAAAACTATTATGTTCCAGCCAAGGACTCAGAGTTTTTATTTTAACACGCAACACCAAATTCCCTGGTTGTGGACAGTTAATGAATGCAGTAGACAACACAGTGCTAAGTCTATCCCTTACAACAAAGATCAGAAGTGACTCGACGTCTTTGGTCATAGAGTTACGCCTCTGCAACATTGCAATTCAGAATAGCTAACCAACAAGCATTCATGTAAAAATATGGCTATCTGAATTATAGTAAATTTAACACCTTTATTGAGCATTTGCCAGAGGAGCACCACAAGCAATTTAAGGCCATCATAAATGAAGGGCTTTTTCAACTCTTAGTGGAAACATCATTATAGGCCTCCTTAGATTCAGCTGATACTGCAGCACAGTCCATTTCCACTGTGATTGTGATGCAACAAGCTTCATAAAGAGGGGCAGAGTACTGTTGAGGACTTCCTTTTTGATGGTCTCAAATTGTTTGCTGAGTCTACCAATGACTTTCTTCACGCTTTAAAAGATTTGAGGGCCACACGTAGATCCCTTGGGATTTATATACCTGCAAATAAAAGAAAATTTAGCAGGTCTCAGACAACTCAGAGATCTTACCCAGTTCATTTATCTAGTTTCCATAGATCCTCTGAATCACCTTCCAAGAGTCCTCGGTTCTCTAAAAAGAAGCTACAAACTGAAACACCTACCTCATCCCAACCCTCTGTTTTATCCAGTTGCCAGTTCTGATGACTTGGTCAAGAGTCCAGATCATCCATCCACAAGAATCTATAGCTGTGCTATCCTATCATCCTCCCCACCTTTGGATAACACCTCTCCTAATTTCAACCTGCACAGAAAAAAATAACATCCAACGAATGAGTTTTGGAAGTCGTAATATCAATTATTCAATGTAATCCATTTTCGTCCCTCCATCCCAGCCCCCTTCCCCATCTCTTTTCAGGGTCCCATCTCACAATCAGTAGGTGAGACATGAAGTCACTTCCTTTCTATGCTTAGGAGCTATAGAACCAATTCCAGTCCAGTGCAGGGGAAAGGAGTTATATTCCAAGTATTTTTTTTGTTCCTGAAAAAGAATGGAGGCTGGAGACAAATATTATACATCAGACATCCAAACAATGATGTGAAATAGCAGAAATTCAGGATGGTGACCCTTGCAGCTGTAATTTGCTTCTTAGCGTCTGGAGATTTTATTTGTGACTTTAAGTCTTCAGGATTCATATTTTCATGTCACAATTCACCCTTCTCACAAGAAGTTTCTTCATTTTACAGTCGACCGCAATCATTTCTGATACCATGTGCTCCCTTTTGGACTCTCCTCTGTCCAAGAGTATTCTCTAAGATCATCACAGTTGTAGTTGCCCACCTACCTTGACTAGGTATAGTTGTTTTCCCCCATCTCAATGATTGGCTTCTCAGGGGTCAATCTTAACCAATTACAAGGTCTCTTTTCCACAGTTTAGGCCTTCAACTCAATCTCGAAAAGTCTGTTTTGACCCCAGTTCAGTGGATAGATTTTATAGGAACTTTTCGAAATGCTGTGATAGCCAGAGTTTACCTACGTGTGGACAAGTTCACAAACTTGAAAAATCACATTGCAAGAATTCAATTAAGTCCTCAAACATTGTCAAGAAATTGTCTTCAGCTATTAGGTCATATCTTCATAGCCCAATACACCAGATTAAATCTCCTGTTTCCTGGAATAGCTCAGGACAATTTATATACTGAACAAGCATCGGGTTCTGGACTCAATCAATTGGTGGAAGAATAATGTATAGGAGTTCATTTCATTCCTTTAGTTCAAGCTCTTCCTACCATCGTTATTACATCAGATGCATCCCTCAGGATGGGGAGTGCATCTGAGACCACATACCATCTAAGACCCATGAGAGTCTTCTGAACATCAATTATCTGTAGTTGAGAGCAGTCAGGAAGGCTTGCACTCACTTCTTTCTACTGGTCTGAGTCAAATCTTTCAAGATTGCAACAGACAATGTAGTCTGCATGTTCTACATCAATTGTCAGGGGAGGGCGTGCTCCCCCTCACTATATGCTTAGGAGATAAAACTCTAGAATTGGTGCATAGCCAACCAGATAGTCATCTCAGCTTCTTACCTCCTGAGTATACAGAACACCATGGCTGACGAACTCAGTAGACAGTTCTCCCAGAGTTGGATTCACAAGTAGTCAACAGCATATTTCTAACCTGGGAAATTTCAGAAGTGTAACTTTTTGCCACCATCACCAACACAAAGTGCAAGTAATATTACTCAAGAGGGGGATTTGATTCTCAGTCACTAAGAGATGCCTTTCTTATTTCACAGGTAAGGTGTCTTCTTTACACTTATCTACCAATGTCACTGCTCATAAAAGTTCTCAGCATGATCAAGCAAGACAAGGATAAGGTCGTATTGATTGCACCTACTTGGCTGAGACACAGCTAGTATCCTTCACTGATTCGACCTGCTTCTCATCCACTACTGACCATTCCAATCAGTTGCTTCCTGTTGTCTCGGGATACTCAGGCACTTCATCCCAAATTGGAAGTTCTGTGACTCCAGGTGTGGCTCTTAGATGGTTCTCTGGTATAGAGACTTCCTATTCAACAGAGGTACAGCAGGTGTTGTTAAACAGCAGAAAGATATCTATGATAAATACTTGCCTTCAGAAATGGAAGAGATTTCACTAATGGTGTACCTGTCATTAATTCTCTCTTGTTCAGTCTTCTCTTTCCACCATCCTGGGCTACCTGCTAGAATTAAAAAGATCAGGTTTCACTATGAGTTCCATCATTGTTCACTTGGTGGCTATTGTGACACTCTGTACCTCAGAGTAGTACCCTGTGATATTATTATGATGTGTTTTGTACAAATTATGCCTTGTGAGGTATCATTTTAAGTGTCTTAATCTGTTGAACATTAATATCATGTTGAATTGTATGTGCTATCGTATGTGAAGTTATGAAGTATTGCTATATATGTTACTAAAATACATTGTGAGGTTGGGAATGCCCACGGCCAGCCTTTCAGTTACAACAAAAGAGTAGCCATCACCGGGCAGATGGTTATCAATGGCTCATCAACACACAGTCCATTCTCCCTGAGGCTTCTAGAAGAAGGCACGTACACCAGGCGGGGTTGGCTACCCACATCACAGCAAGGAACTTTCTAGAAGCTGGAAGAAAGTATAAAAGAGAGACAGTGACATCATCAGTTGGCCTCTCTCCCCCCTCATCTCAGCACCTGAAAGAATGTCTGCAAGAAAAAGATGTTGAACTGGGGAAGTTTGGCCCCAGTCTGGAAGGTGGTCCCACCCTGTGTATTGAGGAACTGTAACCTCCTTATACCATCTGACAGGGTGAGAAAAGCTGTTTGTTTCAACTCTTGCTTAGACTAAAAGTTTAGGTTTTAGAATGTGTGTTTGCTTTTTATTTTCTTAATGTAGCTATCTCTGACCTTTATGCCTATCACTTATAATTACTTAAAATTTATCTTTCTCTAGTTAATAAACATATTTTAACATTTTATCCTTACCAGTGAGTTTGTCTACAGTGCTTGGGAAATCTGCTCAGGTTACAAAGGCTGGTGTGTGTCCACTTCCCTTTGAGGTAAAGCTATAGCTGTTGATGAATAAGGTGAAGATTATTTTCAGAGTGTTTCGCAGCCTTGCGGATGGTTCATATGAAATGACAGCTGCAAAGTCTGTCTCCTCCCCTGCCCCTGATACATGGAAACTTTTTCAGGGGACAGTCTATTGCCCCTCTGGTCAGGGTAGTAAACACCCTGGATTGGTAGTGCATTGCATAGTAGCTAGCTTACTGTCAGCAAAATGATACAGGTTGGTAGTGACTAAAAGTTACAATCTGATGGCTGTGAGGTGGCCTATGATAAATGAGTTTGATTTCAGTAACTAGGTGGTGAACTAGGTAATGAATTTACACAGACCAGGTTTCTAACCAGTGCAAGATGGTACAGTTCTGAGTTGCAAGACTAGAGAGCTGGGAGGAATTAGCTGGAGCGTCCCTATTGATGGTTCATAAGTGACTGGAAAATCATTCATATAACTCAGTTGGGTGTGTCCCTGCCTGTGGATGTCTGTATAAGTGCAGTGCCTGCCAGAGGCTTGTAGCTTGACATCAGCATCACAATGTGAGAGGCAGCCCAGGGTGGTGGGTTTGGAGGGCTCAGCAGTCCTACAGTCCAGGTTGCACTCCAGGGACCCCATCACAGCTATAACAGCCTTTTGCTTGCCTGTGGAAGGTTTTTCAATTTTTGCTCACCCCACAATGTCAAGTTCTTCTTCGAGTGCTTGCTCATATCCATTCCAGTTAGGTATGCGCGCGCCGCATGCACGTTCGTCGGAAGATTTTTACCCTAGCAACACTCAGTGGGTCGGCTGAGCGCCCCCTGGAGTGGCGCCATTACGGCACCGGATATATACCCCACCCGACCCTCACTTCCTTCTTACCGCCCGTGTCGGTCGTTGGAACAGTGGAGTGCGGCTTAGCTGACCTCCACTTCCCTAGCTTCCTCATAGTTATTCTCTTTGTGAATTTGTACAGTTAGTTATCTTCTTATCAGTTCTTTGTTTTTATTAGTTATTTAGTAGTTTTTAGTGTTGTATTAGTTAGCGGGTTCGGGGATTAGCCCCTCTCCCGCGCCCGGGACTGGAGCACATGCCCGGCTCCCCGGGTTTCAAGCCGTGCTCGGCCTGCCACAGGCCTATGCCAACAGGAGATCCACACGACTTCTGTTTAAAGTGCCTGGGAGAGTCGCACTTATCTACTAAGTGCCCCATTTGCAAGGCTTTCAAGCCGCGCACCAAGAGGGAGCGAGACATCAGGCTCAAACAGCTCCTCATGGAGGCAGCCTTAACCCCTCCAGCTTCAGCACCTCCTTGGCACTGGGCCACTCTTCTCTGCACAAACCGTGAGCGCCGTCGGCACCAAAATCAGCCACGAGACGCTCCCTCTCGCTGAAGGCGAAAAAAGCGAAGGCCTCGGCCCCGCCCGCTTCGACACCGCAGAGTGTGCCCCGATCAGACCACCCGGCACCGAAACCTGCCGCGGCGCAGATTACTCCGGCACCGACCATTCTGCCGGTACCGTCGACTCCGGTCCATCAGAGACTGTCGAGTCCGGAACCCGTGTCCTCCCCGGCACCCGCCGTGGTAGAGCTCCCAATGCCGTCGACTCCAGAGGCCTTCGCAGCGGCACCGCCGCCCTTGACGGACTCGGCAGTGCCTCCGCCCCCGGCACCGCCGGTGTGGGCGCTCCATTCTATTGGCAAGCCGTCCTTGCTCAAACCACCGTCTGGCACCGAGTCGGACCAGCACCGCTCCCGGTCACACGGACGCTCCCGGTCCCGACGAAGATCTCCTTCCCGGCGTCGATCTCAACGCCGCTCGCAGTCCCGGCACCGCTCTGCCACGCGGCGCCGGTCAGACTCGCGGCACCGGTCGTTCTCTCGCTCCCCAACTCGGCACTCGCGGCACCGTTCCAGATCCCGGTACCGCTATGGACACCGTGCCTCTTGGAGCCATTCTAGACACCGCGACGGGAGATCACGGTCGACCTCCCGGCACCGGGCTGGTCGTAGGTCCCGATCTCGCTCTCGCTGCCGCGCTGCCTCCCGGCACTGGTCACCAGAACGCAGGGGAACGAGATCAGTCGGCATCTCGGCGCAAGGCTTCTCCGCTCCTCCGTGGCCCTCCAGACATGCGTCGGTATCATCACAGGCCGACAGTTATTATGTGGACGAGCATGACCCTCAGGTGCCCTCGGGAGTCTTCCAGGAGACCCGATACACAGACCAAGACCCTCGACAATGGGGTTTTTGGACTCCTTGGGCTTACCATCAGGCCCAAGGTGCTCCACTGCCTTCCACCCACGCAGTTCCACCAGAGCCGCGTATCCTAGAGGCTACAGTAAGCCGCCCCCCAGCTGAGACGGAGGTACACCACCACCCCTCCCGTCTTCACCGGAGCCTCTTGAACAGGAGCCGTCCCAGGACCCAGAGGCTGGGCACGACACGATCGTCCCGGGGATCTCTTCATCCTCCTCCCCGGATGAAGCAGTAGCGGGGTCCTCCTCCTCAGAGCCTCCTCCAATAGATTTAAGGGCCCATCAGGACCTCCTTCGGAGGGTGGCATTGAGTATGGACCTCCAAGCAGAGGAAGTACCAGAGGTGGAGGACCCTGTTGTCACCATTTTATCGGCAGACGCTCCAACTAGGGTGGCTCTGCCATTCATCAAGACCATTCAGGCTAATGCTGACACCCTTTGGCAATCACCCGCCTCCATCCCTCCCACAGCCAAGGGGGTGGAACGCAAATATATGGTACCCTCTAGGGGTATGAGTACTTGTATGTCCACCCTCCCCCCTCGTCGCTAGTTGTCCAATCAGTCAACGACAGAGAGCGTCACGGGCAGCAAGCCCCAGCCCCTAAGTCTAGAGACGCAAGACAGATGGACTTGCTCGGCCGCAAGGTCTACTCTGCGGGCGCCCTACAACTGCAAGTGGCTAACCAGCAGGGCTTATTGAGCCGTTACTGCCACGACACCTGTTCGGAGGTGGCAAAATTCCAGGACTGCTACCTCACGACTCGCTCCAGGAGTTCGCGGCCTTCCTGGAGGAAGGTAAAAAGGTGGCCCGTACATCATTGCAAGCCTCCTTGGACGCGGCCGATTCAGGACCCCGAACCCTGGCCTCCGGCATCACCATGCGCCGCATCTCCTGGCTGCAAAGTTCAAATCTTCCCCCAGAATTGCAGTATACAATCCAGGACCTGCCCTTCGACGGCAAAGGGTTGTTCTCCGAGAAAACAGACCCCAGGCTCCAAAGCCTGAAGGATAACAGGATAACAGGATAACAGGATAACAGGGATGCACACCTCGGTGACCCAGCGACATCCGTTCCGCCCCCAGCTGTACCGACCTTACTTTATGCCCAGATACAGGCAAGACTCCGGTCGGTGGCCTTCCTGGAGGAAGGTAAAAAGGTGGCCCGTACATCATTGCAAGCCTCCTTGGACGCGGCCGATTCAGGACCCCGAACCCTGGCCTCCGGCATCACCATGCGCCGCATCTCCTGGCTGCAAAGTTCAAATCTTCCCCCAGAATTGCAGTATACAATCCAGGACCTGCCCTTCGACGGCAAAGGGTTGTTCTCCGAGAAAACAGACCCCAGGCTCCAAAGCCTGAAGGATAACAGGATAACAGGATAACAGGGATGCACACCTCGGTGACCCAGCGACATCCGTTCCGCCCCCAGCTGTACCGACCTTACTTTATGCCCAGATACAGGCAAGACTCCGGTCGGTGACGCGGTTGAGGGGGACATAGGCGGCAGCCTGGACCCCAGCCGTCCCAGAGCCGCGCTCCTTCTAAGCCACCGGCGGGTCCGAAGTCGTCATTTTGAAGATGCGCCCGGGGACGGACTACCAGTTCCTACTCAGGATCCTTTCCCTCCTTTTTCCAACCGCCTTTCCTACTTCCTCCCGGCGTGGACTCGGCTGACCTCCGATGCCTGGGTCCTCCGCACAGTGGAACGTGGATACCACCTCCAATTCGTTTCACCCCCTCCTTCCCACTCCCTCTTCAGGGACCCCTCTCACGAGCAACTCCTCTTACACGAGGTGCAGACGCTCCTTGCTATGGGAGCGATAGAGGAGGTTCCAGAGATGGAAAGAGGCGGAGGGTTTTATTCCCGCTACTTCTTGATTCCCAAGTCCAAAGGGGGCCTCAGGCCCATCCTATACCTGCGAGGCCTCAACAAATATATGATAAAGTTGAAGTTCCGCATGGTCTCCTTGGGGACCATCATTCCGGCCTTGGATCCTGGAGACTGGTATGCCGCCCTCGATATGAAGGACGCTTATTTCCACATCGCCATCTTTCCACCGCACAGGCGTTTTCTCCGTTTTACACTCAGTCACCTTCATTTCCAGTTTGCGGTCCTTCCCTTTGGCCTATCCACGGCCCCAAGGGTATTTACGAAGTGTATGGCCGTCGTCGCCGCCCACCTTCATCGGCGCGGCATCTGCGTTTTTCCCTACCTAGACGACTGGCTCATCAGGGGGAATTCGCAGACTCAAGTGCAGCAGCATGTAGCCGTGATCAGAGACTTGTTCACGCGGCTGGGCCTGGTGCTCAATGTGGAGAAGTCCATCTTAACGCCCACCCAGAGGCTAGACTTCATAGGAGCGACCCTGGACTCTTCTCTAGCCAGGGCCTACCTTCCTCAGCTTTGATTCCAGGCCCTCACACAGATCATTCAGGGGCTTCAGACCTCCCGCATGACCTCAGCCCGTACTTGCCTTCGCCTCCTGGGTCACATGGAGGCATGTACCTACGTAACCAAGCACGCCAGGCTCTGCCTTCACCCCCTCCAGACATGCCTCAACTCCGTGTATCGCCCGAACAGGGATCCTCTAGACACCCTGCTCACCGTTCCAAAGAGCACCCTTCGCTCCCTGGACTGGTGGCTGGCCCCATCCCAGGTGTGTGTGGGGGTGCCATTTCATCCGCCTCAGCCCTCACTTTCCCTGATGACGGACGCCTCGTCCCTCGGATGGGGTGCTCACCTCGGCCACCTTCGCACGCAGGGCCTCTGGTCATCGCAGGAGTTGAAGCTTCACATCAACGTCAGGGAGCTACGCGCAGTACGCCTCGCCTGCCAGGTGTTCCAGAACCAACTCTGCAGCCGTTGTGTCTCAGTCTTTACGGACAACACAACGGCCATGTATTATATCAACAAGCAAGGGGGAACTCGCTCTTCTCCACTCTGTCAGGAGACAATGCAACTGTGGGAATTCTGCATAGCCCACTCGATAGATCTAGTGGTGTTTTTCCTCCCAGGCGTGAAGAACACCTTAGCAGATCGCTTGAGCAGATCTTTTCTGTGTCACAAATGGTCGCTGAGACCGGACGTTGCTCGTGCAATTTTCCAACAGTGGGGGTTTCCCCGGATATACCTATTCGCCTCTCGAGCAAACCGGAAATGCCAGGACTTTTGCTCCTTTCAAGGCCTGTCACCGGGATCCCTGTCGGACGCATTCCTCCTGCCGTGGAATCGTCATCTGCTCTACGCTTTTCCCCCGTTCCCCCTAGTCCACAGAGTCCTGATAAAGCTCCGCCAGGACAGAGCACATCTCATCTTGATTGCGCCAGCGTGGCCCAGACAGCACTGGTACACCACGCTCCTCCGTTTCTCCATAGCTAGTCCGATTCCTCTGCCGCTTCATCCGGATCTCATAACCCAAGATCACGGCAATCTCTGTCACCCAGACCTGACGGCCCTCCATCTCACGGCATGGCTCCTGCGTGGCTAGACGAATCGGAGTTGTGCTGCTCTGCTCCTGTGCAGCATGTCCTATTGAGCAGCAGAAAGCCTTCCACTCGCTCTACTTACCTAGCCAAGTGGAAGCGCTTCTCTTGCTGGGCTCGGGCGCGCAGCGCTTGCCCTTCGGAGCTCCCTATCCCAGTTGTCCTTGACTACCTTTGGTCCCTGAAACAGCAAGGCCTAGCATTGTCCTCACTGAAGGTGCACCTAGCGGCCATATCCGCTTTCCACCCAGGCGAGGGTGGTCACACAGTTTTCTCTCATCCATTGACTGCTAGATTCCGGAAGGGCCTTGAGCACCTCTACCCTCACGTACGTCACCCGACTCCAACCTGGGACCTCAACCTGGTCCTCAACAGGCTCATGTCTCCACCCTTTGAGCCGTTGGCCACCTGCTCGCTGCTGTACCTGTCCTGGAAGACAGTCTTTTTGGTAGCCATCACATCGGCTAGGCGGGTCTCTGAACTGCGAGCGCTCATGGTGGACCCGCCCTATACTGTTTTTCATAAGGACAAGGTGCAGCTACGTCCGCATCCAGCGTTCCTCCCAAAAGTGGTTTCGGCTTTCCACAACAATCAAGACATCTTCCTCCCGGTTTTCTTTCCGAAGCCGCATGCATCCTCACGCGAGCAACAGCTTCACTCTCTCGATGTTTGTAGGGCGCTGGCTTTTTATATAGATCGGACAAGACTGTTCCGCAAGTCCCCCCAACTGTTCATTGCAGTTGCCAACCGGATGTGAGGTCTTCCCGTTTCATCGCAGAGGATCTCCTCGTGGCTGACAGCGTGCATACGCACCTGCTTTGACTTAGCTCATGTTCCCTTGGGCCATCTCACCGCCCACTCTACCAGAGCCCAGGCTTCATCAGCCGCCTTTCTGGCTCACGTTCCAATACAAGAAATATGTCGTGTGGCAACCTGGTCATCGGTTCATACCTTCGCTTCTCACTATGCTCTGGTCCAGCAATCTAGAGATGATGCAGCCTTTGGCTCGGCGGTCCTACATTCCGCCACATCTCTCTCCAACCCCACCGCCTAGGTAAGGCTTGGGAATCACCTAACTGGAATGGATATGAGCAAGCACTCAAAGAAGAAAAAACGGTTACTTTCCTTTTGTAACTGTTGTTCTTCGAGATGTGTTGCTCATATCCATTCCACACCCACCCTCCTTCCCCACTGTCGGAGTAGCCGGCAAGAAGGAATTGAGGGTCGGGTGGGTCGGCTGGGGTATATATCCGGTGCCGTAATGGCGCCACTCCAGGGGGCGCTCAGCCAACCCACTGAGTGTTGCTAGGGTAAAAATCTTCCGACGAACGTGCACGCGGCGCGCGGACACCTAACTGGAATGGATATGAGCAATACATCTCGAAGAACAACAGTTACAAAGGTAAGTAACCGTTTTTTTCCTCAGAGGACTGATTAATCTTTTTCCATAGATCATATAACCTACTCCAGTATGGGACTTGAACCTTGTCCTTAATTACCTTGTGAAGTACTCCTTTGAGCCAGTAGCTATGTGTTTGCTGCTTCACCTGTCCATGAAAACAGCTTTCTTGGTGGCCATCATTTCTGCCTAGAAAGGCAGAGAATTCAGGGTTTTAATGGCAAACCCTGCCTTTGCAGTGTTTTTCAAGGAAAAGGTTTCATTACAACCATACCTCAAGTTTCTACATAAGGTGTCTTCTTAATTTTATATTAACCAGACTATTCATCTACCATTTTTTTCTGAAACCACATCAGACTAGGCAGGAAGCTGTCTTCCACATCTTGGACATCAGGAGGGTATTAGCCTGTTACTTGGACAGAACCAAACCATTCAGAAATCAAGTATCAGAGGGGTAGCCATGTTAGTCTGTATCCACAAAAACAACGAGGAGTCCAGTGGCACCTTAAAGACTAACAGATTTATTTGGGCAAAACCCACTTCTTCAGATGCATGGAGTGAAAATTACAGATGTAGGCATAAATATACTGACACATGAAGAGAAGGGAGTTACCTTACAAGTAGAGAACTAGGGCCACTTGACAGGGCCAATTCAATCAGGGTGGATGTGATCCACTCCCAATAATTGATGAGGAGGTGTCAATACTAAGAGAGGGAAAATTGCTTTTGTAGTGAGCCAGCCACTCCCAGTCCCTATTCAAGCCCAATTTAATGGTGTTAAATTTGCAAATGAATTGTAGCTCTGCAGTTTCTCTTTGAAGTCTGTTTTTGAAGTTTTTTTGTTGAAGTATGGCTACTTTTCAATCTGTTGTAGAATGTTCAGGGAGATTGAAGTGTTCTCCTACTGGCTTTTGTATGTTGCCATTCCTGATGTCTGATTTGTGTCCATTTATTCTTTTATGTAGAGACTGTCTGGTTTGGCCAATGTACATGGCAGAGGGGCATTACTGGCACATGATGGCATATATCACATTAGTAGATGTGCAGGTGAATGAGCCCCTGATGGTGTGGCTCATGTGGTTGGGCCCTCTGATGGTGTCGCTAGAGCAGATATGAGGACAGAGCAGGCAATGGGGTTTGTTACAGGGAATGGTTTCTGGGTTAGTGTTTCTGTGGTGTGGTGTGTAGTTGCTGGTGAGTATTTGCTTCAGGTTGGGGGGCAGTCTGTAAGCGAGGACTGGCCTGCCTCCCAAGTTCTGTGAGAGTGAGAGATCATTTTCCAGGATAGGTTGTAGATTGTTGATGATGTGCTGGAGAAGTTTTAGCTGGGGGCTGTACATGATGGCTAGTGGTGTTCTGTTATTTTCCTTGTTGGGCCTGTTCTGTAGTAGGTGACTTCTGGGTACCCGTCTTGCTCTGTCAATCTGTTTCCTCACTTCCCCAGGTGGGTATTGTATTTTTAAGACTGCTTTATAACAGGGGTTGGCAACCTTTGAGAAGTGGTGTGCCGAGCCTTCATTTATTCCCTCTTTTATTTAAGGTTTCGCATGCCAGTAATACATTTTAACCTTTTTAGAAGGTCTCTTTCTGTAAGTCTATAATATATAACTAAACTATTGTTGTATGTAAAGTAAATAAGGTTTCAAAATATTTAAGAAGCTTCATTTAAAATTAAATTAAAATGCAGAGCCCCCCAGACCGGTCGCCAGGACCTGGGCAGTGTGCCACTGAAAATCAGCTCGCGTGCCGCCTTCGGCACCCGTTCCATAGGTTGCCTACCCCTGCTTTATAAAGATCTTGATAAAGAATGCTTGGTAAAGACCATTCAGAATGTCTCCCAGGTTGTTTGTTTCAAATGGGGATAGATCTAAAGGATCCACAGTCTCCACCCAGAGACTCTTGAGATGGATCTCTGGATGTATTATTTCATATTATGACTGTGTCAACATTCAGCTTCCTTCTAGGGTGTTAGCCCATTCTGCCAGGTCACATTCTACTTCTATGTCATTACGCAAAGATGTCCCAGTTGCTGCAATTTGTAGAGCTGCAATTTGAACTTCAATACATACTTTTTCCACCCACTATGCTGTGGTTCATGCCTCTAGATCAGATGCTGTAGTTGGCAATGCAGTTATGTCTTCAGTATTACTCTGTTCTGAAGCACCCACCTACCTCTGGAGATACTGCTTCAGAGTCACCTGAAGTGGAACACCCATTGGGACAATACTTGTGGAACCTTGTGCAGTAACTGGAGGTTGTTGAGAGGTGTGTCCCTATGGCTGCCCAACTATCTGTTCTCCTTCCCCTCTGCAGGACTTTGCAGTAGAGAGGGAACTGAGGGCAGTTCACCTGCACCGCCCTATATATCTTTGGTGCAGCACATGAGGATGTGTGGGGCACGAGGCTATGCAAGCACAGGCATGGACCAAAGAGACACTGCTGCCAAAAATCTCTGATCAAAGGCAAATGGGGGCACCTGTGCACCTGAAGTGGAGCACCCAAAGGGACACATATTGAAGAACTCCAGTTACTGCACAAAGTGAGTAACCTCTTCTTTCCAAACAAGCCAACTCTATTTCTAGCCTCACAGGGCACAATGTATGATAATTAAAGTTGTTTCAGAGTAGCAACCGTGTTAGTCTGTATGCGCAAAAAGAACAGGAGAACTTGTGGCACCTTAGAGACTAACAAATTTATTTGAGCATAAGCTTCTGTGAGCTAAACCCCACTTCATCGGATGCATAGAATGGAACACACAGAAAGAAGAAATTTATACATACAGAGAATATGAAAAGGTGGGAGTAGCCATACCAACTGTAAGAGACCAATCAGTTGAGATGAGCTATCATCAGCAGGAGAGAGAAAAAAATCTTTGAAGTGATAATCGAGATGACCCATAGAAGGTGTGAGGATATTTTAACATGGGGAAATAGATTCAATTAGTGTAATGACCCAACCATTCCCAGTCTCTGTTCAAGCCTAAGTTAATTTATCTAATTTGCATATTAATTCAAGTTCAGCAGTCTCTCTTTGGAGTCTGTTTTTGAAGTTTTTTTGTTGCAAAATTGCCACCTTCAAGTCTGTCACTGAGTGGTTAGAGAGGTTGAAGTGTTCTCCCACTGGTTTTTGAATGTTATGATTCCTGATGTCAGATTTGTGTCCATTTATTCTTTTGCATAGAGACTGTCCGGTTTGGCCAATGTATATGGCAGAGGGGCATTGCTGGCACATGATGGCATATAGCACGTTGGTGAACGAGCTCCGGATGGCGTGGCTGATGTGATTAGGTCCTATGATGGTGTCACTTGAATAGATATGTGGACTGAGTTCGCATCGGGCTTTGTTGCAAGGATAGGTTCCTGGGTTAATGTTTATGTTGTATGGTGTGTGGTTGCTGGTGAGTATTTGCTTCTGGTTGAAGGGCTGTCTGTAAGCGAGGACTGGTCTGTCTCCCAAGATCTGTGAGAGTGAGGGATCATCTTTCAGGATAGGTTGTAGATCTTTGATGATGCACTGGAGAGGTTTTAGTTGGGGGCTGAAGGTGACGGCTAGTGGCGTTCTGTTATTTACTTTGTTGGACCTGTCCTATAGTAGATGACTTCTTGGTACTCTTCTGGCTCTGTCAATCTGTTTTTTCACTTCAGCAGGTGGATATTGTAGTTTTAAGAATGCCTGATAGAGATTTTGTAGGTGTGTGTCTCTGTCTGAGTGATTGGAGCAAATGCGGTTGTATCTTAGAGCTTGGCTGTAGACAATGGATTGTGTCGTGTGTCCTGGATGGAAGCAGGAGGCATGTAGGTAAGTATAGCGGTCAGTAGGTTTCCGGTATAGGGTGGTGTTTATGTGACCATCACTTATTAGCACAGTAGTGTCTAGGAAATGGACCGCTTGTATGGATTGGTCTAGGCTGAGGTTGATGGTGGGATGGAAATTGTTAAAATCATGGTGGAATTCCTCAAGGGCTTCTTTTCCATGGGTCCAGATGATGAAGATGTCATCAATGTAGCACAAGTAGAGTAGGGGTGTTAGGGGACAAGAGCTAAGGAAGTGTTGTTCTAAGTCAGCCCTAAAAATGTTGGCATACTGTGGGGCTTGTAGTCCATCTTTGTGTGGAATGTTGGTGTAGAGGGCTTCAACATCCACAGTGGCCAGGATGGTGTTTTCTGAAAGATCACCAATGGATTGTAGTTTCCTCAGGAAGTCAGTGGTGTCTCGAAGATAGCTGGGAGTGCTGGTAGCGTAGGGCCTGAGGAGAGAGTCCACGTAGCCAGAAAATCCTGCTGTTAGGGTGCCAATGCTTGAGATGATGGGGCATCCAGGATTTCCAGGTTTATGGATCTTGGGTAGCAAATAGAATACCCCCGGTCGGGGTTCTAGGCATGTGTCTGTACAGATCTGTTCCTGTGCTTTTTCAGAGAGTTTCTTGAGCAGATGGTGTAGTTTCTTTTGGTAATCATCAGTGGGATCAGAGGATAATTGCCTGTAGAATGTGGAGTTAGAGAGCTGCCTAGCAGCCTCTTGTTCATATTCCAACTTATTCATGATGACAGCACCTACTTTGTCAGCCTTTTTGATTATGATGTCAGAGTTGTTCCTGAGGCTGTTGATGGCGTTGTGTTCAGCACGGCTGAGGTTATGGGGCAAGTGATGCTCCTTTTCCACAATTTCAGCCCGTGCACATTGATGGAAGCAATCTATGTAGAAGTCCAGTTTGTTGTTTCGACTTCAGGAGGAGTCCACACAGAATCCTTCTTTCTGTAGTGTTGGTAGGAAGGATTCTGTGGGTTAGTATGTTGTTCAGAGGTGTATCCTGAGGAAACTACAATCCATCGGTGATCTTCCAGAAAACACCATCCTGGCTCCAAAGAGAGACTGCTGAACTTGAATTAATATGCAAATTAGATACAATTAACTTAGGCTTGAACAGAGACTGGGAATGGTTGGGTCATTACATTAATTGAATCTATTTCCCCCTGTTAAAATATCCTCACATCTTCTATGGGTCATCTCGATTATCACTTCAAAGATTTTTTTCTCTCTCCTGCTGATGATAGCTCATCTCAATTGATTGGTCTCTTACAGTTGGTATGGCTACTCCCACCTTTTTATGTTCTCTGTACGTATAAATATCTTCTTTCTGTATGTTCCATTCTATGCATCCGATGAAGTGGGTTTTAGCCCACAAAAGCTTATGCTCAGATAAATTTGTTAGTCTCTAAGGTGCCACAAGTACTCCTGTTCTAATTAAAGTTGTGTTATTTTTATGGAAAAGAAAAGCTATTTCGAGTCATTTTTAGAGGTTTCAGTGGCTCTCTCTGAGTCCGGTACAGTGCCATCTCATGTTAACTGAGGGAGTTGGCTTTGTTGGTGGAAGGATATGAAAATTAGTCTTATCACATTTTTACAAAGTCTCTAAAACACTCCTAAAATAGTGTATTTGTAATGTGTGGCATACTCAACGTTATGAAGCAGCTGGTCATGACTCCATAGTTAAGGCTGAGTTCAGATTTGCACTTGACACAGGAATTTAACCTCTTTATTATGTATGAAATATACAGCATATGCACCTCAAATTTACAGCACTTACTCTTTTTATATATAGAAAGAATTTTCTGATTTATTTGCAAGTAAGATAATTTAGTCTGTATTAAAATTAATTTTAAAAATGGTTCCTTTACAAAATATATTCTCAACCTTTTCAGTTTTGTTTTCTTTTCTAATTTTTATTAGTAGAGGGATGCCTCTATGTCAGCATTCTTGCACTTGTTGTATAACTCCAGCAGATGGCTGATAGTGAAGTGTACATGTGGATAGAAGTCACAGAATATGAGAACTCTGCCTATAAAATAGTTCCTCAAATATCTAAAACAACCGTAAGTTAAATAAACTTGTTGTGTACAAGATCACACACATATTTTAAACGAATTAGGAGCT
Source organism: Mauremys mutica (assembly GCF_020497125.1). Classification (NCBI taxonomy): domain Eukaryota; kingdom Metazoa; phylum Chordata; order Testudines; family Geoemydidae; genus Mauremys; species Mauremys mutica. The sequence continues at coordinate 77,847,783 of NC_059073.1, forward strand.
GTGTATTTAACCCTGAGAAATTCTATTACTTTCATCTAAATTTGTCATTTGAATATCATATGTAACAAGCTGTGCAATCTTCAGTTATGTTGGAATGGTTCATATAACCCTATGGTGTTTTTTCAGGAGCGTGAGAGGGCAGGGTGGGGAAAAATTGACTGTTACCGAACCACCAGTAATTTGAGCAGACTGCCTTAATTAACGTGGAGCTGTAGTCTCATCATTAGCATCATCCCGGCTGTGATTTGACACTCCTTGTATCAGCTGTTTGGCTGGAATATGAATATGATTGGCATTGTAATTAATAATGTCCTGTTACTTTTGAGGCTAATAGCTAAACAAGATTACTACCTTCTCAAATAATTAAAATCTTCTAAGGAATTGTTAGTTTATTTGATGTTGCTTAATCAACCTGATAATCAGATTAATGTGATAATCCATTTTATTCAAATTTGATATGTTTATAAGTTTTGTTTTATGGTTTTGCTTAGTTCTTAATTTTAGCTAATAAAATGGATATAACTGGAAACTTGCGTGATTCATACGTTTCTTTCCCAGATATCAGGGTTCCAAATCTGAGAAGTCTCTGGGGTAAATAAAGGGGATCAACCTAGCAGGTTGATCCATAGCAGGGGCAGTAGAATTGGAGTGGGGGCCAGAAGTGAGGGCTGGCTGCTGCAGTGCCCCCACAGTGGAAATGTTGTGGGGGGCTCCATTTCCATGTGAACTCCCACATTCTGGGATAAGAGCCAAACCCAGAGGGGCTGGAGCAGCTGCTCCAGGCCCTGGATCAGGCCAGGGAGCGGGACCTAGAAGGGTTGGAATGAGCCCAGGAGCAGGTAGGAAGCTCCAGGACCCTTCTTTCCAGCCTAGAGCTGACTGCCTCCCCCTGCCGCCAAGTCTCAGTACCTCCCTTCACTCCCGCTCCTATCCCTTCAAATGGAGGGGGCTGTGAAGGGTATTTCCACACACCCTAGTCTATAGAATTGCTGTATAGTCTTTCCATAACTTGTACCCAAATAGGGTTACTGTTGATTTTTGAGGGAAAGTTAATTTATGTATTGGTCATTTATTTAATTAAGCAGCATGGGTTTCAGACTCTTTGAGGGCCTAGTGGGTGCCTACCAGCCAGTCAACCTAAAGGCTGACCTATTTCCCATAATAATATCTATACTCCTCACATAAATCAATTGGATGAGAGAGACTGGACATATGTATCAAAAGTTATCATTGGTAGATTATTTGGCTCATCAGTCACTGGTCCTTAAAGGTTCTATGGCTACAGGTTTGCTCGGGTATCTGTACTTGAAAGGGTCCCCATGGCACTGCTGCCTCCAGCTTATTTGAGCACCAGGTCAGCACTGTCAGGGGAACTGAGGGAGGAGCACAGAGTGAGCTCTTAAAGCATAAAGACATTGAGACTCAGGGACTGGGCTCCCACACACCCTCATCCTATTTTGTTATACTTCCTTTTCCAATCTACAACTAGCTATATAATAAGATTACAGAAATTTCACTCTGTGTGTCATTCTGAAGCCTAAAGTATCTGTATAGTCCGTGTGAAGAGAAGGAAGCATCTTAAGCATAATTGAGAGGTCTTTTTCTTTAGAATGCCACCAGGTTGAATCATCACTGGGTTTCACAGTCTGTCCAAGTTTTAAGTTGTCAACCATTTTGACTTTACACCCAGTGTATAGCTACAGTAAGACATGTATCTATGCCATGCCACGAGTCCTAGACCATTGTGATAGCACAGGTAGCTCAACCAATCATTAACCTTATTCTACATTTAATTTGCTTGCAATAATTTTGTTGGTTGTATGAAGAACACTGCAGAGATAGTGGATTACTTGGCCCAACTGCCAGACCTGTGCAACAGCACAGCCACCATACATGATAACCCCAAACACATAGCCTCTCACAGCAGCACACATCTCTCCTTCGTCACCCTCAGAAATCCAAACAACTTTCTCAGCACAACACAAAACCACATGAAAGTGAACCCAGTCACCATCACAACCAATACATACACACAACCCCCAAATAGAATTCTGATGCCTAGACTGTCTGTTGAGTCAGTCTGAAGCAATGGAAACAGCTGTAAGCATGGCTGAAAACTCTTTTTGTTTAGAATATTTCCAAGTTCAGTCATCAGTGGAATTCATGGTCTGTTACCGTCCAGTTTCTAAGTTCTCAGCCATTTTGATTTTGTCGTTGTTGCACATATGACCTGAAGAATTACACCTATGCAACAGCACAGACTTTCAGCCACTTGTTTGCACTTTTCTACATTACCAGTTAAGGTTACGTTTTCTTCAAAGCTCCTTATTATAATATATTCCCCAGCAATATCCATCTGTAAGTGGGTAAAATTGGCAGACACTACTCTGATGTTCATAATTTAAAAAAAAATTCCTTGGATTGTAGTCCAGGACAATTGCTTTGAAAAGTTTACTAGTTGTGAAAATGTTTCTGGTAGTTTCCCAAAGTGTGCTTAACACTAGAGTTCATGAAATGAAGGTCACATCAGTACTGAGTTACTATTTTCATTTTCTCCCCACTCTAATTCCAACTTCATTTTGATTTGTCTAAGGACAACAGTGGAAGTTTGTGGCAGAACTGGTAACAGAATCTGGATCTTCTGAGTCCTTGTCTGTTGGAGGGTGGCACTAACCCTTTAAGAAGGAGCAGGACCAGTGCACCCTGTGCCTGGTTAGCAGACCCCCACTTAGGGTTAAAAGAGGGTACCTGGGCCTAGATGGAAGAGAGGCATGTTGAGTCAGAGCTGCAAGAAGCAGAAGTAGCATGACGATCCTGTGAGATAGAAGAGGAAGAACCCCTGGGAGCTGTAGCACAGAGTGTGCTGAGGAACTGTTTCTGTTTGTTTTGTCTGTATTGGAAAATAAAACAGCCTGGAAAGAGTCTCTGGTCGTGGCAGAGAGTTCTTAACAATTTGGGGGAAAGCCCTGTCTTGTGACCTTTGGTGGAGAATATGGGCAGGTGATTGGTCCCTAGAACAGGGAAGAAACTGGACTCCAAGCAGAAGGTCTTGTGTACTCAGATTGTGGGTGCATCCTTGTCTGGGAAAATGGGGTATTGTCAGAGAAGATAGACTGACATCTGCCCAGAGATGTGTCAGGTATGCAAGGTGAGATTCGGTTCTACCCCACAGCAGGGGTTGAGCTGGGAGTACGGGAGCAGAGAGGTCAGCTACATATTAGGGTACTGAAGGGTCTTCCGTGACAGATGATTTTGGGAAGAGACTGGCTGGATTTCCCAGCCCTGATACAGCGGTAAGGTGTCATGAATCCAGAGCAGCAGTGTAGGGTAGAGAAAACCAATGGTTGATCAGAAAAGGGGTGGAGAGAGCTGAAGATTGCATGAAACACCTGATAGGGACTAAGAGGAAGCTTCCAGTCATCTTCAGAGCTTATTGGAACATCTTAAAAGAGAATTGACAAGAACTGGAGGAAACCTCCCAGCAGAAGATCATCAATCGGACAATAAAACCTGAACAAGAATTAGCACAGTCTAGAGTTAGAGTGTGGAAAACAGCAATGCTTGATGCTGGAGCAGACATTGGCCACGCTACAGATTGAGAAGATTGTCAGGGAACAGGAGGCCATTGCACGGACTCAAGAATGGGCAATGGATGCCCAGACAGGACATCAGATCGAACAGTATACAGTGGGGACCCAGACGGACCTCATTAGCATGCAGGTAGGAGGCCAGGGGTGAAAGTAGTGGCCCTTTGAAGAAGGGGAGTCAAGGGACAGTTTTATGGCTCCCATCATGAGGATTGGAGGACTGCCAGAACAACTGGTAACTGAAGAATGCATGCTACAGATGAGAAAGAGAGCAGCTGGTGATTCAGGAAGAGAGGGGTTGCCCGATTCTGGTGGTTAATCAGCTTGAGAGAGAATTAGACCTTCTGCATACAGGTCCTCAAAGTCCCAGATTAGAAAATGAGGCTGTATTGACTGTCCTGGTGAAGGTATGGACTGTAAGACGTGCCCTAAGTGTGGGCAAGGCCTTCAAGGTGGGAGGAGTGTACCAGGGTGACACTGGCTCTTTAAGAGTGAGCAGGGCCAGTGCATCCTGTGCCTTGTTAACTGACCCCGTTAGGGTTAAAACAGGGCACCTGGGTCTAGAGGGAAGGGAGACCTGGTGAGTCAGAGCTCTGGAACTGCAAGAAGCAGGAGCAGCAGGAAGTTCCTGTGAAAAGTAAAGGGAGAGAAAAAAACCTTGGGAGCTAAAGCACGAGGTAGGCTGAGGAACTGTTTTTTGTTTGTTTTGCCCGTGTTGGAAAATAAAACTATCTGGAAAAAGAGTGGCTGTGGCAGTGGGTCTTTTGGGAGCTGGGGTGAAGGCCACTTTGTTACACGGTCCAGTGACTTAACCATACAACTGTCCTTTCTTTCTTTTTATTGTACCTTAAGGTCGTTTCCAATGGCAGTTCTTTTTTGCTAGAAGATTCAAGGAGCTTCATGCCTTATCCTGCTAGGTACAGGGACTACCAAGATAAGGTTCCTTTCCTGAAAGGTTTTCCTGTATGTCATTTGAACCAGGAAGTAGCCTTTCCCACTCTTTTGTCCTAATCCACAAAATTCCAAGTAGGGTGAGCTACATTGCCTGGACATTAACAGCTGTCTGAATTTATCTTTGCTAAGAACTGAGAGATTCAAAGTGTTTATTCATATTGCATCAATGTCCTAATTTAGGAAAGTTCAGGCAGCTTCCAAATAGTTTCAAAATGGATTGAGACAAAAGCACTTATTTCTACCCTCCTTTTCCACATGGATGGAGTCTTTGTGGGAAGAGAGATTGGAGTGTCTGATGGAAATCTACAAGGCAGCCACCTAGACATCAACTCTCACATTCACCAAGAACTCTCCATTTGTTGTACAAACATAATTGGATGCAGCCTTTGTCAGAAAGATGCGGCTGGCAGCTGTTAAGACATTCATCCCTTCCTCCTGTAGGATTTTTTTATTGCTAAAGGAGGTCCCAAGCAATTAGACTGGTTGAAGAAGAAAGGTAAGAAAATTTATTTTCTTTGTGATATCAATTCAGGCCCCCATCTTGGAAAGATTCATACAATATTCTTTTATAAAGTTTCATCTTGGTTTTACAATTGTTCAAGGTTGTTCTTTTTACCAGAACTGTTTTCCAAGTCTCAGCTGAATTCTGAGCTGGTAAGCCCTTTCAGTGTACTGGGGAGAGAAAGATAAGGTGTCAAAAACCCAGTTATTTTTTTCTCAGCTAGCTAGCAGGGAAGAACTATACCCAAGCAACTGGATTGGTATAGAAATTAATGAAGAATGGAAGTTTAACAAGTATGGACAATATCCCCTAAAATCAGCAGTGATTTTATATTTACTTCTAGATCATAGATGAAAATTTTGAATAGTGTTGGCTGATCCCTGTAGAATTCTACTAAAAACACTCCCATTGCATGATGATTCCCCATTAACAATTACTTTTTGAGATGTCAGTTAACCAGGTTTTACTCCGTTTGGCATGTGTTTTGTTGATATTGCACAGTGTTAATTTTTTAATCAGAATGGCATGCAATACTGTATCAAATGCCTTACAAAAATCTTTGTTTACTAGATCTATGTAGTTACCTTTATCAACCAAATTTATAATCTCATAAAACAGGGGTCGGCAACCTTCAGCATGCGGCCCATCAGGGTAGTCCACTGGTGGGCCACGAGACATTTTGTTTACATTGACTGTCCGCAGGCACGGCTCCCCACAGCTCCCCTTGGCCCACACCACTTCCTGCAGCTCCCACTGTCCGGGAACGGTGAACCGCAGCCACTGGGAGCTGCAGGGGGCCGTGCCTGCAGATGGTCAACGTAAACAAACTGTCTCGCAGTCTGCCAGCAGATTACCCTCATGGGCCATGTGCTGAAGGTTGCCGACCCCTGTCATAAAAGAATGAAATCAGGTTTGTTTGACAAGATCACCTGATTGTCTCCATATTTGGACAGAAAGGGGGAAGCATCTGAAAAAGAGATTTGTGAAGCAGATTACTTGTAAATTCATGCGCTCCTTTGCTAAGCCCTATAGTTTGGGTATTAGTGTGTTGGCTGGTGCACTTTTCTCTGGTGCTTTATAAAGGCTGTAATTTGTGTGTGTGTGTGTGTATGTGTGTAATCAAGAGGTATGTTTCCTCCTCCTTAATTCAGCTCATTTACATTGCTATTTAGAGTCCATTAGTATGGATTACTAGAACTACTCTTTGTAATTTTTCCCTGCATGTAAAATGGGTTTCTGTTAAAGTAGCTCCAGCCTCCCACTTGCTTATTGTTATTCTATAGCTCTCTTCTTTTGGTGTAGTGGTTCTGGGGAAGTTGCAGTCCTGGTTATACTGTGGGTATTAGCAGTATTGTTTGCTTGCGTCATGAACCTTTTTTAATTTTCTTCATCCGATTGTCACCTGTGAAATGAGAAAGGGCCATTGCATTTCACCTGATTCTTCACCAGTTGTGTAACTAAAATACTCCTTGCCATAGTGCATGGATACAATGGAGATTAGAAAATCTATACATACTTTAATATCTATGGTGAATTACAAGTATTTTGTGAAAACAGTTGTTCCTATTTTAAGTTAAACAATTTGGTCTCATTTGAGAGGCAATGTATCTATGGATTAGAAAAGAGGTTCAGGATTTTTATTTTTTACTCTCAGTTGTCCCACTGCCTGTAATATGGAACAAGACTTAACTGAAAGGAGCTTACAGAAGTGTTCTTGTTTTTAACACTCAGATGCTCAACTCCCAATGGGGTCTAAACCCAAATAAATCCATTTTACCCTGTATAAAGGTTACACAGAGTAAACTCATAAATTGTTCGCCCTCTATAACACTGATAGATATGCACAGCTGTTTGCCTCCCCCAGGTATTAATACATACTCTGGGTTAATTAATAAGTAAAAAGTGATTTTATTAAATACAGAAAGTAGGATTTAAGTGGTTCCAGGTAGTAACAGACAGAACAAAGTAAGTCACCAAGCAAAATAAAATAAAACATGCAAATCTATGTCTAATCAAACTGAATACAGATAATCTCACCCTTAGAGATACTACAGTAATTTTTTTCCTCAGACTGGACACCTTCCAGGCCTGGGCACAATTCTTTCCCCTGGTACAGCTCTTGTTCCTGCTCAGGTAGTAGCTAGGGGATTCCTCATGATGGCTCTCCCCTTTGTTTTGTTCCACCCATTCAGGGCCGGCTCCAGACCCCAGCGCGCCAAGTGCGCGCTTGGGGTGGCATGCCGCGGGGGGCGCTCTGCTGTTGCCGGGAGGGCGGCAGGCGGCTCCACGCCTGCGGGAGGTCCACCGGAGCCGCGGGACCAGCGGGCCCTCCGCAGGCACGTCTGCAGGAGGTCCACCGGAGCCGCGGGACCGGCGACCGCCAGAGTGCCCCCCGCGGCGTGCCGCCCTGCTTGGGGCGGTGAAATTGCTAGAGCCGCCCCTGCACCCATTTATGTATTTTTTGCATAAGGCGGAAATCCTGTGTCCCTCTCTGGGTTCCCACCCCTCCTTCTCAATGGAAAAGCACCAGGTTAAAGATGAATTAACCAGTTCAGGTGACATGATCATATGTCACTATAAGACTTCAAGCCTTCATTCCTCCCAGCCTGACTCACAGGAAGGCCTGCCTGCAAACAGAGCCATCCACAGTCATTTGTCCTGGTTGATGGATGGCATCAAGATTTCAAGCCACCATTAATGGCCCACACTTTGCATAATCACAATAGGCCCTCAGAGTTATATTTTATATTTCTAGTTTTAGATACAAGAGTGATACATTTATACAAATAGGATGATCACACTCAGTAGATTATAAACTTTGTAATGATACTTTACAAGAGACCTTTTGCATGAAGCATATTCCAGTTGCATTATATTCACTCATTAGCATATATTTATAAAATCATATAGAGTGCAACGTCACACTGATATCCAAAGGTACTGAGCACATACAGCTCCCACTGAAGCCAGTAGCTACAACTGCTTAGTATCCCTGAAAATCAGGTCTCTTCGATACTTGCCTAAGTGTGGAGTAGTTGCCTATTTTAAGGCACACACATTTTGGTTTTAACTTTTTGTGCCTTAGTTTCCTAATGTGTAAAATTGGGAGAATACTTTCTACCAAACTTCATGGAGATGTTGCAAGACTCCATTAACATTTGTTAGTATTTTGATAACCCAAGGTGGAAGTTGCTACATAGGATCCTGATCCTGCATCCATTGAAATCATTGAGCACAGAACTGGGCCATGTGTGAAAAGCTTTGTTTATCTTTCACCTATTAATGTTTTTGTGTATGCAAGCCGCTGTTTGTTTGAAGAGGACAACAGAATTATTTGAAGCTGTTTATTGTGTATATGAGTGTAGAGATTAAGAAGGGATGTGTCTGTTAATGAAGAAGGTATTATTCAATATGCAGTTGTGAGGGTACAAACATTAATAGCAAGATTGTGCAACAAGTTGAGGAACAATAACTTAAATGTGTAAAATTGTGCCCTTAAAGAAACAAAATTATTTCAATTGCACTAAGTACTTCAACAGCACTTCTGAAAACAGTTCTGTGTCTTCGGGTATGCAGTTTCATGCATCGTTGCCCATAATTGTGCACTTAAAATACAATATCTAGAAATCTAGCCCTCCCTACTTTACACACACACTATATATATATATATATACATACATACATATATACATAAACATACTCACACATTTTCTTCTTTGTTTCCAGGAAAAATATTCAGATGTTACCAGTCGGCTAGATGAAACCACTCACATTATTGAAAATTTTCAAAACAGAATTCATGAATTAAATGAATTAGCAGAGACAAAGCAAAGACAAATTGAAACTACAGAGAAATCCCTCATAGAATTGAGGTAAGAATTTCCATTCCTATCAAAGTTTTTTAAAAGGTAGCTTTTATGTTATCTGTACAGTATTATTTATAGTAAATATAATGCAGTTTTTATCAATAATTTGAAAGTATTTTTGTTTGATTATACTTTGTGGGTTTTGTGCATTTGTGGAGGACATTCATGATGAATTGTCTGCCTGGTAAATGGTATTTCAGGCATCAGGACTATTTTCCAAAATCTAATAAAATCCATGGTCAGTTGCATCTTTAATTAATGGAGGATTTCTTGTCTTCTGGTTTTTCTTTGTTTCAAGAAATGTGGACCTACACTTACTGTGACTGATGAGTCCTGAAAATAGTCTCCAAGGGCCCTATCCAGCTGAAAATACCTGTAGCCTTCTAGGCCACGCAAGCCTTGGAGGGCCATATATGATGATTGCACAGCAGGCTTACTCTTCTCCAGGATAAAGGTGAGCCTGCTGTGCAACGTCAAAGAGAAAATAGATGTGTGCTGTTGAATTGCAAAGTTCCTTACAGGATGGGGAAGTCATGAAAAAAGAGTTCTTCTTTGAGTGCTTGCTCATATCGATTCCAATTAGGTGAGCGCGTGCTGCATGCACAATCATCGGAAGATTTTTACCCTAGCAACACTCGGTGGGTCGGCTGAGGCGCCCCCGGGAGTGGCGCCCTTATGGCACCGGATATGTGCCCCTGCCAACCCAGTGCCCCCTCAGTTTCTTCTTACCGCCATGAGAGTTGTTGGAACTGTGGAGTGCGGCATAGCTGATCTCCACTTCCCTAGCTCTTTGCTCGTTTATACCTGTAGAAAGTTGTTTGTTAGTAGTTTCTAGTTATAGTTAATAGTAGTTTTGTAGTTAGTGTATATAGTAATTGGAGGTAAGGGGCTTCTCCCCTTCCCTCCCTCCCGGTACCGGGCCCATGCCTAGGTCTCCAGGCTTCAAACCCTGCTTGGCACGCCTTAAGCTGATGCCTACGGGAGACCCCCACGACTCCTGTCTGAAGTGCCTGGGGGAATCCCACCAATCAGATAAGTGCCACATTTGTAAGGCATTCAAGCCTTGGACAAAAAAGGAGCGGGACTTTCATTTGAAGCAGCTCCTCATGGAAGCGGCAATTAGCCCGACGCCCTCTGCCCCGCGCCGAGACCCGGTGCCGTCGGTCCGAAGTGCGCCTCCGGCACCAGATCGACCCGGCACGGCAAAGACTCCCAGCACCGGACGTCTCCAGCATCGTTACCAGCACGGCACCGCTCGCTGTCTCCAGGAGCCAGGAAACAGCACAAGCAACCTGCTGCTCCTGTACAGTCGCCAGCACCACTTGTGCCCCCCTTGGAGCAGTGTTCCATGCCGGACCGCCCCACGAAGGTTCCAACTCCGTCGATTCCGGTGCTGCAAGCGCCATTAAATCTGGTGCACATAAGCTCCCCGGTGCGCACCATGGTCGAGCTCGGTCTGCATTCCACCCCAGAGACTTTCTCCACTGCTCGCGACCTGATTGCGCTCACTGAGCTGGGACCGTCACAAACTTTGGTACCATCCGTGCGGGCTGTTCCATCGATAAGGAAGCCCTCCATGATGCGCCCTTCATCGCAGAGTGAGAAGGGTTGGCACCAATCTCGGTCCCAGTCCAGGTCACGGTCCCGATCCAGGTGCAGGTCTCCTCCACGGCACCACTCACAGTCCCAGCACCGATCACCATCTCGGCGCTGGTTGTACTTGCGGCGCTGCTCCGCCTCAAAAAGACCTCCTTCCCAATACGGTCGGTACTGGTCCAGCTCCCAGCACCAATCCTGGCACTGGGTCTCCTCGGAGTCGTTCCCGGTGCCTCTCCGCCCGTAGATCTTCATCGAGGTCCAGATCTACCTCCTGGCACCAATCCGACCGTCGGTCCCAGTCCAGATCACGGTACCACTCAAGACGGCGACACCGATCTCCGTCCCCGCAGCGCAAGCCAACAACGCATGACAGTGCAATCCATCATGAGCGATCAGCTCCACCTTGGCCTTCCTGCCCCAACTTGAGGTCATCCCAAGTGGAGAGTGGCTACTGCGTCCATGACCAAGATGCGGATGGCGCTAGCCAATGGCACGACGAGGGGCAAGATCCTGCTCAGGGACCCCCATAATGGTCCTTTTGGACCCCTTGGGCATACCATCAGGCCCAAGGTACCCCATCGGGAGCTTCTCGTTCTGCCCACTCAGAACCTCAGGTCCCGGAGGCCACTGTCAGTCCCCCCCACCCCAGGGGGCTCGGAGGCGATGGCCCTACCCTCAGCTCAGGCCTGTGCCCCTAGCATGGAAGACCTAGGGCAGCTGGACCCCCTCCCAGCAGGACTTGCCCCAGGACCCTTTAGTCCTGGGTGTATCCTCCTGGTCCTCCCCAGACAAGGCGGTGGCGGGCACGTCCTCCTCTGGCCCACCACCTATAGACCTCCGTGCTCACCAAGACTTGCTTCGTAGGGTGGCACAAAACATGAACCTCCAGGTGGAGGAGGTGGTGCAGGTCGAGGATCCGGTGGTGGACATTTTATCTGCCTATAGCCTTGCCCTTTATTAGGACCATCCAGGCTAATGCCAATTAAATCTGGCAGTCTCCGGCATCTATTCCTCCCACTGCCAAGGGAGTGGAGAGGAAGTACTTGGTCCCCTCCAAAGACTATGAGTACTTGTACGTTCACCCCCAACCATGCTCCCTCGTTGTACAGTCCGTTAATGAGAGGGAAAGACATGGTCAACAAGCTCCCACTCCTAAATCCAAGGACGCTAGATGCCTGGATTTATTCAGGTGCAAGATCTGTTCAACTGGCGGCCTACAACTTAGGGTGGCTAACCAGCAGACCCTCTTGAGCTGTTATAATTATTATACCTGGAACTCGATGGGGAAATTCAAAGATCTGGTTCCTCAGGAGTCCAGGGAGGAGTTCGGGGCCTTGCTAGAGGAGGGCAAGAAAGTAGCCAGGACCTCCTTGCAGGCTTCGATAGATGTGGTAGACTCGGTGGCTAGGACTCTAGCCTCAGGTGTAGCTATGCGCCATATCTCGTGGCTGCAGGTGTCCCATCTTCCATCGGAGCTGCAACAAACAATTCAGGACCTGCCTTTTGATGGCCAGGGGTTATTTTCAGACAAAACTGACTCCAGACTCCGGAGCCTGAAAGATAACTGGGTCATCATGCGCTCATTGGGTATACGTACCCTGGTGACGCAACGTAGGCCCTTCCAATCCCAACCACAGCGCACCTACCCTAACCTCCAGCCGAGGCAGGACTTTTCTAGAAGACATGGCCGTGGTGGTAGGAGGAGGCAATCTGGTCCTCAGACAGGCCAGAACCAGGGCCCCCCCAAACCATCGGCGGGGCCCAAACAAAACTTTTGAAGGTGCGCCCAAGGGTGGAGCACCAGTCTCCTTACAGAATCCTTCCTCACCTTTCACCAACCGCCTCTCCTCTTTCCTCCCTGCATGGTCCTGCATAACGGCAGACTGCTGGGTCCTACGCACGGTGGAAAGTGGATACCGACTTCAATTTGTTTTGTTTCCCCCTTCCCACCCTCCCCCCATCCCTCTTCAGGGACCCCTCTCACGAGCAACTCCTTCTACAGGAGGTGCAGACGCTCCTAACTATCAGAACTATAGAGAAGGTTCCAAGGGATCTGAGGGGCAGGGGGTTTTACTCCCGCTACTTCCTAATCCCCAAGGCAAAGGGGAGGCTATGGCCCATTCTGGACCTGCACGGACTCAACAAATTTATGGTAAATTTGAAGTTCCACATGGTTTCCCTGGGGACCATTATCCCTTCCCTGGATCCTGGAGACTGGTACGCTGCCCTCGACCTGAGGGACACGTACTTCCACATAGCGATCTATCCGCTGCATAGGCGCTTCCTTCGCTTTGTGGTCAGTCAACAACACTTCCAGTTTACCGTCCTCCCCTTCGGCCTATCCACGGCACCAAGGGTATTCACAAAGTGTATGGCTGTCGTTGCTGCCTCGCTCCGTCGATATCGAATCCAAGTGTTTCTGTACCTCGATGACTGGCTCATTTGGGGTTGATCCGAGCTCCAGGTGCAATCCCATGTTTGGTTCACTGTGAACTTGTTCATACAGCTGGGCCTGCTGCTCAATGTCGAAAAGTCCACTTTGCAGCCGACCCAGAGAATAGATTTCATCGGAGCAGTCCTAGATTCAAATCTCGCCCGGGCGTGCCTACCGCATGCCTGCTTCCAGTCCATGGCAAGCATTATCCATGGTCTCCAAAGCTTCCCAACCTCAACAGCATGCATGTGCCTCGGTCTACTGGGACACATGGCGTCTTGCACCTTCGTGACCAGACATGCCAGACTACGTCTCCGTCCACTTCAGGCCTGCCTTTCATCAGTCTACCGTCCAGCCGAGACAATCTCGACACGGTGCTCATGGTACCGATGGAAGTCTTCAGGTCCCTGGGTTGGTAGCTGAACCCCAACTTCATATGCAGGGGGATGCCATTCCATGTCCCACAGCCCTCCCTAGTCCTAACCACGGATGCATCATCTGCGGGCTGGGGCGCTCACCTTGTGTACCTTCGCACACAGGGCTTTGGTCCACAAAAGAGAGAACCCTGCACATCAATGTATGGGAACTGAGAGCAGTACACCTGGCGTGTCAGGTGTTCTGCAAACACCTTCAGGGCCGTTGTGTCGCAGTCTTCACAGACAACACAATGGCCATGTTTTACATTAACAAGCAAAGGGGAGCGTGATCGTCCCCCCTCTGTCAGGAAGCCATTCACCTGTGGGAATTCTGCATAGCCCACTCGATCGACCTGGTGGCATCGTTTCTCCCGGGAATCCAAAACACCTTGGCAGATTGCCTCAGCAGGTCCTTCCTGGCTCACGAGTGGTCGATTTGCCTGGACATTATCCTTTCTGTTATCCGGAAGTGTGCGTTTCCCCACATACACCTTTTCGCCTCTCGTGAGAATCGGAAGTGCCAGGTGTTCTGCTCTCTCCAGGGGCGCTCCTCGGGCTCCCTATCAGACGCTTTCCTGATGCATGGAAAAACCATTTGCTCTACACCTTTCCTCCATTCCCATTGGTCCACAAGGTCCTTCTCAAATTGCGAAGAGACAAGGCCCGCTTAATCTTGATCGCCCCGGCATGGCTCATGCAACATTGGTACACCACTCTCCTCGATCTGTCGGTGACCACACCAATTCCATTCCCAGACCTGATCACTCAGGAGCACGGTTGACTGTGTCATCTGGACCTGCAATCCCTCCATAGCACAGCATGGATGCTGCATGGCTAACTCAATCTGAGCTGTGTTGCTCCCCCTCGGTGCAGCACGTACTCTTGGGTACCAGAAAGTCCTCTACTAGGTCCACGTGTCTGGCCAAGTGGAAGCGTTTCTCCTGCTGGTGTGCCCTGAGCAATACTGCCCCTCTGGAGGTGCCAGTACCTACCATCCTAGATTATCTCTTGTCCTTGAAACAGCAAGGCCTAGCAGTTTCATCCATCAGAGTACACCTAGCAGCAATTTCGGACTTCCACCTGGGTGAAAACAGGCACTCGGTTTTCTCCAATCCAATGGTCAGCAAATTCCTCAAGGGATTGGAACGTCTGTACCTGCAAATTCGGCATCCGGCACCAACGTAGGACCTCAACCTGGTCCTATCCAAGTTTATGGTTGCCCCGTTCGAGCCGATGGCCACTTGCTCGCTTCTGTCCCTTTCCTGGAAAACAGCTTTCCTCATCGCTATCACCTCGGCGAGATGCATGTCGGAACTTCGAGCCCTCACGTCGGACCCACCGTATACAGCTGCGACCACACCTTGCCTTCCTTCCTAAGGTGGTTTCTGCCTTCCATGTCAACCAAGACATCTTCCTTCTGGTCTTCTACCCAAAGCCACACACTTCTCGAGGAGAGCAACAGTTGCATTCCCTAGATGTTTGCAGGGCCCTTGCCTTTCACATCGAACGAACAAAACCCTTTAAGAGGACGACCCAGCTGTTCATAGCGGTGGCAGACCGGATGAAGGGCCTCCTGGTCTCCACGCAGTGCATCTCATCCTGGATTACATCATGCATCCGTGCATGCTATGACTTGGCTGGTGTCCCAACTATGCACCTTACTGCCTACTCTACTAGGGCTCAAGCTTTGTCCTCTGCCTTCCTGGCTCATGTGCCCATACAGGAGATCTGTAGGGCAGCAACTTGGTCATCAGTACATACCTTTGCTTCCCACTATGTGATAGTGCAGCAGTCCAGGAGTGATGCTGCATTTGGTTCAGCAGTCCTTCACTCCGCGACATCTCACTCCGACCCCACCGCCTAGGTAAGGCTTGAGAATCACCTAATTGGAAGAAGAAGAAAAGACAGTTACTCACCTTTGTAACTGTTGTTCTTTGAGATGTGTTGCTCATATCCATTCCAAACCTGCCCTCCTTCCCCTCTGTCAGAGTAGCCAGCAAGAAGGAATGGGGGTGGTGGTGCTGGGCATATAGCCTCAGCTGATCTGCCGAGTGTTGCTAGGGTAAAAATCTTCTGACAATCATGCATATGGCACGTGCACACCTAATTGGAATGGATATGAGCAACACATCTCGAAGAACAACAGTTACGAAGGTGAGTAACCGTCTTTTTCTTGCCTCCACACACTATAACTCCCTTCCTGTCGTCACGTTCACTTCCATTTGCAGGTGCTACACATTCCCAACTGCCTGAGATTGCCTTCTTCCAAACCTTGATTCAAGCAGAATGATTCAGCTGAACCTAGTGCTCAGACCTCCAGTCCAGTGGACTCCAAAAATAGAGAGGATCAGTGCTCAGTATCTCACGTCCAGCAGTTGATACTGACATCCATTTGATCAGTTTCATGCAATGGGATGCTGGATCCCTAACTCTATTCCTTGGTTCTGGCCAAGAATCTTTAAGAGCAACTGAAGTTGGTAGTGAAAGGTTGTAGTGTTTGTTTTGTCACTTCCAGTAACTCTCTAGTTCTGAATAGTTATTGAGTTCAGCACTCCTTCTGCTGAGGGATTCCGAATAATTTTTCCAATTCCTACTCTTTAAAAAGACCATTGATTTTGAAATTCTGTAAAGAATACTTTGAATATTTCTTGAGCCTCTGCTTGTCAGGTATCCCATCTCACTCTAAAGATCTGAAGCCACTCCACTTCCAAGACTTGGATCCAAATGATTGAAGTTGCTTGTTCCCCATCTAATTTTTACCATTCTCCTCTGCACAGAGACCATACAGCACAAGTGGAATTCCTCCCCCATGTGAATTGCTGGAAAACTAGGATAGTGCACCTATGGCCTCTATGATCATTGGAGCATACAGCCTGTGTAAAAAAAAAAAGGGGGGGGGAGAAAGAGAAAGAAAAGGTTCTTTCTCATTGCTTGTTACTTCTTGTTGATTGTTATTTCCCATTAATGGTGAGTATGCAGAAGGAAGGAATATTTCTTACCTGTTAATTTCTTTTATTCTATTAATGTCTCTAATAGTCTGTCCCAGCAGTTGGCATTTTATGTACATATCTTAAAGAAGGCTTTCCCTGGAGCCAGTTTCTATTATTTTCTGGATGGTATAGCAGGTTAAATGTTAAACATGCTTATCTATTTGGATTACATTTTTTACTTTTGGGTGGAATGGTGATTGGTTTAAGTGATTGTTATACAACTTTAGAAGAACTCATCTAGTAGTTTGCAAGATGGGTTAACTTAAGGTTCCCAGCATCCTCTTCAAAATGCTTGAACTGACCCCATCTATGATGAGAGAGATCAACTCATCTGTGAGGATTAGTGTAGATATTGAGAAAATTAAGGCAAGTAGCATGTAAGAAACTTTCCTGTTTGAGTCTGACTCAGCCTAAACATAAACTACAAGAATAAAATAGAAATTTTGCCCTATATAATACTAAAACAACAGTACTATAAAATTAAAGAATGTCCAGAATAGTGGCAGCTGTGTAACTGAAAAGACTACCACAAATCCCTGTGCTAACACACTAATTAAGGAAAACACAGTCCCACCCTAAAGCCCATCAAGGCAACCCAATAAAAATGGTGAACAATTTTAAAAAACCTTTCTGCCTTTCAGTCTCCCTGGGAAAAACAAAAACCCTATAGAAAATGCATAGGACTAGCAATTCTAAGCAAGAACCTACCACATTGCCAACTGTACCAAGCTCCTCTTGTCTCATTGGGGGACCAGAGGGGCAAGTTTGATTGAATTAGTGGGAGATAGCCAACACCTGGGGTCCTAAGAGAACTGGGAGTGTGCATACTTAATTATGCTGGAACCTTTTCCTTCCCTGTACCTAACAGCCTACATAATGTGCCTGGAACATAAGGAGAAGGAAGTGGGAGCAAAGGGACAGATTAAGGGGCACATGCTGGTGACATGGGCAAGCTGGGGGAAACAAGGCAGAAGGGTCTGTAACCAATAGAACATACTTTCCTCCAAAACTTGGAATTGAACCCAGGATTCCTGAATCTCGGCACTCCTATGCTTTCAGCAGATAGCTGTAAATCCCACTGGCAAAGTATGTGTCTCATTCCTCGCTAGTGGCTAGTTCTACTACTGCTACCAGATATGCTGTTAGTAAGTGGTAGAGGTCTGTGCAGTGGATCTAAAGTTTCCAGTACTGCTGATGACACATGTGAGATCGCCATGATTATACATGAAGGAATTTTTGTGTGTTTCAGTTTGCTTTATTTAAAAAAATGAAGGAGATTGCATTACCCCACCTCCCCCCAAAATACAATTTTAAAACTACATTTAGGTTACAAAGTAAAGCACTGAAAAGTTAGGAAATGCCAGACTTAAGGTTTCCTGAGCAACCTTTATTTGTCCCCTTGTGTATATGCATTATGACAGTTTTTAATTACATGATCAAATACTATATTATAAATAGGACCACTGATTTGCTATATTTTATTTTTCATATCCTTTTGTGTGAAAATGTGGCTCCATTAATAACATGAGTACTCATGTACAGACCTCTGAGGAAAAGGAAAATTATAACAAATACATTTTAGAAACCTCTAAAGATGGCCTAACATACCTTTTTATATTAATCAAAAAGGCACAATTTTAAGAAGAAATGTCCAAGGACTGACCAGGTCTAGAAACTAATACTGTATCCCACTGGAAAGCTTTTTTCAGTGGCTAAAAGCTCTCATTTCTAACCCTGATGAGTCATCAGATATTGGTCCAGGGCCTATTACTAACTGTTCTGCATCTCACACCAGTATAATTTTAGAGGAAAACTTCATATGTGAGGGAAAAGTGATCCTTTTCCAGGAAAGCTGATATTTTTACAGTAGAAGCTTTTTTTGAAGTTGCTGAGAGTTTTAAATGTTAGTAGTCTGATGGAGATGGATTAGTGGGCAGAGTACATGTGAGGTTGTTCTAAAGAATATAAGTTATAACTATCACATGGTTCTATATGGTTTTTCAAATGGATCTTAACATATGTGAGATTTGTCTGTCTTTTTGTCTACAGTAAAATTAAATATTAAACTGTATAAATCAGCTGATAATATTTTAATTTTTATTAAGAACTTTTTTCTTTTAAAGGGAAAATTTTAGTGCTGTTAGCTGTAAGCAGGAGAAAAATCAGATGCTAATTGATTACCTCCAGAATGAATTAGGAAAATATGAGAAGAGAATACAGCATGAGGAAAAAACATATGGAGAATTACTATGGACTAGACAGAAAAATTTGGAAGAGATGAAGGTGAGTACCATTAGAACTGTTTTGTTTAACAGAAGTAAAACGGCATCACTTAAATCTGGTTACTGAGTTCTTTTAAATACTTTAGCACAATTTTATTACATTTTCAGTATATAAGGGCACAGTCTTCTTGGCAATATGCAAGTAACACCCCCTACTGATGTCCATTGCTATTTTTCTGTGTTAGGACTGTAGTATCTGGTCCTGACATTCCTAAATGACTTCCTTTAGGATAAGTATACAGTTATTAATTTGTTTCTGCAGTGTTAATTTTACATGTATGTTTAATTTAAGTGTTTCCCATTCCATTTTCCTGACCTCTGTTCTGCAAAGCAATGAACATGCTAAATCTTTTATCACTTTATAAATTGGAAGGCAACAGATATTCCATAATGGCATCTTCTATATGAAATTTGACTGGAGCACTGATGCTGTCTTTGGCACCAAGCAGATCGACCCCCTGAGCCTGTGTAGAGTTAATTGCAAAATCAGTGCCTAGTGAAGCAGAAGTTTAGAAAATACAGTTGCTTTAGCTACAAAACTCTTACGAGAGATCAGATACTGTAAAATTCCCTAAATTCTATATTGAAGAATTATTCTCACGTTTTAACTTTTCTATCTAAGATAAAGAAAAATTACATTGTTTCTTTTTTGTCATTGACAACTTTTAATTTGTTTGTTGTGCTTTGCATACAAATGATATTAACGATACTTGCATGGTTCTAAGAACACTGATAGATTAATATTTTTATCTTCAATTATGTTCAAAACAATCTTAGATTATTAAAATTTGACAGAATTTTAAAAAATTACTTTATTGTCCTCTTCACCACTATATTGCTTGTTTAGTTTTTGCACTTCACTCAGAATAGGCATTGAAAATCACTTCTACTGTCATTTTTACTTAGTTTAACTTTCCAGCTTTGATGTACTAGCACAGTGACACTGTACAGTATTTTAATTGCAAACCCTCCAGGGAACTGTTTAAATCAAAGTAAGATTTTTTTTTTATTCAAATATTACCAAAACATTTTATGAAACATTTCAGTTAACATTGGACCGGTTTATCTCCTGCCTTTGCACATGGCAGGTATTTACACTTGTGCAAAGTAATGTAATGTGAATGTGAAATATCAAATCACTCCACTCACAATAGTGGCAGTAGTGCTTTGTGCTCACTTTGCATTGGTACAGTGTTATAGAGAATAAGGCCCATTATGTTTTTAACACTTGGTTTTGTTTGTTTCTACAAAGCCTGTGTTGATCAGAACACACAGGAGAATGAACATAGATACAGAGGTAGATTTAAAAGTAGAAGTTTTGCAACTTCATTAACTGTTAACTTTAATGAGAGAACCCCCAAATACCAGGCATTTATTTGGGTTCAGTGCAGTGTGAAATGGATAACATGCCAAATAACCAATATTCAGGCTTGCCCCTCTTCAGCCTAACCCTGGAGATTCACCCTCTTGCTCTGTCCCTGTGAAGGGGAATGAGGATACACATGAAGGATACTTAAGGTTTCCCATTTTTCTGCAGACTAATAGGATCCAACAGTATCTCATGTTTACATCTGAGAGCAGGCCCCTTGGAGCGTCTCACCTGCACTGGCCACAAGGGATGCCACTCAATAACTTGGCTGTAACCCTGAGTCCAGAGCTTGGTATCTGCCTCCCATCAATCCAATCTGTAAGTTCTTACAACCACCTAACAGTCCCATATCTGAAGAACTCACTTGTCTTCCCTGTAAAGTTCAGGAACGTTGTTCCTGGTTTCCTGGCTGTGATCACTGTGTCACCAATGTCCCAAAAGAATCTGACCTTTCAGTTCACAGTCCTCTGGACTCAATCCACACAAGCAGAGGTGACATCTTTCCATCATATATGCATTGCATTTGAGATCAATCACCTTTGTGCCCAGATGCAACTAGGTAATTCAGCCTACATTTCTGATAAATCCTGACTCAAATTCACCTGAAAATCCTAAAATCATTCTTCTTTAAATGAATAGTTGAGATATTAGATTAATGTAATTCTCCCATCAGGGAGTGCAGAGGTGGCATGAACTGGTCCCATAACCTTCTGTGACCTGCTTGCTGTTCTCTTGCCATGTTGTGGGCTCAATGCCCTATTAAATTGCCTGTAAATCCAGACATCCACCTTATTTCTGATGTCTCCTGAAAATTACTCGTAGGAAAGGTTTAGCTCATATTTTCCAACTCTCCCATTAGTTTCCATTGTACTATGGGCATAGGCCATAACTTTCCAATGTCAAGCCCCATCCAGGGCCCCTTTGGGAATCAAAACCTTCCAGAACTCCAGATGTTGACATTCCATTTTCTGGACTGTGTCCCACTCAAGCTAATGCTCTCCTCCATACTGCAGTTAATGGATGTCTGTCTAGGTAGCTATCATCCCTCTGTGTACTGCAAAAGGCCTGGCTCTTGCATACACAGGGCCCAAAATGTTCCCATGGCTTTTACAGGCATACTTGTTCATAGATTCTAAGGCTAGAGGGACCATAGTTATCATCTAGTCTGACCTTCTACATAGCCCAGGGCATCTGGGCATTCTCTTAATTCTGTTTTGGTGTCCTCACTTATGCTTGATCAGTCTTTTACCTTCATTTAACTTCCACCTCTGCCAGTTCAAAATGCATGCCTGGGGCTGTCTCATGCTGCTTCTCTGGACTCTCCAATTTATCAGCATTCTTTTTGAATTGTGGATACCAGATCTGGACACAATATTTCAGCAGTGGTCACACGAGTGCCCAGTACAAAGGTAAAATAACTTCTCTATGTCTACTAAGATTCCCCTGGTTATGCATCCAAGGGTTGCATTAGCCCTTTTGGCCATAGTGTCAACTGGGAGCTCATGTTCAGGTGATTATCTACCACAATCCCCAATTTTTTTCAGAGTCACTGCTTCCCAGGATAGAGTCCCTCCTCCATTCTGTACAGCCTACATTCTTTCTTCCTAGATGTATACATTTACATTTAATCATATTAAAACCTATAATTTTGCTTGCACTCAGCTTACGAAGCAATCCAAATAGCTCTATATTAATGATCTGTCCACTTCGTTATTTACTACTCCCCCATTTACTCCAATTTAGTGATGATTTTATGTTTTCTTCCAGGTCATTGTTAAAAATATTATACAGTGTAGGGCAAAGAACCAATCCTGGTGGGACCCCCACGAGAAACACACCAGCTTGATGATTATTATATTTATTTATGTGTATTACTATAACACCTATAAGCCCTAGTTAAGGACCAGGACCCTATCGTACAAGAGCTGTACAAACAAAAACAAAAAGGCCGTGCGTGCCCCAAATATCTTAGGATCTAAGTGCTGTGATAGCTTCTTTAAACCTTACATTCTGCAGATACAAAACAGTGTTCTTTCCCAAAATTTATACTAACATAGACATTTACATTCTATACTGATGTGCATGGTATAAACACATAGACAGCTGAGGATCCCATCACAGACACTGGGATCATATTTGAAGAGATATTTCCAAAAAATACTCTTCAAGATGATCCCTTGGCATGCTATTCTTTTAACTCTAGCACAAATACATTTCAGATTATATTATTACCTGCTACTTACATGGTTAGTATCCTTTCAGTTAAAATAATTACAAGTAGGAGTATTCTGATTTTTGAGGCTGGAGCAAGAATTCCTGAATAACCAAACTCCCTCCCTGTCCCTTCCCAAACTTAAATCTAGTCCCACATTTAAGTCTAGCTATTGGATGAACCCTAAACATGAACTTCTAAAATGCAGATTCATATACCCATCAAACAGACTTGATTACATATGAAGGTAATAATCTGGAATAAATTCTGTTGCACTTAGCATCCAGAGATATACTGATATTTTATATTTTCTTTCAAATAATAACAATGGGCATCACTGTCTATTTCTGTTAATTAATATTAGTGTTCTGCTAAAAGAAATCCTTAAAGCACAATAATTTCTCCTAGAAGGTCTTCTGTTCTATTAATTAATTACAATAGTGTGTGATACTAGGGTGATTAATAATAGATGGATATTTCTTTATGGTAGCTTTTAAACTTGCATTTACAAATATCAGTTGTTCCTCTAAAATTGAAGTAGACCTCCCCAAGTATATACAAATATACTTAGTTTGGAACCAGTTGGTTTCCATAGTGGCAGGGCTTTTTCTTTCAAACCAAAAGTACATGATGGAAATTACTGATATTAGAAATACCAAGTAGAGCTGTGCAGGAACTGAAATTTCCATTTCACTGTAAATTCTGTGACTTTGAAATTTGTTTCATTCCAGATCTGAAAGAGAACAATTTCCTATAAATTTATAAATTTCCTATAAAATGAAATGTCCAGAAGTAAGTTTTAGTTATGGTTTTAGTTAAGTTTTAGGCATTTTGCATGATAAAAAGTTCCACTGGAAAAATTCAACCAATTTTAATGCCAAATCATGATGTGATGCTTCATCAGCTAGCATTACTAATGAAAGCGTATGCAGAATGATGTATGTCAGCAGTGCATATTAGAGAAATAAAATATCATGGTGGTTTTTCGATATCATTCTTCTATGGATGCTCCATTGTAGGAGGTGTACACACCTGTGTGCAGTCAATTGGAGATTTAAATTAGTAGAGTTTGCACCAGTGCACCACATGGCCTGCTGCTTCAGAGCGAGGGCACGTAAGGAGAAGCAGACCTGTCACCCCTCCAGTTCCTTTTCAGCTCCCTGCAGCTTGAGACAGAGCATCTGCATGTCTGCTGCTTCCTAGCAACTACTTAGTCATTCTTCTGTTATTCATTTTATTTCTTTTATTTTTTACTTATTATTAAGTTATTTGGCACAAATATATGCCTTGGAAAGGGGGGTGTCTCCACCTACCTTTTTTCTCTTCCCCAATCTCCAGGACTGATTCTCTCGGCCTTGTATCTGGTGTATGCCGAAGGCTCCAGGATTCAAAGACTGTCAGACTTGCAAAAGGTTTTGTCCCCAGAGCAATGGGCATTATATCTGTCTCTGGTGTCTCAGAGACTCTCATGTCCCATCCTAAGTGCAAAGTCTGTATGGACTGTAAGAGCAGGTCTTGCAAAGGAAGCTGAGCTGAAATTCTTCCTCCTGGAACTGTCAGGCCCATCTGGTTTTTATCCCCCCCCCGAGTATTTCAGCACCTCCCAGGGCTTCTTTGGAGATAAAACATGTCAAGAAAAGAAAGTCTACCTCTCCTCAGAGAAGAAAAAGAGTCTAAGTCACTTCTTAGAACTGTTTCTGAGAAGACCTCATGTCCCAGAATGGGTACCTCTGAGACTCTGTCAGGCATCGGCACCAGGCCCTTGGTACCATCTAAACAGACGTCTCAGGATAAGCCAGCCAGCAAGAAATGATGAAAGTCATCTTCCCCGGCACCATCAAGGCACTGAAACTCATCAAAATCCAAGGACATGAGAAAGTCCAAGGCAATGGTACTGTCTGTTACTCAGACTCACATGGAGCCCTCTCTTACCTCTGCTCCTCCTCTGATACCTCAGACCATATATGCTTGGAGCATAGAGATCCCACTTTAACAGCTCCTTTGGCACCAGCTGCAACTCCCTTCCTGTCCCCCCACCTAGGTCTCCAGTACTGCCCCCAGTCTAGGCTATACATTATCAAAGCTTTCCTGAAAACTTTAGGTTTCTCTCACAGGAAGACCTCTTCATTTTGGAGGAACCAGTGAAACCCCTTTATATGAGAGTTTATCACAGTACCTCTGTGCCCACCAACCACCTTCTCTCATCAGGTTCCAGCAAGTGTTCAACCCCTGGTACTTACCCATCCACCTGTCTATATGCTGCAACCTCTTGTAGCATTTCCAGCACCGATGCCTACTGCCCCTCCTTGGGTGACTGGGGACTCTGAAGTCTTCAGTAGCTTATTCTCCGATGCCTCAGAAGCATACCCTGACAAGGACTCCAGAAGCTGCCACATACCCTTGAATACAAATTCCCCTGGGGTCCCTTCTCCTGCCCACTTCTTCAATGGGACTGTTGGGATCCCTAGATAACCTATGGGGACCAATTGTGTAGGGCTCCTGCCCTCAAGAGACCGTGTCTGGAAGTTCCCCAGTCATCTCAACAATCACTGGCACTGCACTCATAGTCACTAGTGCTGCATGTTTCCCTGGTATGGAAGGAAGATCAGGAGGGTCCACTGCCACCTCCAAAGGAGGAGATTCCTTCTTCCCATACATCTTTTCCTCCCCGGATAAGGCATTGATGCCAACACCACCATCCTAGGCAGACAATTTTAGGTAATTTCAGGACCTAATGAAGAGACTTGCAGTATCTCTTCACATCTTGACAGAGGAGATATGAGAGTCCCGGCACTCTCTGATGGACATTCTTCACACCAGTCCACGTGAGGAAATAGCACTCCCCATTAATGAGGCACTCTTATCTCCAGCCCGTAATTGTGGCAAACACCTGCTGCCATCCTCACATCTATCTTCAAAATGGGCAGACAAAATATTATATAACAGTCGGTGGACTGAATATTTCTTCTCACACCCCAGTCCCAACTCCCTGGTGATGGATGCAGTTAATGAGAGAAACTATCATATTCAAATTCAAGATCCTGTGCAAAGGAGGACATGACAACAGCAAAACAAAGGCTTCAGAAAGGCGGATTTCAATCAACTCAGAGAAATAGTAGGCAAAGTCCCATGGAAAGATCAATTAGGAAGAAAAAGAGTCAAAGGGGGCTGGCAGTTCCTAAAAGATGTAATACTAGAGGCTCAAAATCAAGCTATTCTGATGCAGAGGAAAGATAAGAAGAGGCACAGGAGTCCAATGTGGCTGCACAAGGAGCTTTTTACCTATCTAAAAACCAAAAGAGATATATACAGGAAATGGAAGGAGGGGCATGTCACCGAGGAAGTATAGAGGGAATAGTGTGAGCATGTAGGGACAAAATCAGGAAAGCCCAGGCAAAGAATGAGTTATAGCTGGCAAGAAATGTTAGAGACAACAAGAAGGGGTTCTTCAGACGAACATGTCAGACAAAAAAGAAAGATCAGAGACAGTGTGGGTCTGCTGCTCAGTGGAGAAGGTGAGCTGGTAACAGAAGATGATAGGAAGGCAGAGCTGCGCAAAGCTTACTTTGCTTCAGTCTTCTCACAAAACATAACATGACCGGATGACTAGCGAAGTTACTGTAGACAATAAAGGGGAAGGGATGCAAATCGGGATGAGTAAAGAACATGTCAAAGATCTGACCAATTTGAATGAATTTGGATCAGTGGAGACTGATGGTATTCACTCCAGGGTACTGAAGGAATTAGGTGGAGAAATCTCAGTGCCACTGGCAAGAATATTTACAAACTCATGGATGACAGGAGAGGTCCCAGAAGATTGGAAAAGGACTAACGTAGTGCCCATCTTTAAAAGGGGGAAAAAGGAGGAGCTGGGGAACTCTAGACCAGTCAGGCTGGCTTTGAGGTAGAGCCACCTACTTGTGTAACTTGGAAACGGTTTTTGATTTGGACAACATCTACACAAATTCAGCCTTTACTAGATATTATTCTATCACCACAGCATCGAGATTGGACGCAAACTTTGGAAAGACAATCCTGCACCCACTATTTAATTAGACTCTGAACCCACCTCCTGCTGGAACTGCTTGTGAGTCACCTGGGAAAAGACAGTTACTTACTTGTATTGTAAATGTTGTTTTTTGAGATGTGGATGACATGTATTTCCCGACCCATCCTCTACCCCTTTGCATTGGAGTCTTCAGCTGGGGATTTCAGTGCAAAGAAACTGAGGAGAGTCAGGGTGATGCCGCCGTTACGTACCCATGGGAGGGGCATGAGCACCACCCCTCTGGGTACTACTAGGCAAAATTCTCATATTTGGTGCTCTGGGAGTGCACAAACCTGAGTGGACTATGTCTGCACCCACATCTCGAAGAACAATGGTTACAATACAGGTAAGTAACTGTTTTTTCCCAAAACAAAGGGCAGTTGGAGGGCAATCCTAAGCCTCAGAAACATGACTACCTACATTCTTTCACAGCATTTCAGGATGGTGACCCTGGCTTCCATAATCCCTTGTCTGAGTCAATGGGATTGGTTTACTGCTCTCAACCTTCAATATGCATATGTTCATGTCACTGTGCACCCCTCCCATAAACATTTTCTGTGGTTTGTTGCTGGTTCAAAATGTTATCAATATCGTGCCCTCCCCTTCAGACTTTTGATAGCTCCCATCAGCTAGAAGGGAGGGAAAACTTGGAGCACTCATGGCTCACTGCCGTATCTTACCTTCTATTGTGACAAGGTCATACTACGCCCCAATCCTCAGTTTATCACGAAAGTTTCATCAGACTTCCATATCAACCAGGATATCCATTTGCCAGTATTCTTCACCATACCTCACTCTTCCAGAGAAGAGACAAGCCTTCACACTGTAGATATTTGGAGGGCACTACCCTTCTATCTGGATAGGAGTAAATGCTTCAGGGTTTCCTCTAGGCTGTCAATATCCTTTTCTGAAAGAATGAAAGGACAATCAATATCCTTTTAAAGATTATTAGAGTGGATTTCAGGTTGCATTATAGCCTGTTATGAGATCACTGAGATACAAATACCCTTCCCAGAGTGTCACCAAATTGCATCAGGGCTCAATTCACTTCTGTTACCCTCCTGAATGATGTTCCCATCACTTAAATTTACAGGGCCACAACTTGGTCTTAAGTTTACTTCTTCTCCAAATATTACACTACTCTATTTGCATCCAACACTGATGTGACCTTTGGTGATGCTGTCCTCTGCACCATCTTGGATTTACCCCCCTCAGTAGCCATCTCCACTTTGAGTTACTGCTTGGGAGTCTTCTATAGCCATCTCCACTTTGATTTACTGCTCGAGAGTCTTCTACATAGGGACATGTACTTGAAAAAGAAGGAAAGATTACTTTATTTTCAGTAAATAGAATTCTTCAAGATGTTTTGTCCCTCTTGGGGCTCCACCTCCTGCCGTCCTCTACTACGGGGAGTCTAAGTCTGTAGTTGAGAAGGAACTGGTGCAACAGAGGATCCCTTCCTCCCTATGTGCCTTCACTCTGAAGCATGAGGCCATGTGGTGTGTGGGCACAGACCTGCAGATACTGCTAATCCAAATCTCTGGTTGAGAGCACACAAGCATGTGCACACCCTACAATGGAGCCCCCATAGAGTCAAAACATCTCAAAGAACTCAAGTTATTAAAAGGTAAGTAACCTCTCCTTGTGGTGAATGTACTAAGAAATATTGAAGAAAAAACTAAATCAGACCAAACTGTTTGCTAAATAATATAACATATATTAGTTATCTTTTATGATCTATTAGAGGTCTATATAGGTCATCTTGCTTTTCTTCTAGCTATTTCTTTCAGTATGTCAGCAGGTGTTAACTTCAGAACAGTCACCATATGTTACTTACAAAAAATAATTTTAATCAATGTTAATGTTTAAAGATGGATTGTAGCATATGCATGTAAACATAGGAGTTTACATTTCAATACGTGTCAAAAGATGGAGGATATTTTTTTAAAAGCTGCAGAGAGTCACAACTCCCTCTAGGCTATTTTGTGTGTGTGCAGGGTAAGGGTAACAAATCGTCTGGCTATAAAATTGTCTTTAATTAGTTGACTCAGTGGCTTCCAACAGTGTGCTATACTGGTATGTGGGAGTCCCATGTTACAAGATAGACTTCTGAATCTCACTCCCTGCTCCTGGGTAGACTTAGCATATTGTGAATGTGACTTATATGGTGTCCTGTGGGGAGTGCTGACAGTATTACCCAAATAACCATCCTACTGTCTGATTTTATTGGCTTATGGGGAAGTTATACACCTGCCCTCCTGAGGAATATGCACAGCTGGAGTCTGGGTGCCATGGTGGTAATAACATTTTGAGTGAGAATGGAAGGGATGAAAAAGGGGAAGGGCAATGGGAATTTAAAAAACAGATTTGTCTTACGGCTCACTGAGAGGCAAGTCATATGGCAAAAAATACAGCAACCCTAACTGTAAATATAGATTAATAGTATTGTAACAGTCACAATTATGATATAAAAAATGGGAACAATTACCAGTTATACTTCATATGATGTCTGATAGTGAAGGTTGTGCTTACCTTCTCACTCAGAAACTTTTGAAAACACTTTTGGTCTTTGTCCTTAGAGTTGGAGGAAATTCTCTTCTGTAATTTTTGAGTTATCAGTGCATGTTAGGAGTAAAAATGTACTTTGTGTAATAAAAATTGTATCAGTTTGTTTCCATACAGAGAACTAAAATACCATCAGGACATTGAAAAATCCTATTAAAAATCCTTCTTAAAGAGTGCATCCATGATTATGTTTGGGGAAAAAATTGGCTGGAAATTAACAAAGTTATGCACACTTGAAAATTACATACTGGATATGCACAGAATTGTATTTCGCCAAGTCTAAGAGTTTGCACTCCTGGAAATGTGGTCTATATTTTTTTTCCAGAAGTGCACACCCTTTTCAAAGTATGTTAATGGTCACCTGGTGGCCTTTGGATTTAAAGCAGCTTAAACGTCTGTGCCACCTTAATTCCTTAAAACAAGTTAAGCATCTATACTGATTTAGAGGTTTAAGTGCTTACACTGCCTTAAATCCTTAAAGCAGCAGTAGAGTGGGGATTGTTAACATTTGAAAATTATTTTCTTTTATAACAACTAAAAATCAGGGAAATTAAATGCAAAAAACACTGCATTCATGCAGGATGAAAGGATGCAGTTATACTTGAGAGAAATAGGAAATTCAAAAGCTTGTTCCTGCAGCAATATTAATTTGGCCATATTATCAGTACACATGTATGCTATTCTTGTTAATCTAACTGAATATCTAAATTGATATGTTGCTGTTTATGTTGTTAAATATCTAACATAAAATATATAGGATGTCTAATATGGCTGATTTAACATAGTTGTAGCAACATTGAAATTTGCATTTTCTGATTGTGTGTTAATTTTAATTCTGTAATCTTAATGTTATTATTGTGATACTTAAGCCTCAAACTGCATTGGGGACAGGGTGCCTGGTTTTTGGAGGCATTCTGCTTGTGCTGAATGTCACATCTCATGCTGGTGCAAATGAGCCTCACTCCACATCCTTTGGGGAGTATAGCACTGGGGCAATGCTATTCCCCCTCTTAGTGCTTAGTGAACATGAAGACTGGAATTATGTCTGATTTCTGTGCCGGGGTTGAAGAGGGAGGAAAGTGGACTCCCTTGCATCCTTCCCCTTCTTGGTATGTCCATGTAGAGACAGCCATAATCTGGCCTTTAATGCTGTAGTATTTTCCATTTAAGTTGAAATTCACTTTACCTGTATAAAATCTGAGTTGGACTTTGTGGGATGGTGGCAGGTGCTGGGTTGGGGAGGTGAAATCCACCACTTGGAGCCATGGTGTCAGGCTGCAGTGCAGTTTTTCTCTAATTTATGTTAGTTTAAAGGATTTTGTACAGACTGCAGATTCTCTGTGCTATTAGCTTGGAGTTTTAGGACCACTATGCAAT